>NC_091824.1:32207500-32522500 GCF_038994185.2 Dermacentor albipictus
TGATCGAAATCCACCACCTCGATATCGTCTGCTCGAAATGCAGCCAGGCTCGCCTCCCGCTACACTGCTTCTTCTGCACGCTGATTTCCACTGCACACACTGCACTCACCATAAGTACCACATAAGGTCCTCGGTCGCGGCGGATTCGATTCAGCCTAGCGTTGGAGAAATTAAAAAGATATTTTATAAAAAAAATTGACACAATACCAGTGGCAATTACAGAGTTACCAAAGACACTCATTGAAAAGTGGCACATACCTAGTGTCACATACTTAGCGACACAAGATGGAATGAGAGAGGTTCATTGAAGAGGAGCATAAAACTAGCGGGACATACTGCGTTTTCCAAGTGAGCGTGAAGGAGATTCATTAAATCGTGGCAATACCAAGTCAGCGTGAAAGAGCTGCGTTTTCCAAGTGAGCGTGAAGGAGATTCATTAAATCGTGGCAATACCAAGTCAGCGTGAAAGAGATCCATTGAATCGCGGCAATACTCATGTCACATACCCGGTGTCGCGTCCCCAGTCACCCAGTTTGGCGAATAAGAAGCTAGTTGTGGAGCGGCACATGGCTACGCAGTGCCACATACATAGTGACCCTCGTTGGTTTCACGGGCGGCTTCGAACCCTGTACTAGCAGCACAGTAGCCCGACGACCACGAATTACCAAATGACCAAGGTTTGCGGGAGGGAAAAGGGTCAGTGACATAGATAGATAGATAGATAGATAGATAGATAGATAGATAGATAGATAGATAGATAGATAGATAGATAGGTAGATAGATAGATAGATAGATAGATAGATAGATAGATAGATAGATAGATAGATAGATAGATAGATAGATAGATAGATAGATAGATAGATAGATAGATAGATAGATAGATAGATAGATAGATAGATAGATAGATAGATAGATGGATGGATAGTTTTCATTTGTCCGACACACACACACACACACACACACATATATATATATATATATATATATATACACACACTAGTACAGGTAACTAGACCGGCAAGGCGGCCATCACTGTTTATTTCAGCTCATCCCAGACACCCCCCCCCCCAACTTCGTCTGCGGAATCAGATTTCTCGCTTCTTCTTCGGCTAGGTTACACTTCCCCACTTTTCTGCGCCACTCCTCCTGGAATGACAACGAAGAACGTTGCTTACGGCCGCAAACTGCAGCTGTCCGTTTTGTATGTACCCCACAGTCTTGAGTACACCTTGTTGCACCGATAGCTTCAATACATCAAAGAGTCCAAGAATTTTCGCTTCACTGGCAGGTAGTCCTTTTCGAATGAGCGCAAGGTCTTGTAGCCCAACATCTGGCGTATGGCCTTGGCGCCGCTTGTGAAAGTGAAACTTCATGGTTTTTCTATGTCCATATCGCTCCTCAGATGTTCTGAAATGCTCCGTCAGCCTTAGCCTGTCTGCAATTCCAAGCTCTTTGTCTGAGCTTAGCTTTGGAACTTCACCATGGGCAGCAAAGTACGGACTGCACACAAGCTTGTATGAGTCCTGTTATGATGAGCCACAGCCGGTTCTAGGCAACATTTGCAGCCCCCGTTAAAATTTGGTAACACCGGCATGAATTTTTTCAAATCGCTTATCACCCTCTCCACCATTCCATTTCCTTGTGGGTGATAGGGCGCACAACGCTACAAAGTGATGCCACAGTTCTCTGCCTACTCTTGAGTCTTCCTGCTAATGAATGCATGCCCATTCTCCGATATCACAATTTACAAACTTAAGAATATGCCTCTCTCAAGGAGGGCTGTGCCAGTATTTGCGTCCTCCTTGCTAGGTCATGCAGCCACCATTCTGGCACATTGATCTATTGCGACCAGAAATGATTGAGTTTTTTTTTCTTCTTCAGCTCGGTGAAGTCAACATATAGGACTTCAAAAGGTTTGCCCGACTGTTGAGGCAACACAAGCTCACCGGGTCGTGGCCGGTACTTGACTTTGTTTATCTGGCAAAAAGGACATGGCTTTACATAGTTTTCAGTGCCCCTTTTCATTTGTTTCTATCTAAACCTTTCAAAAATCTTGTATGTGAAACCCGGAACCATTGTGGCCGCCGGACTCTGGAGTGTCGGGGTATAGGTGGAGTATTTTTTAAATAAAAGTCTCGGGTACCATGAATTTTTCGTTTTCCAAATATAGGTCGTCACATCTTTCCCCCAGCTTCATCATATTCATCATCTCATGTGGGAGCTCAGTTGCCAATCGATACAATGTATCGGCGTCTGTCAGATGGCTGCCCGAACGATGGAATATTTCGAAGTGATATTGTTGTAGTTCATTTATCCAACGAGCAAACTTCCCTCTTTGTTCCGACATGTTAAGGAGGTAAGTCAATGCTTGATGATTTGTATATACTTTAAAATTTGTTCCATCGATATATCACCGAAAATAGCGCACTGCCATTAAAACAGCCAGGGCCTCTTTCTAGGTCGTAGTATAATTAACTTGACGAGTATTGAAGTAGTAGGAATATTAACCTATCACACGTAGCTGCTGGATCGGGGAAGATTGCATGTTTCTTCGGTATAAGACTGCCCCAATACCTTAGTTAGATGCGTGAGTATTCACCTCAACGGGCACGCTGAAGTCAGGTATCGTAAGCATGGGGTCAGACGATATATGGTGTACGAGTTCCTGGTAGGCAATCCCAATAAAGATTAAGACGGAGCTCTTGCATTACCCTGCATGAAAAAATCATTTGATATTTTACTCCAACGTGGACCCATGCTCTGGTTTCGATACTCTTGCTCTGGCACGTGACCATTACCTTGCCCACTTATTGTGCACTTGCATTTTGCCTTCGTATCCACACACTCACTGGAAAATATTTCACTGGGTTCAAGTACGGAATATGTTTCTTGTTCACAACGGTGATGGAAGCTTCACTGTTAACAAACGCACTAACTTCTTTGCCATTTACATGCACCAAAACATATACCAGATTGGTGCGCTGTACAAGAAATGTTTTGTGTTGTGGTCGTGCTGAATTGTAATCAGAGGTGTGTGTGTGTGTGGCTGCCTTCCTGCTCTCCTCTTGATATGCGACTTGTTTATTCGGTGGGGCCAGTTCATCTTAGAATTTCATGCTATCATAACTGATCACAGGTTGCTCAACCTTACAGAACAGTTGTTTTATATTCTGTAGTAACTCTTCTGTGTTGTTTGACTTTTGAAGCTGAACACGACACCGCATGTCTTCCGGATGTCCCAGCATAATGAGCGTGACCAATGAAGCCTGGGGTAGTGCAGACTAAGCTAAATGTAGCAATCTCCATTTCTCAAAAGAATAGTCAAGATCTGGTCCGGAGTGGTACTTGTAAAACGTAGTTTCATCCTAGTGCTAAAGCTGGTTTGAACCGAATGAGAACAAAACGTTCTGTTTCCACTCATTTTATGGGCGTTCACCTCCTTCAGAAGCTAGAAGCTCGTGCCAAATCTTTCCACGACCTCACAAATGCAGGCGCATGTTCATAACTTTGTCTTTATCATTTCGCCAGCAATTCCCGTCACAGGCGTATTCGTAAAAACCAATCCACTCCTGGGCACTTCCTGTGTACGACCAGTCGTAGGCCTCCGGCCAGGCAAGCTGCATGGGTGTCGTCCTCATTTGCCGAAAGTTTGCTTGCAATAAAAAATGAAATAATTGCTGCTGATGTTGGCCATTAGTTTTTTGCAACTGCATTATATCATGCATCAGCGCACTTCCACGGGGGTCCTTTAAATCGCGGTTACGAGGTGTTACTTCCGTTTTCCTGAAGGCTGGATTTGCTGCGGTGCAACCTCAAAGCTCGCGAGAACGCACGACGTCTGCATCGTGCTGGGTATCAGTCATGACAATCTTGAAAGCCCTCGCCAGAGTTGAACTTCTGGTAGACAAGTTGCAGTAGTAAGAGTACAACATGACAAGTGCTCACCCTAAGGGGACCGCTCTTCACCATAGACTCACTGTGAAACGTTCACCGGCTTATCAAGGGAAACTGTAGCGTCGGTGCACATTGTCCATGGAAAATCGGTGCGGCTCAGGCGAGTAGCAGAAGATTCCACATGCAGCCTTGCCAAATTTGTAACAGAACAAGTAACCAGACCGGCAAGGAGGCCATCACTGTTTATTTCAGCTCCTCCCAGACCCCCACTTCTTCGTCGTCGGAATCACCTTTCTAGCTTCTTCTTCATCGGCTAGCTTGCAATATATATATATATATATATATATATATATATATATATATATATATATATATATATATATATATATATATATATATATATATATATAACACTCCCAGGGTTCTACTAGGACACATAAATACCCAAGAAAGTGGATGGGAAAACGACGCCACGGTAGCTCAGTGGCTAGAGCATCGCACGCGATATGCGAAAATTGTGGGTTCGGTTCCCACCTGCGGCAAGTTGTTTTTTCATCCACATTCATTTCCATTGCTTTATCGTTTCTTTCTTTCATTTATTAAGCACAAGTAATTGTCCTTGGTGTCAGTGTTTGTTGGCTTCTTATGATATGACTAATAAAAATCGGGCCCCTCGGTTAACCCCCTTTCTTCTCGTTCATTACATAACGAGGGTCTCGAATCCGGCAACATTGATGCCTTCAGGTAGCATATGTGGGTTTATTGACCTGTTGCCTTGACCCTAAAAATCACGTTCTCGTGACGCCTGCGGCAAGAAAGACGTTCCACGTCCTCCGCCAAGGTCTGTGAGGTTTGGCGCTGGCTAACACTCCCAGGGTTCTACTAGGACACATAAATACCCAGGAAAGTGGATTGGAAAACGACGCTGTGGTGTAGCTCAATTGGTAGAGCATCGCACGCAAAATGCGAAGGTTGTGGGTTCGGTTCCCACCTGCGGCAAGTTGTTTTTTCATCCACTTTAATTGCCATTTCTTTATCGTTTCTTTATTTCATTTATTAAGCACAAGTAATTTCCTCTGTGTGGTCCTTGGTGTCAGGGTTTGCTGGCTTCTTATGATAAGACTAAAATATTTGTGTATATATATATATATATATATATATATATATATATATATGTGTGTGTGTGTGTGTGTGTGTGTGTGTGTGTGTGCGTGTGTGTGCAGCGGTGGCGTAGAGGTAGAGCATCCGCCTCACGTACAAGAGGGCCATGGTTCCAAACTCGGTGCCGCGCGATTTGCGCAATTTTACACCGGATAAAAAAATCAGCGTGTTGATAAAATTGCACAAAAAAGCCTAGAGTGCGGCCACAGCCAGACTCTAGGCTTGAGCCGGCAATAGCATTACAAATGTGGTTGAGATAGTTCAAGTGCCTGAGGAGTTCTACAGAGATTTATACAGTACCAATGGCATCCACTATGATAATGGAAAATAGAACAATCTAAAGCAATTTCAAATCCCACAAGTAGCGCCGGAAGAAGTAAAGAAAGCCTTGTGAGCTATGCAAAGGGGAAGACAGCTGGGGAGGATCAGGTAACAGCGGAGTTGTTCAAGGATGGTGGGCAGATTGTTCTAGAAAAACTGGCCACCCTGTATACGCAATGTCTCCTGACTTCAAGCGTACAGGAATCTTGGAAGAAGATTAACATAATCTTAACCCATAAGAAAGGGGATGCCAGACTTGAAAAATTTTAGAGCGATCAGCTTACTGTACATTGCCTACAGAGTATTTACTAAGTTAATTTCAAATAGAATCGGGAATACCTAAGACTTCTGTCAACCAAAGGACCAGGTAGGATTCCGTAAAGGCTACTCAACAATAGACCAAACTCACACTATCAATCTGCTTATAGAGAAATGTGCGGAATATAACCAACCCTTATATCTAGCTTTCATTCATTACGAGAAAGGGTTTGATTCAGTCGAAGCTTCAGCCGTCATGGAGGCATTACGGAATTAGGGTGCAGACGAGCCATATGTAAAAATACTGAAAGATATTTATAGCGGTTCCACAGCCACCGTAGTCCTCCATGAAGAAAGCAACAGAATTCCAATAAAGAAAGGCGCCAGGCAGGGAGATACAGCCTCTCCAATGCTATTCACAGCGTGTTTACAGGAGGCATTCAGAGACCCTGATTGGGAAGAATTGGAGATAAGTGTTAATGGAGAATATCTTAGTAACTAGAGATTCGCCGGTGATATTGCCTTGCTTAGTAACTCAGGGGACGAATTGCACTGCATGCTCACTGATCTGGAGAGGTAAAGCAGAAGGGTGGGTCTAAAAACTAATCTGCAGAAACCTAAATAATGTTTAACAGTCTCGGAAGAGAACAGCACTTTACGATAGGTAGCGAGGCACTGGAACTGGTAAGGGTATCCATCTACTCAGGACAGGTAGTGACAACGGATCCGCATCATGAGACTGAAATAATCAGAAGAATAAGAATAGGCTGCAGTAAATTTGGCTGGCATTCTCAGATCATGAGCAGCAGGTTGCCATTATCTCTCAAGAGAAAAGTATATAATAGCTGTGTCTTACCAGTACTCACCTACGGGGCAGAAACCTGGAGGCTTACGAAAAGGGTTCTACTCAAATTGAGGACGACGCAACGAGCTATGGAAAGAAGAATGATAGGTGTAACGTTAAGGGATAAGAAAAGAGCAGATTGGGTGAGAGAACAAATGCGAGTTATTGACATCTTAGTTGAAATCAAGAAAAAGAAATGGGCATGGGCAGGACATGTAATGAGGAGGGAAGATAACCGATGGTCATTAAGGGTTACGGACTGGATCCCAAGGGAAGTTAAGCGTAGCAAGGGGCGATAGAAAGTTAGGTGGGCGGATGAGATTAAGAAGTTTGCAGGCACGGCATGGCCACAATTAGTACATGACCAGGGTTGTTGGAGAAGTATGGGAGAGGCCTTTGCCCTGCAGTGGGCGTAACCAGGCTGATGATATATATATATATATATATATATATATATATATATATATATATATATATATATATATATATAAACGAGAAGAAAGGGGGTTAACCGAAGGACCCGATATTTATTAGTCATATAATGAGAAGCCAACAAACACTGACACCAAGTACACCATAGTGGAAATTGCATATACTTAATAAATGAAATAAAGTAATGATAAATTAATGGAAATGAAAGTGGATGAAAAAACAACTCGCCACAGGTGGGAACCAAGGTCAAGGTCTGTGAGTGGGGGCGCTGGCTAACACTCCCAGGGTTCTACTAGTACACATAAATACCCAAGAAAGTGGATGGGGAAACGCCGCCGCGGTAGCTCAATTGGTAGAGCATCGCACGCGACATGCGAAGGTTGTGGGTTCGGTTCCCACCTGCGGGGCAAGTTGTTGTTTCATCCACTTTCATTTCCATTAATTTATCATTATTTTATTTCATTTATTAAGCATATGCAATTTCCACTATGTTCCACTTGGTGTCAGTGTTTGTTGGCTTCTCATTATATATATATATATATATATATATATATATATATATATATATATATATATATATATATATATATATATATATATATATAACTCTTCGTGTGACCTCGAAGAGTTGTTCACTTAAGTGAGGGCCTCATATGAGAATTTACAAGACCTCATACTAGGAGGCACTTCAATTTTACAGCCTGAGCCCTTTCCCACCGCCACGAATCTGTCGTCTTTCGGTGGTGTAATCTTCCTTCGTGTAATTGTCGTATGATTCACTATCGCTAATAGTGCTTCGCCTTTCCGTCAAAACTGCAACCTACCTGTGTCTTTTTTGTCTTTTTCTGTGAGTCCGAGTATGAGCGCTCCTGCGCATGACTGTTGTTGATTCTGATTTCGAATGAATCAGGTTTGGCCTCATTTCGGTTACTGAGTGAATTATACAGGGTGCGCGAACTATCATGCACCAAGGCCTACAGAAAATAGCAGTTGTGTTACTCGAAGACAAATAATGCATATTCTTAACAGTAGAGTGGAGCAGCCACCAGTATAATTTTCGTTCCTGAAATTCCATTCGACAATTGCAAATAATTATATAATTTGAGAAGTGCTGTCCTAACTATCAAAGTGTCAATGGTGCATTTCTAGGCACCCCCAGGTGTCATCTAACTGCTGAGTTTTCAACGACGTAAAATTGTGTGCAAGATTTTCCGACTGGCAAACAAACCTCACAATATATTAAAAATACCACGTGACTGCACCCACCCGCATCATAAAGCAGCACTTTCAAATAAGCTGATTGAAAGCAACTGCATTGCCTGTGGAGAACCCGAAGAATCACCGCGTTACGTTTATAATGGTAAGGAAGGAACACCATCAGCAGGTTCGGTGGTTTTGTAGCTACTCCTTCCTCTCTACGTCACACTTATTATCCGTCTCTCAAGGCCAACTGATCACATCGATAAAAACAGCCCCTTGATATTGCGGCCGAAGCACCGCTCTGACAACGCACGAAGCACGAAAAACAATGTAATAACAAATGAAGGAACGGTATGACATTGCAGACATGAATAGGGGGGTCGCTCGACCCTGGCATTTCCCAGAATCGGTTTTCAGGGATGATCAAACCGCATGAACATATCCCTCAAGTCCTGGTTGTCCAGTACGACAGTGATAGGACTAGGAGGCTTCACCTCCCGGTCTCAACATGGGACTAGCCAGGCAGGTGGCAACACCTTGTGCAGGACCTGCATAAAGTTTTTTTCCTCCTTCTCCTCCACCTCCTCCTCATAGAATGTTTCAATATCACCGCTTTGCTCGCACCACATCGAGAGTGCAGGCGCAGCTGTATTTCGCGCCAGAAACTTGCTTCGGATCAAAGCCAAATTATAGTGGCGCTTTTAATTTTCATGACAGTGTATGCGTGCTCAAATAACAGGTTCATGGCATAAAATAACATTGAAATAAACAGAGCAGAAAGCAACTCAGGTGTTGGCAGAAGGCAAAACCGAAGCTTTCAAGAAAGGAAATGCACTTATAAATGAGCCGAATAGGCAATCGGGACGCCTGCGCAAAAAGCAAAAAAATATACATTAAATTTCAGTGTGTCCGTATTATCTATGAATTCGTAAGCGCCGTTGAACACCCGCTGCTGCCTAGAGGACGTGTTCAAATTGATCTCCTTCTTCAGCTATACGCTGCACTCGGTCCGCTTTATCACATCTTTAGTGGCTTTGTTGGTGACTGAGGCTACAATTCTACAGCAGACATCCCTTATCCATGTCTTGACGTAATCTGACATCCGTTTCGATCACGTAAGCGCGATGTTTCACATAACCCCAAAGAAAGAAATCGAGTGGAGGGAGGTCAGGTGACGTAGCCTTCCAATTTACAGGCCTATGCATTCCAACCTATTGCGCATGAAAAGTCCCAGCCTGTGAGTTTCGTCCTCGGCTGCTGCTGTGTGCGGCTGCTCCATCTTGCTGATACTACAGAAGTGGGAGACTTGACAGCGGGTCTTCGCTGAGGAATTCATCCACCACTCTTTCAAGGATTGCGTACACGTAGCGCTGTCTTGTCGGTGCGTGGTCGAAGATGATGGGACTGATTGTATGACTCGCGCAAATTCCGCAAGCCACATTGAACGACCACTGGTACTGGTGCCCGTTGCAGTTTACCCAGTGTGCATTGTAGTCACTCCAATTGTGTGCATTATACACATGTACCTATGCCTTTCCGTGAAAATTGGCTTCATCTGTGCACATGGGCCCATGGACTTTTGGGAGGACCTAGTTAAACAAATCTAGAAGAATATGCAGTCCATATCTTCCAAGCACGTTAAGGTGGTACGAGATTTCGAGTCCTCCAAACTGATGACTTGGAAACTGGTACCCGGGTGGCCACGTCCCGCATGCTTGTATGAGGGTTTGAGGCAATAAATGCTGAAACATCCGTGCAGGGGTTAGGACTCAATTATAGTGTCACCCGCCACTGTTTGTGGAAGCTCCCGGTTTGTCTCAGGTTTTTATTATTTCCGATGATATTCGATGCGTTTGGTATACCACCGCAGTTCCATGAGTGATATATATTTGCGGCTTTCCTCTTGCTCCCGTTTCGAGCTACGAAAGGAATGATTATTTTTACCTTCCGCTCGCTAGAGAAAGACGTGGCGACTGGGACGAAAAACGCCCCTTGAGACATTTCCACTGACATTGTCAATTCGCTTTTGAGGTGATATTTTTTTGTGACAAAAAAATGAATTACCCGTGCACTTTGTCTGCGCTTAAAAAACAGCTGTCACAACTTGTTTACAACTAACGCCAAACGCGATGTGTTACTTCGGCCAAGACGCAACTGATAAGGGGCTAGCTCGATCACGATGTTTTACAGCGAAGCTGTGAATGGCTAGAGGATTCGTCCATCTGTCCGTCTGCCGTCTGCACGCCGAAAGCTCCTCCGGCGCAACCACATGCCAATGCACAAAAAAAAAGCGAGAAAGACGCGCGGTTGGCTGCAAGCGGGTGCGCAGCAGTTTCTCTCCGGCTCCAAAACGAATAGGCCACGCCTCATACGTACTTCTGAGCTGCAGGCAACTTTCGATCAGCAACGCCGCGAGTAGAACCGGAAACGTACTCGTCTGCGCCCTCCCGATGCTGGAGCCCAGCACAAGCAGCAACGGCTTACCGAAGATCCGGCAGCTTGCTAAGGTTGGGATTAACCCAGTGATAAACACCAGGGCCGCACGTTTGAGCTTCGCTGCTTGACCATTTGTACGGAGTGCTTGTGCGGGTGCGGGGGGGGGGGGCAATAAACCTTTATTATAGAACCAGCACTTTATGATGGCCGGGCCTAAGCCTCCCATGCGGCGATTTTTTCTCTATTTCACTCATTTCGTTCTGCCTGTGAAGGAGCCTGTTCAAGGGCGCTGCTTTATGATGCGGGTGGGAGCACTGTCACGTACTATTCGCCACATATCGCAGGATTTATTTATCAGTTGGAAAAAATTTGTACGCGATTAGTAAGTCGCTGAAAATACCGCAGTTAGACGTCCCTTGGCTGTGCCTGCAAGTGCCTCATTGACACTTTGATAATTATGGTAGTACGTCTCGACTTCTATAATTAATTACAATTACCTAAATGAATCTCAGTAACAAACATATACTGGCAGCCACTCCAATCTACTGCAAACAACATGTACTAGGTTTTCTTCCAGTAACGTATTGCTTTTCTTTTTAAATATTTGTGCGTTAGAGGTAACTGGGACACCCTGTATATATTTATGACCTCTGCCTGCATGTAACAATATTTCCATCCCAAATAAATGTTGGAAATTATTAGAAGTGTTTGGCTTATGAGTCCTTAGCTTTGTTTACTGGAAAGAGAAGCTATTCTCAGACACATGTCATTTACGTGCATTTCACATGCCGTTGATAAAAGACTCTGCCGAAGGTGCCACTAAAGTCTACAGTTTGTTTTCAGGGTCAAAAGGGCACGCAAGGCAATTTGAAACGAGGTGTACAGCAACATATTCATTCCCTAGACAAAGGCTATGCATACCTTTAAAAATAATTGACAGTTGGCTGCCTCTTTTCCTTTAAATGTATAAGCTTTCTCCTGCGTATATACTTAAAAATATTGTGTGTGTGCATGGTGTTTACAGTAGAAATTTAAAGCAATGTCGAATTGAGCATACATAAATAAGAAACGCCAATGTATGAAAGCATCTAACCCTACAGCTAGAATAGAACTGGCAGAACTTTCGAAGGTAATCAACAGGCGTAAGATAGCTGACAGAAGGGAGTATAATATGGATAGAATTGAGTATGCTCTCAGGAAAGGAGGAAGCCTAAAAGCAGTGAAGAAGGAACTAGGAATAGGCAAGAATCAGATGTATGAGTTAAGAGACAAAGCCGGCAATATCATTACTAATATCGATAAAATAGTTCAAGCGGCTCAGGAGTTCTATAGAGATTTATGCACTAACAGTGGCACCCACGACAATAATGGGAGAGGGGATAGTCTAGAGGAATTTGACATTCCTCAAGTAACGCCGGAAGAAGCAAAGGAAGCCTTGGGTGCTATGCAAATGGTGAAGGCAGCTTGGGAGAGTCAGGCTTTCACTGGTACTCTTGGATATCTATTCTAGTACATTGCGACTGTTTCTTTTCGTTTTTTTTTTCATACACAAAAACATCGTAGTCTTGCCCGAAAGGTGCGCAATTGAATGCAACAGCAAATTAGTGCACAGGTATACGAACTATTCATAACAGTTTTATCGGCCGTATAAGCTTTGAAACCTAGGCATATTAACTAAAGAACAAGCATGGCGTCACGTGGGTGCCACCAATCATGAAACCTCTCATTTGATGAGCGCGGAAGCTGGCTGTCAGAACGCTGTAATGAGGAAACGCGGCAGAAGCAGCCAGCGAATTGACCTACGTCCTGCCGCTCACATCAACTGGAAGTACGCCAGGATAACACAGCATAGCGGGGACTCTGTACCGTAGCCGATTGCTTTCAAGATACAGCAGCCCGGCTGGCCGCGCGCGGCCACCCGGCGAACCCGGAGTAGAATGCGCCCATCTTCCTTACCCTCCCCAAAAAGCATTGCGTGCGATGGAAGGCGGCGCGCTTCGTCCCGCTATCCTCCGTTGTGTGTGCGAGATTGAGCCGCGATCGCCCGCTCACGTTCACACGTTATCACTCGCAAATACAGCGTACGGCGCTCGGCGACGATTTTGTAGTGCCTCTTGTCTCAGGCCCGGGCCGCAGGCCACAACTCGCTACGTGTGCAGTGACTGTCATGGCGGAGGAAGGTAGCTCCCAGCCGAGCGCAGCGTGCGCAGTGTGATATAAAAAAATAAAAAGAACACTTCAAGACTCAGCGCTGCCGGAGCTGGCCTTCCTCGGATTGGCTCCGACAGATTTGGCGACCCGGTGTAGAACACGCAGCTCCAGCCCTCCAGCGTGGATCCTGCTGACTCTTCCGCTCTTCCTGCCGGTGACGACGCCCAGGAGGTCGCCCGACCTGGTGGTGTTGCAATGGCCACGTTCCAACACGTCAACCTGCCACCACTTTGGCTCAACAGCTCCAGCATCTCGCTCCTGCAGGTCGAGGCGCACTTCCGTCTCCGGCATATCACCAATGAACAGAGAAAGTTTTTACATCTGGTGTCCTCCTTACATCCGGACGTCGCCAAGGATTTAGCACATGTGATCACATCACCGGACTCGACCCATCCCTTCGTCATGTTGACGGTGGCTTTTATTTCCCACAAGTCAGAGTCCAAGCACAGCAGACTCTAGCAGCTCCTCACAGCTTCGGAGCTCGGTAGCAGTCGCCCTTCACAGGTCCTTCGATGCATGCGACAGCTTCTTGAAGGAGCTCCCGCCTGTCAACAGGACAAGTTGCTACACGTGAGCTGTTCCTCAAGCGCCTCCCACAGAACACGGTCCCAGTTCTCGCAGCTACGGGTGATATGCCATTAGACAAGCTTGCTGAACTGGCTGACCGAGTTGCGGACTGCTCGCTGGCCCCCAGTCTCCGCGCCATTAAGACTCCGCCTACGTCTACTGCCTCATCTCCTACGCTCGCGTACACAGAGGGCCGCCTGGACGCCCTTGTCAGACGTATCGATGACCTCGCGCCCTTCTCACGCTGATCTTCGTTGTGGTTCCGTTACCGCAGTCGCTCCCTGGCGCCCCTTCGATCTCTGGAGCTTCAACCATCCGAAGCGCGACGCGACAGCTCGTCTTCAGCTCTGTGGTGATACCGCCGCGTATTCGGCACCTCTGCTCGCAAGTGCACCCGTCCTTGCTCCTGGTCGGTAAATGCTGCGACCGGCCGCTGATGGCTGCAAGTGGTACTGGTCGAAGGACATGCCGCCTAATTTACGTTTCTGACAAGATGAGAGGCGCTCGCTTCCTTGTCCACACAGGAGCCCAGATTAGCCTCATAGTGGCCTCTTGTAGAGATGGTCGTTGCAAAGGACAGACCTTCACGCTTAAAGCGATAAACAGCTACGCCATCCACACATACGGGCAACGGTCTGTTACACTTAAAGTTGGATTGCTCCGTACGTGTGGCTGGATTCTCTTTCTTGCTAGTGTTCCGCAAGCTGTTCACTGCGCTGAGTTGCTCAGTTCCTTCAACCTTGTGGTAGGCATGCATGCTTATCACCTCATCGATCTGAGCGTGTGCCTCTCCATCGACGGTGTACTCTACACCGTCTCGCCGATGGCGTTTCGAGGTTTTGCACCCGGTTCACTGAACGGAAAAGTCCTCGCTGATTTTCCCAATCTTACGAAGCCGCATAAGAGAAAGTCACCAGTGCAGCACTCAATCCCTCACCACATCGTGACCACTAGAGCCCCCGTCCTTAGACGGCCCCACCGACTGACTGGACACCGCCTCGCTATCGCTCGCCACGACTTTGAGAACATGCTTAAACTCGGCATTGTGTGACATTCCTCGAGTAACGGGGCATCGCCACTCCACACGGTGCCAAAGAAAGGTTCTGGCGACAGGAGACCATGTGGGAATTACCACGCTCTGAAAGCCCACACCTTACCAGACAGCTATCTACTTTCTCCCATACATGACATCAGACTGAATTTGGCTCGGTGCGCGAGCTTCTCTGAATGTGACTTAGGGAAAGCTTATCATCGAATTCCTGTGGAAACCCCTGACGTTCCGAAGGCGGCCACTACCACCTCTTTCGGCCTCTTCGAGTATGTGAAATTGCCTTTTTATTGCGTAACACTGCACAGACTTTTCAGCACACTATCAACGAGGTCACGCGAGGCCTCGACTTCATGTTCGCCTACCTTGTTGATCTCCTTGTCGCAAGCTCATCCGGCCCCGAGCATGAAGCTCATCAGCGCGCGTTTTTCCAAGGACTTGAAGATTACGGTCTCGTCATTAATCCGCACAAGCACCTCTTCGGCGTCACTACCGTCGAATTCTTAGGCCACTTTGTCCCTCCTCAAGGTATACGGCCCTTCACCAGTATATTGAAGGCAATTCAAGACCTTCCACCCCTGAATTAACTAAGGAGACTCAGAGAATTTCTGGTCCTACTGATCTTTCGTCGCCGCTTTCGTCTGAAGTGAGCCAATTTTCTGAAGCCTCTGAGCAACATACAGGCTATAAATGAAGATCCGGCTGCACCTCTTCAGTGGACTGAGGAAGCTGCATCTGCCTTCACTACTGCAAAGAAGGCCCTGGAAGACGCCACAATGCTCTCACATCCTGTTCCTGATGCCCCAATTCGTATAATTGCCGACGCATCGAGCATGGCAGCAACACGTTCTCGAGCAACGCGTATCTGGTTGGCAGACACTTGGGGCGCTATAACGTAAAACTATTCCAAAATTTTCTATTCCAATTCTGCTATCAGCCCTCCACGATTGGTCAAAAACTTTTTTCGACCAACCCCACTTCACCTGTCTGTCACGCGATGTCACGAAAACCGCGATACCTCTCCATCTGATATGACGTGTACACACTGATTATGCATGATTTGAAAGAAAAAAGAAAAACAGTTATTTCTGATTCGACGCATATTCGCCATTAGCCTCCGGCTATTGGTCAAAAGTTTTCGGGCTGCGCCCACTTCACCTGCCTGTCACGCGACGTCACAAAACCGCGAAAACTAACGCGTCAAAGTGACGTGTAAGCATTAAAGATGCATTAATATGCCGAACAAAACTGAATTTTCTTCTGAATAGCCGCAGGCTGCCCCGTTCCTAAAGGAATAAAAGATCGCTGCCGCCGATCGCTCAGGCGCTGGCTACTGGGACCTGCCGGAGAGGATGGGTGTATTTGCGCATAATAAAACGTCTTGCGTGGCCATGTAACGTATTCGAGCACTTTCGGCAAGTTTACCCCTCATTCTGCCAACTCTTCTTTGCTGAGTGTCCCTTTTAGCGTCATTCTTAAGCTTCCGTTGCATGCCGCCGCGATTTTCTACCATCCACCGCAAGATAAGTAAGGGAAAGCCAACCAATCTCAGGCGCCGGCACCACCCTCTTCATCCGGTTATCGATTTTCAGTGCACTGGCTCGGCCCCATCGAATCCCTCTCCACTTGAGCGTTCTCCTCGCCTCTTGTCAGCCAATTAGATACGCCAAGCCGCTCAGTGTAGGCACTGTTATTCGTTTTTCAAACAAACAAAGGTGACCTCCTATGAACGAGGAGAGCGTTTTATTGGTGTGTTCAGACAACCCTGCGGGTGACCGCCCGGTGCTTGCGTCGGTGATTACGCAAAATTGACGTCAGGAGATTGGAATAGAAACATATTGGAATAGTTTTACGTTATAGGGCCCTTGGTATTTTGTCGACAAACCTAAAACCACCTGAAGCTAAATACAGCACATTCGGTTGAGAACTCTTTGCAGTATACCTCTCTATTGAGTATTTTCCCTACTTTCTGGAGGACCGGGATTTTTACGTCATCACAAACGATAGGCCCCTGATGGTTGCATTCCATTTGAATCCCGGCAACTACACTGCACAGACGATTCGCCAACTGTGCTTCATCTCAGAGTTTACATCGGTTCTCCGTCACGTGCGTGGGCCGCAAAACGCTGCCGCTGATACACTCTCCCGCGTCGATGTCCTGACGGTCCAACCACCGGTAAACATGAAGGAGCTTGCAGCTGCCCAGCGCAATGGCCCTGAGCTGCATTGCCTTTGATACTCATCCACTTCCCTGTCCTTCATTCGTTGCCCGCTTCCGTTTTCTCGTTCCTTGATAACATGCGAGACATCCACTGGTGTTCCTGGACCCTTTGTGCCTTTGGTTTCTCGTCGCGTAATTTTTGATAAACTGCACAACATGAGCCACCCTGGCATTTGAGCGACCCAAAAGCTAGTCACAACCCGCTTCCTTCGGCCTAGCACCAATGCAGACGTCCGTCGCTGGGCGTGCAACTGCCTTCAAAGCCGCCAAATGGCCCCGTCACGTCTAATTCCCAATTTCTGCCTCCAGGCGTGCGGTTTTTCCACATCCACCTCGACATTGTCGGCTCTTTCCCGCCATAACATGGGGCATCTTTCCTGCTCAGATGTGTGGACCGCTTCACCCAGATGGCCAGAGGGGTTTGTCATTACAGACACTACGGCAGAGACAGATACTACGGCTTTCATGAACGGCTGGGTATCTAGTTTCATATGTCCTTCTGTCGTTACCACCAACCGAGGTCACTAGTTTCAATC
This sequence comes from Dermacentor albipictus, assembly GCF_038994185.2. Lineage (NCBI taxonomy): Eukaryota > Metazoa > Arthropoda > Arachnida > Ixodida > Ixodidae > Dermacentor > Dermacentor albipictus. The sequence goes on from NC_091824.1 coordinate 32,224,630, forward strand.
GGGCCTATTCACTACGCTTGTCAATATCTTAGGCATCTGACACACCCATACGACCACCTACCGTCTTTCCGCGAATGGCATGGTGGAACGACTTCATCGACAACTGAAGGCTGCCCTCACCACTTATCAACATGTTAGCGTTGGCTCGTCTGCCTTCCCTTTGTCCTTCTGAGCATCCGATCAGCACTGAAGGCTTACCTAGACTGATTTTGAGCTAACGCGTCTATGGCATTCCCCTCCGCTTTCCTGGGGAATTCTTTGTGTCATCGTCGCCATCTTGCATCCATGACACTTCCACCTACATCCGGGAGCTGCGCACTACGTTTACTGACGTTGCTCATTTAATTACTGCTTACCGGCATCACTGGTCTGTATTTGTCAGCCAGCATATGGATTCCTGCAGTCCTGTCTTCGTTCGGCCTGACCACGTGCGTCTACTACTCACCCCGGCTTACTACGAACAATTTCGCGTAGTCCATCGTACGCCTAAAACGTTCACGCTGGACATTAACGGTCACGAAACTGTCGTGGCTGCTGACCGATTCAAACCTGCCTATGTCACCGCTCTTGTGCCCGTGATCCCTGCACTGAACATGGCCTCGATTGCTTCATCGCTCCGGGCGGTCACATATAAGCACGTTCAATGGGCGACTCCTCGGCTTCCGCACTAGAGTGGGAGCCCTGCAGCGCCCCTTGCCTCAGGCTCGGGCCGCAGGCCACAACCAACTCTCGCCACTTGCAGCGCCCGTCAAGATGCAGGCGGTTAGCTCCCAGTCGCACTGCCAGCGCAGTGCGATATAAAAAATAAAAATAACAGTTCAAAACCCAACGCTGCCGGAGCTGGGTCTTCCTCGCATTAGCTCCGACAATTTTATCGACCTTGGACTTGACATGCAACGTGACAGCGACGCCGGCGCAAACGACAGAAATGCATCTGCAGTGTCCATGTAATTGTCATTGCAATAAAATATATCTGCTGCAAACAAGCGTGCCGAGAATGAAGAGCGGGCATATTTTGAAATCTACACATTTGACATTGACCTGGTATGTCTTGCACACCGTGATTAATTGTACAACGCCATGCTAGACGGAATAGCCTATCAGAACTGTAGCTAACAACGGCGACAGAAGCAAACGAACCCTGCCCAGACGTACGCCATGCAGCGTCCTCTTTGCTGGTAAATGTGTACTAGATTTCTAGCTAAACACCGTCCGAGGAATTCAGGCAGGACGCCTGAAGCTTCCCCTCGTGCCACTGCAATCACCTACGTACTCCTCACGCGAACGTAGCATACTAACGCGATAGCGGTAAGGGTTCGCTGCCAACTTAAATCCAGCGCAGGACGTCATTTCGGCAAAAAGATTTTGGAACCACCCATACCCAGCCCCTCCACGTGGCGCAAGGAAACTACTGAACTAGTTTATTTTATCAAGCGAAAATGTATTCAAAAGTTGTAAAGTACTACTTACAACCTACGGATATGATAGTTTCGGGCTGTAATTTTGACTATACGAGAAAACCTAGTTCTGTTACGCGAAAACTCAGCTACCTCTTGCCCAGCGTTTCGACCATTAAAGAATCGACCGCGGTGTCCGCCATTCGCGCGCGCCGGCGGGTGACTATCTTGGAGGCCATGGAGCGGCGCGCGCGGTTCCTTGCAACAACACCATCCAGATGACGCTTACCTCCGCCGCGTGTTTATGGCGGACGGACGTATTTTGCCAGGGCTCTGTGGAGGTGGCGACAACATAAGTGTCTTCTGCATGCTTTGGTCTTGCTTTTGTTTTCTTTTTTCGCTGATTTTCTACCCTTTAAATAGTAATCTGCTCATTTTCTTTTTTTTCCTTTTGTCGTGTGCGCCGGTGTGTTTCTTGTATATTTGGTGTTGCAGGTTAGTCAGAGCGTCCTTTCGTGCCACATGTTTCTACACGTGCAACCGTCTGGCACTTCAATTCTTTATAAAAACCTTTGAATCGAAGTTGCGAAGTGGCAAGACCTTTAGATATTTGTGGTTATACTTTGTGTGTGCGTTGGCATAGGGGATATTGTTCTGGTAGGAGAGTCAGTGCTTGACGGCGTGTTTGAACACGTGCGAACACGTGGCATACCCTGAGTCTGTGCAGCAATAATTGCTTCTAAATCATTGGTGATAATTACTTTGCGGCATTTTAAGGATTTAGATGCTGTGCGTATCGGTCTTTGCTAGAAAGCACGCGCTTTGAAAGCTTTGGTGTTTACCTTACAGAAACCCAAGTGCGACACATGGCAAGAAAGACGGTAAAGCTTGCAGTGTGCGGGGGGTCCCTTAAGGTAGACTAGGGGATGGATGAGAACGGATAAAAAATCGAGTCAATCGGCAGACACGGTGATGTCAATGCTAGGCTAAAGAAAATAGAATATTTCCAGGATGAGCTTGTGAATAGGTCGAAGAGCTCAAGATGACCTAAATCTGGAGCGTGATGGTGCACAAAAGACTTCAAGGCACAACTTGGTGCGCAGCTGTACAGGCTCCAGCACTCAACCACCGGCAGGGCGCTCCTTAAAATATTAGGCTATAAAAACATCGAAGCAACGGGGGATAGGATGGCTAACATACCAGACCCTTTTCGCCAGACACTGAAAGCTACCCCCTACCGAGGAATGTGGACGCGAATCTGCATGCGGCCAGATGACAGGCGCGAGCAGAATACGTAGAAAAACACCTGGCCACTAAAAACAATGTGGTATACACGGATGCAGCCCTATACCCGTGCGACCACAACGCCAAAAAACATAAGAGTTGTGGCAGTGACCATGGATCACATGGGAGAGCTGATAAGCAGCGCAGCCCTAAGGAACTGCACGGTAACAGAGGGGGAAGAAGCAGCTGTGGCTCTAGCAGCGGCGGAGGGATACCATAGAAACCGATCCTTCATAATACTCACAGACTCCAAAGAAGCATGCAGAAACTGCACGGCAGGTAGAATCAACAAAGGGGCGCTGCGAATCCTCCTCGAAGCAGGGCTTCCGAACGAAAAGATACTGCATACGATTTTCTGGGTGCCGGGTCACACGGTAATAGGGGGTAACCAGAAGATGGACAGTCTGGCTCGCGAGCTTACATAGCGAGTGGGACAGTCAATGGACCCGGATACCACTATGACGGTGGAACCAACGTACGCGGAAATACTAAACCATCACAGAGGCAAAAGGATAATACATCCACCAACCCACCCATCTTTAACACAACACGAAGCAGTCGGCTGGCGAAGGCTCCAGACAGGAACATTCTCCAATCTACACATCCTACATAAAATGTTTCCCAGTCAATACACGGACACATGTCCATGGTGTGGGGCCATACCAACACTATATCACATCACATGGGAGTGTAGAAATAACTTCTCTTTCCACAAAGAAAAAAAAAACCACTGCGGAACAGTGGGAGGGCCTGCTCACCAGCGGCGTGCTCACAGTCCAAAAAGGATTGGTGCAGCACGCTCTCAAAGTGGCCAGGCTCAGCGGTGCTCTGAAATAGGGGCGTCGACCACTCAAGACGACGAAGACTTCAGTAAAACATGAAGACCTCTGCTAGCCGCTAAAAGCTGTAAATAGAGCAATAAAGTTTTTCCTTCCTTCCTTCCTTCACGCAGCCGACGAAACGCTGAACAGGGCCGCAATCTTGAACGAGAATGGTCGTGACAATGAACGCGGGCTCCAGACGTGCCAGGGAAGAGAGTGTCAGGAAAGCACGCGAAACGCGTGTAACTTGGGGATGGGGTAGCTGGAAATAGCTGCACCTGCCTTGAGGCTGCCACAAAGGAAAACCAGGAACGCAGGAGACACTGACCCTTGCCATGTCCGAAGCACGTGGAAAGGAATAACAAAGGGAAGCAGGGAGAGGCCTCGGCAGTAGCAGAGAGTGAAAGGGTGATTATCGCCGGCCGCTGAAACCTGGCTAGGTGCAGCGGCCGGCGATAATCTGGCTAGGTGCAGTGGGGGTGCAGACATTACAAGAGCGGGCAGTCAGCGCTGTGATAGAGCAAGTAAACTGAAAGCTTGCGAGAAATGCCAACGAACGCAACCTTGTCGTAGTAGCAGATGCGCTAAATGACGTCCTGAGCAGAAAAGGGACCGGACTAGCCCAGCGCTTGGCGAAGGGCGCCGACAACCTGCGCGAACTGTCCCCTCAGGTGCACATTGTGTGCACGGTGCTGGAGGTGCCTGTCATCATCATCATCATGTTCTTCATTGTCAGCATATTTTATGTCCACTGAAGGACGACGGCATGTCCCTGTGATCTCCAATTACCCCGGTCCTGCGAACCAACCGATTCGAACTAGCGCCCGCAAATTTCCTAATTTCATCACCCCACCTAGTCTTCGGCCGCCCTCTACTGCGCTTCCCTTCTCTTGGCACCCATTCAGGAACCCTAGAGGTCCACCGGTTAACTAAGCTGCACATTACATAATCGGGCCAGCTCCATTTTTTTCTCCTAATGTCCATTATAATACCGGCCATACCAATTTTCTCTCTGATGCAAATGGCTCTCTTTCTGTCTCTTAAATTTATGCCTAGCATTTTTCGTTCCATCACACTTTCTGCGGTCCTTAACTTGTTCTCAAGCTTCTTTGTCACTCTTCAAGTCTCTGCCCCATATGTCAGAACCAGTAAAATGCACTGATTGTGCACCTTCCTTTTTATTGATAACGGCAAGCTTCTACGCTAGAGCTGACAATATGTGCCATATGAGATTCAACCCATTTTTATTCTTCCGTGAATTTCCTTCTCATGGTCAGGGTTTCCTGTCATTAGCTTACCTAGGTAAACGTACTCCTTCACAGATTCTAGAGGCTCACTGGCGATCCTAAACTCCTGTTTTCATGCCCGGATATTCATGATTATATTCGTTTTCTGCATATTAATCTTCAACCCCACTCTTAAGCTCCCTCTCTTAAGGTCCTCAATCACTTGTTGTAACTCGTCTCCAGTGTTGCTGAACAGGACAATGTCATCTGCAAGCCAAAGGTTGATGAGATATTCGCCGTTGATCGTTACTCGCAAATGACTCATTCGATCAACCATTGGCTCTCAGTCCCCAGCATATCCGGAGCACCTGACCAAGGCGGCGGTCAGATCTGTAACGCAGCGGAGGGTGCTAAGAATCTCTGGACCCGAACAGGTCGCCAATGGTAACTGACCCTGGCAACTGTTAACAGCCGGACGCTGTCGAATGATGCTAGCTTATCAGGACTCTTTGAATAACTAGTAGGCATTGTATGGGATATCATTGGTCTTAGTAAGATTAGGAGAACTCCTTAGGATTATACAGTGCTTATTCTTGGATTGCAGCGAGATTTAGTTGAGAGGTATTGCTCGTCCTGTCTGCTTCTGGTCTCTGTTTGTGTAACTTCGCGCTACAATCCAAGAATATGTTACCGTGCCAACTCGCCCAACTTTCTATCCTTTTGCATTATACCGTGCTGACTAGCGGCTATGTCCTCTGCTATAGAGGTCTGCCAGATAAGAAGCAACATGGGGAAGGATTCCTAATTCATGTGGACAAAGTGGGTAGTATTGAAGAATTACAGAGCAATAATGAGAGGGTAGCAGTAGTCGTAAGCAAACCTAATAAGAGGTATAGATTAAAGGTAGTACAAGCCTACGCTCCAACATGAAGACGTGATGATGATGGAGATCAGTTTTATGAAGGTACTGAATTAGCGTTCACAAAAGTGCAAACTCAGTATACTTCAGAAATGACCGACTTCAATTCTCAAATGGGGAAAAGCAGCCTGGTGAACAAGCACTTGGCCACCACAGCGTCGATCCTAGAAACGCTAGAGCAGATATTCTGGTAGAATTCGCGGAAAAAATAAGCTGCGATCAATGAACGCTTTGTTCAGCAGGCGTAGCAACAGAAAGTGGACCTGGAAAAGCTCTAATGGTGAAACAAGAAATGATATTTATCTCATACTTGCTGCCAATCCCAGCATGCTGCAGGATGTATAAGTGTTAGTAGAGTAAAATGCAGTAATCGTAGGTAACTGAGGGCTAGGATTCACCTCAATTTGAAACGAGAAAAAGTAAAATTGGTAAAGAAACAGGCCAACCTAGATGAAGTAAGGGTAAAACATAACAAATTCAGGCTGGTACTCGTAAACAAATATGCAGCCTTAGATCCGACCGATTAAGATGACATAGAGGTAATGAGTGAAACCGTAACTAGGCTGACTTCAGAGGCAGCGATTGAAGTGGGAAATAAGGCAACAAGGCAACCAGTAGGCAAGCTCTCCCAAGTAACACAGGACCTAATAAAGAAACGACAATGAATGAAAGCGCCCCACTCAAGAGATAAGGTAGAATTCGCGGAACTTTCAAAACTGATCAAAAAGGACAAAGTGAGGGATATTGGAAATTATAACGTGGGAAAGACGGAGAAAGTAACAAAAAATGGATGCAGCCTGAAATCATGGAGAAAGAAACTTGGCATAAGACAAATCAAGGTGTATGCAATGAAACATAAGCAGGGTAATATAATCAGCAATCTCGAAGACATAGTAAAAGCAGCGAAGGAATGTTAAACTGACCTGTACAGTACCCAGAGGGGTCAGGATACCTCCATTAGAAAGAGTGATGAGCAGGATACAGAAACTCCTCCTATAACCAGCGTTGAGGTTTGAAGGGCTTGCAAGATATGAAACTGGAAAAAGCGGATGGAGAAGATTGAATAACCCTCGATTTAATCAAAGATAGAGGAGGCATAATGCTTGAAAAACTGGCGGCTCTCTATACGAACTGTCTATCGATTTAAACGGTGTCCTAGAAATAAAAAAATGCAAATATTATATTATTCCAGGAGTATGGAGACGTTAAAGGATTGAAAAATTATAGGCCCATTACCTTACTCCCAGTGCTATATAAAATATTTACCAAGATGATTTCCAATAGAATAAAGGCAACGCTAGACTAGTCAACCAAGGATACTGGCTGGCTTCAGGAAGGGATGCTCTGCAATAAATCACATCCATTTCAATAAACAGGTAATCAAGAAATCCGCGGAATACAATCAGCCTCTCTATAAGGCCTTCATAGATTACGCAAATGCATTTGATTCAGTAGAGATACCAGCAGTCATAGAGGCAAGACTTATTCAAGCAGTACAAGCCACTTCCGTGAATCTCTTGGAAATTATTTACATAGATTCCACAGCTACTTTAATTTGACACAAGAAAAGTAGGAAGATACCTATAAAGAAAGGCGTCACACAAGGAGACACAGTCTCTGCCGTGCTATTCACTGCGTGCTTGGAAGAAGTATTCAAACAATTCAACTGCGAGGTGCTGTACATGGCAGTAACGTTCAATGAGCCGTAGAGGCTGCTAATGAGGTGATAGGGACGATAAGCCGAGAGAAAGGTTTCGAGGTAGTAGAAGTAAACAGGGAAGTGAGAAGGTGTGGCGGTTTTCAATGAGACGGGATCCACTTCAACCACATGCTTGGGCGAGAAGTGGGCTGACGGCTTGCAGGTTACGTGGTTGCTTCTTTAGCGAGCCCACGGGTGCTCAGGAGGCCTGTGTAGGTAGCAATAAAGAAGGTCCCCTAGGGGAACCTGAGAATTACATTGCCGTCGATAAAATAAAAAGGAGAAACAGATGAAAGGAAGCTCGCCATGCAATAGGTTGCATGAAGATGCAGGGCAGCAGAAGAAAGAAAAAGTGGGTAGAGATTGAGGAGCAGTTGAATAGAGAACAAATAGGGATATATGCGGTTATCGAAACACACTTTAGAAACTCAGAAGAGCCGCAACTGATAGAGAGTTTTGTTTGGGAAGGGTGCAACAGAATTAAGTCGCAAAGAGAGGGAGGGGGAGTAAAAAATGCCCATCCATCAGCGAGCCAAATTCAGAAGAATAAATTCAAAATGTCAAGAGCATCTTTCGTTGCGATGCACAATGAGTGGAAACAATACTTGGCTGGGCGTAGCGTGTTTGTTGACTAATTGCACAAAGAAGAATGAACAGTTAGTGAAATATCTAAATGCTGATATTAAGGGTTGCGGGAATGATGCGTAAATTATTCTACTAGGTTACATGAATGTCCACATACAGAATCTAGATGGCGTTATTGACAACAATGGGAAGTAAATGCTAGATCTTGATGAGCAGCATAGTCTCCTTATGGGGAAAACAGGGCCTAAGTGTGACGGGCAGACAACGTGCTTATTGAGAAGCCGGTAATCGGCCATTGATTACTCTCTGATGACAAAAGAAATTCATGATGAGCTGGGAGAAATGGTCCCTGAGGAGGAAGGGTATAATTGTATAGGGGGTGACCTTACACGCATGATTTTAAAAAATTGCATATGCATTAGGGAAAGAGAGCACGGATTACAAGACGGCCAGTCCAAATGTGAGCGCTGAGCAAATAACAAATACATTCACAAGAATCGAAGAACTTGGCAGATGGCAAAGCGAAAATTGGGAGTATATTGAGCTTCTAAGTGTAATAACTACAGAAATACAGAAAGAGAAGCGACATGCTCGCTAGAAATGAAGAAAGAAACCGAAAAGCTAGTGGAAGAAACATACACGAGAGGCGATCGCCGAATGACGGAAAGGATCCCGAGAGCACACGCAGGCAATATAATAGCAGTTTACTGCAGGATGAAGTAACCTGAAAATGGGAAATATACCGGGAGAAAAATCTCTGAATGAAATACTGGTTCAAGCAAATATAAAAGGTGAAAGTGAACGTTGGTTGTCAGGAATACGTGAGAAAAAGAAGGCCGCAACCAGAATACTTGGAACCACATAAACTTATTAGGGAGGAAGTCTACAACAATACAACATATCCTAGACAAATATGGAAACAAACTCTAAGGGGACGCAGCATTAAATTATATTCGAAAAATAACAGCCCAATCTTTCCAACGTATTGACGAGATTGTATTTGAGGAAAAAAAGAGCATGAAAAAGAACCAGACGGAAAAGCAGCTCGTGCTGACAAATTTCAACTGCAAGAAAGCTGAAGAGAAAATTCCTAAGCGCACAGCTGCAGACCTACACAAGGTTCCCGTTACGCTGATTAATGAACTAGGACCAAAAAGTAAGGAAGTTTTGTTGAAAACACTAGAATAAACTTTATAAGATAGATGGATACTAGACAGTTGGCGAGAAAGTAGAATGAATTCTTCGGAGTTCTCTTCGCTCCGAAGTTTCGCGGGAAAGCAGCTCCCCGTCGGCGTAGTAGAGCAATTCCAGCAGCGTTTTTTCTTTTTTTGCTTCGTTTACATTTTTTTTTATTTCGCAAGTACAACTCGATTGTTCACCTCATGGTAATGAGCCTGGATTTTATGCTTTCGTGACTTACTCTCTAATAGATTACTGAAAATGCAGCGTAAGTGTGACGCACATAGTGGAATTACCTGTGAGCCTTTCCAATTTAATGGAAAGCGGTAAATATCCTGCTAAGCTTTCGTAGATTACCTATTATGCTGATTAAGCATGCATGGGATCACGGCTCACGACAGCCGAAAGACGACAATGTGCTTATTCGAGAAAAAGCGCTGTAGGGTACAACATAAGATTAGTTGTGAGTAAACTAAGGAAGCTAAATAAGATCAAGGTGAATGAAACGAGCAATTTCATAGAGTAATACATTTATTATATTTACCACCTCCCATTGCAATGCTATGATGATGCTAATTATTTATGCTATTACATGCATTTATGATGATGCTAATTATTTGATGCTAATTACACGCTAACTAAAGCTGCATGCGTTTCGTATTATTGCACGATTAAAGTTCCTGTACTCAGTTCCTGAAACTGCTACGGCGCCACGCTTAGCTTAGAAAATAAAGCACTTTTCTATTACACCCAGTCATATTGCAGATGTGGTTAGCGCATGGTGTGACATTAATTGCTCAATTTAACCTAGCAATACCTGTGAACATCCGTCTTTCGACCAGCAGAATCAGGAACAAGCAACAATTGTCGCACTGTTGATGTCGATTCCGCTTGGTCAGCTGGTTCCTGCGGAATGTTGGCGCCACCTGCGAAGTGCATGCTTTTCCGAAACGCAGTGGAGACCTTTGTGACTACGCCATGGCCCTCAGCCAATAGCAGCGCTAAAATAACTGCAGGCGGAGCGAGCGGCGCGCGGTAAACAGTGGCACGACTCTGTCTCCTTAAAGGGACCCTGTACAGTAACTCTAACCACGTGACATGTTGCACGATACCATGCAACTGCTACACGGCGTGCTACATGGTGCAATTCAAAGTGTAACCCTATCGATGCTACGCGACGTGCATCTCAGATCGCGTGACTCCTCGCACGCTAGGACGCCTGCGTAGGGTATGTTTCCGCAGTAGCTGGCAAGCGCTAGCGTGGAGCGGTGGTAAATTACCTGACTCCCGCGCAGGGTGATTCGGTTTCAGGGCATTTTCTTCGCATTCCTGGCGATAGCAGTGACGGACACCAACGGCGGCGGCGACGGACAACATCGCCAACCGAAACGGCTATTGAATTGTGCCCATGACCGCTTACACGGTAAAACGTATCGCTTCTGCGCTCACGTCTATCGCTTGTCGTCCGGTCCACCTCGGCTTTCTCTACATACGGTGTAGGTATGCACTACGTGCGGTACAAGTCATGGTACAGCACCTTTGTATATAAACGCACAAATATGCCCAACGAGACATTGAGCGACCAAGGAGGCAGCAATGCTTAACCCCGGAGGGTAGGCAACGAAAGCTCTCCTTTGCTAACAAGATTAGTCATTCCCATTCCCTTTTTATGTTCTGTCGCACACACAGCCTGTAAAAACTACATTGGGAAGAAAACCAGGATAACGTTTCTCTTGAGCTGATCCTGCAGTGCCCTCCTTGTGATAGGCACCAGCATTGAGTGCACACAACCGCACGTACGAAGCTGACGAAGCTTTATTGTTGAGCACTTAAGGGCAACTTCACGCGTGGTAGGGGTGAAATGAAGGCATGGTAAAAAAAATGCGTACAACACGACATTTGTCTCATCTGCGAATTTCCCTGAAATGTGCAGAATTTCAGCGGTGTGTCCGGGCACTTTGTACTGTCGAGGCTGTTGTGTTATCTAACAATACATCCATATTGCACACGAGGTTACGTTTGTCATCGTGGAAACACAAGCACCACTATCACACGTTCCACAGCGAAGCAGGGCATGGGGTCGTTCCGACGAAGCACGTCCCGTTTGTCGAAATTTGAATCTGCCTGCTAGGGGAGCAGGCAGATTCAATTTCAAGAGGCAATGGTGGCCTACATAAATGTTTTTTTTTATTGAAATGAAAATAAAAGAAAGAGACGTAGTCACCTTATAATGGTGACGGCTATTCCTTTTCTCATAGCGGGAACAACAAAATTAAATATGTGTAGGAAAATAAAAAGAAATCCCTTCGTACGGTCAGAAATCCACAGCGTAGTCATATACGTCCATGAACCTTACAGTATAAAAGTCAAATGCAAGTAGCACCACAATGAGTTCGTAAACAGTGATAAACACACACAAACGGCTTATTCATCCGCATAGTAGTGCGAATAAGAGTCCATCCCTGGTCCTTTTCAAATTTGAAATTGAAATTAAAAAAAAAAAACTTTGGACATATACCTCGACGCTCACAATTGAAAGATTAATCACACTTCGGATGCCTCCTGTGCAAGTAAAATGAGTAAAATGCTGAGTTTAAAATAAACTAGACAAAATAGAGTTCGTATTATATGAATGCAAATCTAGCTGAATTAAAGCAATACGTACATTAAGGTAACCAAATAATATGTTGACAGGTAGATGGTATGAAGTGTGGTTAAAAGTGGACATATCTTTTTGTTTTGTAACTTTAGAAGGAGGCCGAAAATTTCATATTTGTCTTTGCACATTCCGAATTGATATGGAGAAAAAAAGTCAATTTTATAAATATGACGCAGACTAAGAAAAGGCAAGTTTCATTGCTTGCGAAACGACTAGCATTTGGATTAGAAAAGAATCTAGCAATAAATACCAATACATTGCCTGTGCTTGCATGGTAGATTTTTTATATCCTTAAAACAAACAGACCTGCTACCATGATACCTTAGGACAATCTATTCTTTTCTTGCATAGGCCACACACTTACAATGCTGCGAAATCTCAGGTATTACTTGCTAACTCCGCCAACTAGCTGAGTTTAGCGAAATAAGTGCTGGCGCACTTGAAAAGCAAGTTAATTAACCTACAAAGGCGAGCAAAAGAAAGTTGATAACGTAGCCGTCGCCTCCATGCATTCGCCACTCCTGAGTAGAAAAGACGCACAACGTTCACTGCTTCGAACTTTACAGTTCGACGTAGAGCTCCAACGGAGCTCTTGTGCTATCGAAATGTGCCTACTCAGCTTGCTAGTCTGCGCATTACGTTGCTGAGTTTTGGAGAGAGAAGTTGTTTATTCGGTTACTTGTTTAATCCGGCTCGCGGAGGCTCCGAATGTATGTATCCTGAGCAATGGCAATATCTGCAGCCCGAACGTGTCTGAACGGGCCGGCATTCGCACGAGTAGATAGTATTAAAAACAGACCCGAGCTGCTAACAAACATGATATGCAAACAAGGTGAATGCGAACAGGTTACCAAAGGCACAGGTCCTTGAAAGCACGCATACACCCCCTACATTTGGTTGAGTGCTACCTGTTATTGCGAGTTGCATCCACAGCCTCCTACGACCATGACTTTTGAACCCAGTTTCAGACATCTATTTCTGCCCTATCACGGTGACGTTTCACGTAAATATACGCGGCAATGTCCAAGGGCGCAATTCATTATCTGCCGCAGCTATAACGGGCTATGGTAGTAGGAACACTTGCGCCCTCCCGAGAAGCCCTCAAGAGAAACGCTTTCAGCACGTGCTCCGTAGCATATACTGAGCATCGGTATCACCCGTGACATTGAGCATTCGAGTTTATCTACTGTGACTTTAGCACAGCGAAAGCAGTAAATGCCTTCTTCTTGCAGCGCATTTCTACGCAGTGGATCTATATTGCTCCAGATTGCAGCTTCCGAGCCCACCGACTTGTCACACGATGCCTTTTATTGGGTCTCTGGCGCAAGAGCCAAGCGGTTGCGTTTACGACCGATGCCTGCCTCACGTCACGTAGGTGAATAAAAAGCGCCCAGTGCTGAAGCTTCAGCTGCATAACAGCAGGAGCCTTTTCCAAACGGATAGCAGTCTCAGCGATATCGCTCTCAGGTGAGTGTAAATAATTTTGCTTCCTAATCTTAACGGGAACTGACACACGGCATGCGCGGCAATGATGCGTGCAGTGCGCAGGTTTTTCTCAATCGGCAAGAGTATAACCGGTAATCCACTGGAGATATGTGCGATACAGTCTATTGGCGCTACTTTCACAGAGGCCGACCATTCTGAGTGCTACACAGAGAGACAGAGGACTCGATACAAGATTGGAATTTGATTCAGTTCTGCGGATTTACGTGCCAATACCAAGATCTGATTGTCAGGGATGCCGTAGTGGAGAACCCCAGGTCATATTAGGCCTCCTGTAGTTCTCTAACGCGCAGCTAAAGCTCAGTTGATGAAGCGAGTAGGCCCTTACAGCGTACTCAGTGCAAAATGGTGCTGTGGATAACAGTATGTGTTCAGTACAATTTTCCAGTTTTTCCCACGTGCCTACAACCGGCTTATGTCATCTCGCTAAACCCGGGGATCACATACCAGATATGGCTGCCGCATTTCGGTGGAATCGAAATGCAAAAACATGGGTGTACAATGCATCGGGTGCAGGTTAGAAAGCCCCATTTGATCAAAAAAATTAAAGGGTCACCCCCTCCCCCCCCCTAGGGCATGGCGTGCCTCATAGAGATTTTCTCGCGTCAAACCCTGGAATTTACTCTTTATTTTAAATCTCAATAAATGCATGTTCATCAAAATTGAATGGATGATATATAGTACCGAGGTGAATAAGAAAAATAAACCACGACTATATTCAATGCAACTCATCTGCCTTAGAAACGCTTTGTCATCGCCTTCAGACGTGTGCGACTCGCTGTTAGCGTGTTATCAGCCCGACAGTGCATTTTCGACAGTAAAGAAGCAAACGCAACGTTCTCAAGAAATGAAACGCAAGCAAGACAGATGACGATTATTGTTGTGTAGCAAGATACGACCTAAAGGCTGTACATTTGTACATATTTTTAAGAGTGTATACTCATATACTAATTAAACATGGATCAGGATATGTCCGGTAGCTGTGCGCGCCAACGTTTCTGTTCGCAAAAACTCTTGTCATCAGCTGGCCACCTTCGTTGTTGTGCTCGACGTTTCGTTTGGATGACGCCTGCTTAATGAGCCCATTATAGCGTGCCAAATTCCCCGTGAATGGTAGCCCCAATTTGTTTCACGGAATATTCTAGTATTTGCTAAGGACTTTGCTCTTTCTAAGTGCAGTTTTTCACATTATTAACGCTTTGTTTCTTCCTGTTGATTCCTTTGCCCACCGTCGAGACATGTAAAACTTGATTTTAGGATATTTGTACGCTGCGAAATTTGACATTTAAATGTACCTGCTGCTGTGGCATTCAAATACAGTAAGAGCCTCTCTGGTTTCGGTGCTTCGGTGAATATTTATTAGTTCTGAAGGGTTTGGATACGTTGTTCAATTACACCAGAGGAATGCACTTCTACCAACGGCGGCAGCCGTCATGTTATAGTTGCTCTAACTTAACGCGCGACCCCTTGACTCTAACGTAACGTGTGGTGGGCCTGTAATTCGCTCGAGTAAGTTTTGCTGTCAACTATACTGCCGAATGAAGTCTTCGGGGAGGGGAGGGAGGATATGTAACACGCCCATTCTGTTCACGATATTACCATTATCTGACACAAAGAGCGCATGTTCGCATCTGAAGTGCGAAAACGAGCAGCATTGAAATATTTGCCCTGTTTATCCAGCAGTGCCTACCATGAGAATGTTGGCTTACAATGAACGTATAATAAACAATCCAGCATCGTCGGAAGGCGGTCAGTGAGAGACTATTAGGAGACTGTTTATATTCAACTCAAGTTAGTTAGCCCTTCGCCGATTGTAAGAGCCTAACCTAACCATGTACTTTTTTCCCTTGCGCTTCTAAACAGCATGTTGGCACAGCGTGTTGTCATGTTCTCGTCGGTAGCCCTGGTCACCCTGTCCCTGGTATCGCTGGGCAATGCAAAGGCGCTCTCCGGGTGCCCGCCCGTGGACTACAAGGACTCCAATGCCACTTTTATCGCCAACCCGCTCGACTGCTCCTCTTACTTCGTGTGCCAACAGGTATACGGCGGGTGCTCGGGGCAGACAATAATCGATGTTTATAACATAGCATTTCTCTCGCTAGGTTGTGGTGAGGGGAATTCTTTAATTCTCATATCCTTAAATTTCGGAAA
This sequence comes from Dermacentor albipictus, assembly GCF_038994185.2. Taxonomy (NCBI): domain Eukaryota; kingdom Metazoa; phylum Arthropoda; class Arachnida; order Ixodida; family Ixodidae; genus Dermacentor; species Dermacentor albipictus. Next base: position 32,240,053 of record NC_091824.1, read on the forward strand.
ACCAGGTGTGCTGCACCGATACTGTCAGAGAACAGCAGTACTAATGGGCCTGTTGCTGGTGCTAGAAGCGCTCACATGAAACTGGGTTAATAATAATAATAATAATAATAATAATATGTTTTCATAGTACACAGGAGCAGCCACGGAGCCCTCGTACGGGTGAACCTAAATGCAATAAAAATGATAATCGTAATCATCATCATAGCACACATTTTCCCAAGTGAAGTGCGATCATACGTAGCCATCCTCCATTGCGGAAGTTATTTTCAGGTGCATATTTCTTCAATGCACCAACCGCTGTTCTACACACTCTGAAACATCTGTACATGAGCCTTCTTGTTTACATTGCCCCCAGCCTCCACCGAACGTGGCAGGTGCAGCTAGCCTTGAATCAAATCTGTTTCCAACACAACGTTTCCAACTGAACAAATCGACAAATAAATTGGAAATACAGTGTTGAGCAAAAGGAAATCACAAAATAGAGCGACTCTAGTAAAGAAATCACAAAAATTAATTCCGAGTCTAGAGTGCGAATATCCACGGCACTAGCTACAATTCCACTCCACTGAAGCCCGCTTTTCATCCGGGGTCTGTTCTCTTGTTCCATGCCCTCTTTCGTTTTTGCTTTTCATAAATGGCATTGCTGAGAACATCTCTATTGAAATACGGCTTTTCGCAGATGAGTGCGTACTATATGAAGAAATTTCTTGGGGACGAGATAAGGCATTATTGAACAATACATTGACCAAAATAAAATAGTGGGGCTCCGCGTGGCAAATGTCTCTGAATAGTCGAAAGACTATGGTGATGACAGTAACCCGCGAAAAATAAACCCCTAAATTTTACATACAACCTAGCCGGTCAACCCTTGAATGTCGCACATAGCTGTAAGTACCTAGGAGTAATTATCAGATCTGACCTGCGATGGAACGAACATGTAGCGTATATGAAAAATCCGCCGTGGTTACTTAGTGGTTACGGTGTTGATCTGCTAACCACGTGATCGCGGGATTTAATCCTGGCCACGGTGGCCGCATTTCAATGGGAGCGAAATGGGAAAACATCCGTCTACTCAGAGTTAGGTGAACGTTAAAGAACTCTAGGCGGTTCACATTTTCGGAGTCGCCCACTACAGCGTCCGTCAAAATCAGATCGTGATTTTGGCACCTAAAACCCCAGAATTTAATTCTTAGCGTATGCTGAGAAAAGGGCATTGAAACAATTGGGCTTCCTTAGAAGATTACTGGGCGATTCTACGCCAGATATACGACTTAAGCGCACAAAGCATTTATCGGACTAATATTAGACTATGTGGCGTCTGTATGGGACTTTGGACAGACACTAACACTTCGCAATGGTAAAGTGTACAGGCAGGTTTATTTTCACTGACTACATTTGGCGCTTTTGCAAACCGCCCTGCTATAGGAACTCAAAACGCCGTGGTATCACAAGATGCTAAAATTTCTCTAGCAATAATGCCACGACATGTTAGAAATCGAACAAAGAACGCTCATCGAACGTGTAGCATGCTGCAGTATACGTTCTTACGACCCCGAAAAAATGGCCGAGTCCTGATGCAAAACAAAAACCTTTAAAATCTCATTCCTGCTTCGCACTATCTCCGACTGGAATGTACTGCCTGCAGATGAGGTGACGAGTTCAACAATTGATGTATTATTTAAGGCACTTAGAAATATTGAACTGTGAACTGCCTGCTAGTACTTTCTCACATGGAATCTAGCAAGATCTATAACGAGACATTTTGGTCTTCTTCCAAATATGCTTGCGTTACTTCATTTGATCATTCCTGTAGTTATACTGATTTTACTCATACCTGTACTTTTTTATTTCAACTACATGCTTTAGTCAATATTACTACGGGAATTAACGTTTTTCATGGTTTGCGTTGTAAAACTAGTGCTCAAATTTGTAATTAACGTTTTTGAAATATTCTACTTGAAAACTTTTTTCCACTCTTTCTTATAGTTAACATGTATAATCCTCACAGACCACGTGACCGTTAATTTTGTATTGATATGCTTGTATTGGATTTTCATGCATGTTTTTTGCGCAACTCTGCTCATGTAGCGCATATTGTGATGCACTACGGTGAATTGCATTTAATAATCACTCCTAAGGAAGGAGTGAACTACTGGCTGGTGGAACATAAATCAAGAACATCTGCTCAGGATGTTCGCTATTAAGAAAGCACTGCTTCTAAATAAAGTGAAAGCATTTGAAAACTTTATCGTGCATGCGCACTTTCTCCCAGTTAGCTAAATCAATTTCCTTTGTCTTTGTTTCCTAAGCCACAGTTTCTGTTCATGCCGAGTATCAAGCAGCGTCATTATAAATTTTTACTGGTAGTGCAACTTTCGCACGCACAAAACCATTTCGTTTCTACGCCTGTGTCTAAGCTCCATAATAGAATTATGGGCTAGTTCGGACAGTCGACTAAATTCGCAACAGTTTGCGTTGTCTACCACGCGTTTCCTCAACACATTAGTCGCGTTATGTGAAGACTTTCGCCATGTTCATTATTGTTCCATGTCATGCGTACGCGAGCGTTTCTAACGTTAGATTACCAGTGAAAATACTGCGACATATGAGATGTGTAACATGTAGTAAGTTCGGCTCTGTGACATGTGTGACATGCACATATTAATTAGGCTTAATCTTCAATTCTATTCAGCCCATAAACTTTCCAATACAGAAACTTAACTACCTGAGCTTGAAACACTTCACAGCGCTTCGAGTTAGCCAGCACGTATGCTTTACATTACATCATACACGCTCCTGTGAACACTCGGTCATGCTGTTGGGACCTGTAACTGAGGGCCCTCTAACGTAAAACTATTCCAATGTGTTTTTATTCCAATCTCCTGCCGTCAAATTTGCATAACCGCCTACGCAAGCATCGGGCGCTCACCCGCCTGGTTCTCTGAACAGACCAATCAAACGCTTTACTCGTTCAAAGAGGTCACTTTTGTTTACTTGAAAAGCGAATAACATTGCTTACACTGGCGGGTTCAAACACCTTATAGTGTATATTGTAAACCGACTAACGGTGAAACGGTGATTACGTGCAGCTTTACTTGGCGTCTCATCGTGGAGAACACAATTAGCCGTATAGCGAACTAGCCATGGATGTGGTTGATAATTGTGGAGGCTGTTCGACGCGGCATCATTTTAATTCCGGCTGAAGAGTTCAACTTTAGTCTTTAGATTTGTCCTGTTGCAGTGTCCTGTTGCTCTCCTTTCTTCTCTCCTTTTTGCTCCCCTCCTTCCGATCTTCTATTTCTGTGTTGCTGTCACCTCCCTTGAGAAGAGTAGGCAGGCGTTGTGCCCCTTCCGGTGGCAGTTGCCAGCCTGCTCCTCGCTTTCCCTTTGCTAATACCTGTGTATATGTGTATATGTGTTCAAAACAAATAATAATAATAATAATACACTGAGTGGCTTGTCTTCTCCAATTGGCTCACAAGAGGCGAGGAGCACGCTCAAGTGGAGAGGGATTCGATAGGGCCGAGCCACTGCACTGAAAATCGATAACCGGATGATGAGCTTGGTGCCGTCGTCTGCGATTGGGCCACTTTCCCTTACTTACCTTGCGGTGGCTCGTCGACAATCGCGGCGGCATGCAAAGGAAGCTTAAGAATGACGCTAAAACGGATCCTCAGCGAGGTCGAGCGAACGAGGTCCTAAACGGGATGAAAGTGCTAGAAAATGTTGCACGGCCACGTAGAAAGTTTTATTACGCGCAAATAAACCCATGCTCTTCGATTGGTGCGAGTAGCTAATGCCTGAGTGATCAGTGGCAGCCATCTTTTATTCCTTTCGGAAATGTGCGCCCTGCGGCTATTCAGAAGAAAATTCAGTTTTGTTCGGCATATTATTGCATCTTTATCGCGTACACGTCACTTTGACACGGTGAGTTCTTGCGGTTTTGTGACGTCGCTTGAGAGGAAGGTGAAGTGGGCATAGCCCGAAATCTTTTCACCAATGGCCGAGGGCTAATGGCGAAGAGGTGTCAAATCAGAAATAACCATTTTTGTTTTGTTCGGTCAAATCATGCATAATCCGTATGTACACGTTATATCAGATGGCGAGATATCGCGGTTTTAGTGACGTCGCGTGACAGACAGGTGAAAGGGGGGGGGGGGGGGGGAGTCCAAAAAGTTTTTGACCAATCGCGGAAGGCTGATTGCAAAATTGGAATAGAAAAGTTTGGAATAGTTTTACGTTATAGCCTCCTAGCTTTCGGGGGAGTGCATCTTAAAGCACTATTCCTAAACCATTCCATATTTCGAATGTTGTAGTGCGTGTTTCTCTCGGAGCGAGTCTTATTGTATCGGCTCAGACGGCATCACTTCCACGCCAAAATAACAATGTCTTCGTGAAATGTCCTATTTTCCCGCTTACCCCCAGGGACTTCCCGTGCTTATGCCGTGTCCGGCAGGCCTACTATTCAACGACGCTCTCAACGTTTGCGACTACGCTTACAATGTAAGCTGCGTGCCGCTCAACCCAACAATCACGACAAAGGCCCCAGCACCAGCCGAAGCTACCATTAAAACGATTGTGGTTGAGAAGGAGGTAGTCAAGCAGACGGTAGTCAAAGAGAAGGTCCTGCCAGCAGCCGAAGGCGATGCCCCCGTTACCAGCAAGAGCGATGCCACCGAAGTCGAAGGAGAAGCGCCCGCCTCTATTGATGTTGGGACCGTCGCGCAGCCAGCTGTTGTCGGCACCAAAGTCAACGACGAGGTGAACTCGGTCGGGAAGCCCGTTGAAGGCACCGAGGCCGCGGAACCTGAGCAGAGGGATGCGGGCGACGTGGCTGGTGGAATGGACGATGTCAGCGAGGCCGTGTTGTGAACCTACCCAGTCAAAAATTCCATCAAGCTACTGGCTTACATGTCTGATGGCTATACGTAATTTCGGACCTTGAAGGTCTACCAGTCTGATGGTCTACCGGTCTGATGGTCTACCGGTCTGATGGTCTACCAGTCTGATGGTCTACCAGTCTGATGGTCTACCAGTCTGATGGGCTACCAGTCTATTGGTCTCTACCAGTCTACTGGTCTACCAATCTATCGGTCCCTATTAGTTTGTCCAATAATGGCACAAATGCATGATTGCATCAATTTTAAGACATATTGGCACAGCTAGTCCTACGCAGGCTGAAGGAATAACATTCTTGTTGTGCGTCTCCCCAGGCAGCACACCAGCATTGGTCCAACCATGGCCCAATGCTGGCAGAAATTAGTACCAATGTTTGACCAATGTTGGCATATTGGCAAAGTGCAACCCAATCCAATGCTGGCCCAGCGTTAAAGCCAAGATTGGACCAAATGTTATGCCAATGCAGCAGCCATCGTAGGACCAGCGTTAAAGCCAAGATTGGGCCAATGTTATGCCAATGCAGCAGCCATCGTGCTGCCAGCGTAGTACCAGTGTTGAGCCATATCGTTGCCATTCTTAATGCCAGCTTTGAACCAATGCCCTTTGCATGACGAATATTCTAGATATGCTGGCTTTAGAGCACGCACATATTCTTACCGCAAACATTTTGCTAGCGGCATTTTTTGTAGCAATTGTCGCCTTTCCGTCTTCCTCAATAGTAGCTAGGAAAGCTCGACAAAAAGATGTCAAGAAGCAGAAGTCATATATGATTGCAAATAATAATAAAAGAATACTGAAATTGACGTTTATGACAGTTTATTTGCGAATACATTTTCACAAACAGGCATTTTTCGTGGACCTAGATGGGTGACGCTCGGTTAACTTCAAACAGTTTATTTACAGGCACTGCCCTCAGGATTGGAATTGGGCAAGGTGCCGAGGACGGTGGGCTGGCCAGGGGTTTCAGGGCAGGGAGCTGACGTCGGTAGGCAGGTTTGTCAGTGCTTGGATGACAGCGGGCTTATCAGGCCCCCGAGGACCACGATAACGCAGTGGCTTCGTTGATATTGCTACCATATCCCATAGCGACTTCACCATTACTTGGAGGCAATGTTTGCACTGTAAAATGAAAAGAAACATTGTCAGAGATGTTGGTATGACAAATGAATGTGGGAGAGTTTTCATTTGAAAAATAGCCATACTGACACAATATTATAAGTCTGAGCAGAGAGTTCGAAGGGGTGAATCAAGAAACTTTCTTGCAAGAGATTTGTCAGGTAACACTTCTTGATATTTCGACATATATGGCATACCTTGTACAAGGTCTAACGTAATATTTAGAACAGACATAAAATGCGCAGGATCCGTCCGCTTTGTTTACAGCTCACACCTAGTCAGCGTAACATTTTAAAATTAAAAATTGCAGCAAAACCTGCTGCAGCACAAAAAGCCTAGTTTCAGACTGTGTAGACACAATGCGGCCTTCGTGCGAAATATTTAATGTGGAAACCGAGAAGTTCCGTCAAGAAACACTAGTAAAAGAAGCATTTATTATACGAAAAGAAAGAAATACTGTCAGCTGGAAATGATGCTTGACCTTCAATAAAACTTGGTGCTGGGCTAATTGGTGATGCATTCTTTAAAACTGATGGTAGTGCTAAAAAGGAACGGACACACGAAGAAAAGACGACACGACGACGAAGAAACACGTTTCTTCGTCGTCGTGTCGTCTTTTCTTCGTGTGTCCGTTCCTTTTTAGCGCTACCATCAGTTTTAAAGAATGCTTGACCTATACCAGTGAGAAGAAGCGCGGTTCCTCGGTATCACTAGCAGGATCAGGCCGCACGCGTGGTTTGATAAAATCATAGTCCTGAAATTGGGGTGAAATTCACAGAGATTTACACGTGGTTCTACTCCAGGCACTATTCAAAGACTGCAAATAAAAAGAGCTATTTAATTACAGGCACTCTACATTAGCCAGGTCTGTTTCAGTAATATATATACCGCGTGATATTGCTTGGGTGATATAGCTTGGGTGATATTGCTTCTGATAAAACTTATAACATGCGCAAAACAAATGCACTCACCATTGTATGATCCATGCTTCTTTGTATCCGAGTTCATCCCACATCGAAGACGGTGGCCACGAGCGCCGACTTTTTTTCTAATTGTTGTTTCGCCTATATTAATTCTAACACTCACAAAAATTCGTGGCCATATTGCTGCGTATTTCAATATGTAGGCGTCTCAGTAGGAATGACGAGCGCAAGCGAGCATTTTTCACGAGAGGAGTGCGCTGGCAAGAACGGACGGCAAGCACTCAGGCGGTGTTGCACCCAGTCGGCGTGCTAGCGACGCATAGAAGGAAAGAGCGAAAGGAAAGGGTGAACGAAGAATGCGGCGTAAACGCCACTTTCCGCCGCTGAACCTAGCCCGACCGGGTTTTGGGGTGGCAGCGATGGAGGGCGACAAGGAGGACAATAGTGACCCCGCGGCATTCCCCCATCCTTCCGAGAGCACCCAATTCGACACAGCAGCTTATGGCTGTCTGAACGCTTGACTGATAGCATTGACCAGGCTCACCTGGGTGCGTGGGGGAGAGGCAATGGGGGGCTGAAGGACGGAAAGCTAGGCCGAAAAAAAAAAATCCGGAATGCGCCGTGCCTACTAAAGGCAATGCAAGAGGTTGTTGACACGCAAATGCCAAAACGTGCAATTAATTTTTTTTCTGTCAGGGGCATTAATACAAGGAGCTTACTACACATGCACGAACAAACAAATATATTAGAATAGGAGCATGATGTCGCCGCAACATGCCATGCATGCTAAACAAACAAACAATAGTTTCACTAATGCATATGCGCTCATTCTCGATGCAATATAAAACGGTTCCATCAGCTCTGAGGCACTGTAATTCTCGATTCTCCTCAGAATCTTGACCCATTAAAGCCGCGGAGCGTACATGCAAAAAATACAATGCGCAGGCAAATTCGCAATACCGTTGCTTCTTATGTTAAGCTCAAGTTCTTATTCACGATCAATAAAGCAGCGGCTAAATTTATGCGACTTCCCCTGCTTGCTACGTGGTACACTGGCTTTTCTCTTTAGGGGACACATTTCGGTAAAGGAGAAGTGCAATAATGGCGGTGTACTATTCATGGAGTTGACATGGGAGAACATATTTTTGGTTCCTGCGCAGTGTGCCTGTGATCAGTGCGTTAGTTTTCAAAACACGTTGTTCAATCTCAGCAAGTCGTAGAGCACTAAAAGCCGACAAGGCGAAAATTAGCTTATTACGGGCCAATGTCCTCGAAAGAAATCCAACTAGTAACCCATATTGGCAAATCCATATGAAAGTCGGTCCAATAATTCCCGCCTTGTTGAACGGCAGTGCCAATATTGTTTACTGACTGTGTAAAGTGGGCCAACATTGGATCTCTATCAGAATGGCTCAGCCAATATTGTTTACTGACTGTGTAAAGTGGGCCAACATTGGATCTCTATCAGAATGGCACAGCCAATATTGTTTACTGACTGTGTAATGTGGGCCAACGTTGGATCTCTATCAGAATGGCACAGCCAATATTGACACCACGCTGTTAACCTTAGGCCAACATTGGGCCAGGAACCAGAATGGCACTGCCAGTATTGGAACCACGCTGCTAATCTTAGGCCGTCATTGGGCCAAGAAGTGCCAATATGCTTCCAACGTTGGCCCAACCTGACGTGCCACCTGGGCAGCTTGTATGCCAGTCAGTAGGCAGGCATGTGCGCATTCCACACTCCATTTTTAACAGGACAAACAAAATTAAGGAAATTGAAGCTTTAATTGCACTCGACATGACCAGTTCGGTTTTGTCGTTACATTGATGAAATCAGTGCACGGTGCAAAAGAGCAACGCATAGATGCATGTTGTACTGCTCGGCAGCCACAAAAATAGAGTACGAGATCTTAATCACCCGCTGAGCTTATGAGTTGATGACAAGTCACCGAAAAATATTGTAGCGCAGCCTTCATTCCGCTTCTAACTGGCCCAAGTTTGTGATGTCGCTTATATATACTATATATACATAATATACTCACGCGGTAGCTGTGCTAAAATAGCGGAAATTAGTTTCTGCTCTCCTCGACACTCTTAAGCTAGGTAGCGCAACTCATGTTATTGTGTAACCGTAATTAACATGAGGTGAAGAAATACCATTCACCGATGTACTGCGGAAAGCCACTCGGTTGCTAGTTGCCTCATGCATCTGCCGATTTCGGCACCACAAAGGCTAAATAAAAGTAAAAGCACTAAACAAAGACTGATCGCGGTTTCGATTACTGCAGATTTTTCATGAGGTTTTACACGTTCAACTCGGTTAATCGGCTGCGCGGACGTTTTCGTTTCGGACGGTCATGATGCCCGTAGAAATCTATCTAACCTTTAAGCGCCCTACTGGTGTACAAAAGCTACATGTAAAGGATCTCCAATAAGCGACAAGACTCTTAGTGGCATTGGAGGGTTGCCTGTAAGAGTTTTTACATGACTTTTAAGAGCCCTGTTTGTATTGGGAGGGTGCATATAGACACTCTTGACTGACCTTTAAGAACCCTATTGGTATTGGGAGAGTACCTGTAGGAATCCCTGACTGACCTTTAAGAATCCTATTGCTATTGGGAGAGTGCCTGTAGGAATTCCTGACTGACCTTTAAGAATCCTATTGGTATTGGGAGAGTACCTGTAAGAATTCCTGACTGACCTTCAAGAATTCTACAAGTCCATTAAGATAGCCCTGACGGATTTTTTGACCGGGTATCGGAGGAACTTCAGAGACTTTGCCTCTTGGTGGAAGCATGCGTGGGACTCGGTAGGAAGAATTCGTTGGAATAATAAGTTCTGCAGACTCATTCATTCAGGAGCATACGCGATCACAGCACGTCTTCCAAATTACAGACTGACAGCACCGTGAAGAAATAAAGAAAGTGAATTGAATTCATGCTTTCTGTTTTCGCGTCCACAGATTGGCTGGTTATACCTGGTTGTCTAATAAGGTGCGCGGCAAGGTGACTCACATAAATAGTCGCGCACCTCCACGCAAAAAAAGCCTTTAAAATTAGCTAGTGTACAGCACAATGTAACGGGTGCTATGGCTGGCAGGGACGATATGTAGAAGGTGAACTTTATGCGTAGGAACGCCAATAAGGGCTCCCGGACTTTCTTGTTACTGTGTGCACGACGAATTTGAAACGATAATAAAAATTTAATAAATAGCAACGAAATTTCGAAAATGTTCAATATATTCGTTCCGAACACCTCGCATTTTCGCTCTCACCCCTGCTTTCCAGAACTGTTGAAGAAAATCATTTTGAGCCCTTTAAATTTGTTTTATTGTACTTTGTTAATAGCTGCATGATCGAAACAGATAGTGCCCGTTGATTTTAGGCAACGCTTGCAGAATAGCGGTCTTCAGCCAAAATGTAGCACTGTGTGGGTGGTCGATAATCTAGGTGACAGTGATGTCTCCCAAACAGAGTGGCGTAGCGTAGCCAGTTTATACCGGGAACTAGAAACACCACACTCAGAGTGTCGTGGCTGCAGAATGTCACAGCCTAGTCTTTCTTGGTAGCCAATGCAATGTTTCCACAATATCAGTCTTAAAACAAGCAGAACGCACTCTTTCTAAATTTGAAGAAAGTGTTTAATGTAGTCACTAAACGAACGCCTTCTACTGAAACCCTCGCACTTAAACCTTAACGCCATTGTCCTAAACTGGGTGCGTGACATCCTTAGTAATCAAGATTTTTGTCTGGGCTAACAACTGTAGCTCTCTTAACACTGTAATGAAGTGATTTGGGCTTGTTGGTATGACATCGTGACGCTTATAGTGCGTGAAAAGACAAGGAGGGAAGGAAGGAAAGAAGGGAGATGTGACACACACAGGCGCTATTTACAACAATCTTTATTTTGAGCAAAAGACCTACGCATGTCTACAACTTTTCCGCATACTTGATCATGCATGCGCTGTTTGCAAAAAATGCCTTACCTTTACGCACTTGAGCGAACTCTTGGTAGGAAAGGGCAATTGATAGTTTTTAAACACTGTTATTTCCTAGCCTATCAATCACTTCTACTTTGATGATTTCGCGAGTTAATCTTCCTCGGGCTCTCCCCATCATGGAGCAGTCTTTGTATGCTGGAGCACACATCGAGTGGTCACCATCATCCGCTCCGGCAACAGCGCACATGGAATGCCTGCAGTGACCGTCAAGGAACTGACCCCGCTTTTCTGCTACAATATACCGGTGTTCCTGTAAACGCTCGTTGAGGCACCTTCCGCTTTGCCTCGTGTAGTTTTTCTCACACTTTCAAGGAAGGTTGTAAGCAATGCACCCGCACATTCAACAAACAGTTCCTGGTGTTTCTTTTTGCACATGCGCTTGTCAGACAGGCCTGGTCTGGCTAGTCTCCCCAGACATTGCAATTTTGTAAGAGATGAAAACACAACCCTAACATTCGCAGGTTGACCAAATTTCCTTAAACGGTGCAATACGCCGTGGATAAACGGAATGACAGCTACGCTCCTCTTATCTACACAAGGCAGGCTGACGGAATCCTTTGATAACTTCGACTTGAGTGGACCCCAGCAACACTAATAAATACATGTGTAGGGTAAGCTGCCAAACAGTGGCGTAGCCAGAAATTTTGTTCGGGGGGGGCTACGCCACTGGCCCAATATATATATATATATATATATATATATATCTGCCAATTTAGACAAGACTGTTTTTATGAGAGTAAGCCGAAAAAGAACCCCACTAGAATTCACCTACACGATCGAACAGCAAAAATTAAAGATAATCGATGATTATAAATATTTGGGCATTGTCCTATCATCTGATATGAAATGGGACAAGCATGTGTCACACATATCTTCTAAGGCATTTACAACACTTTGTTCGCTTAAACACTCTTTAAAATCTGCCTCACCAGACACTAAGATGCTAGCCTACACCTCATTCGTTCGTCCTATACTAGAATATGGTATTACCTGCTGGTCTCCACATACCAAACAGTGCATAAAACGCCTAGAAACAATACAGAGAAAAGCCATAGATTCATTTATAATAGGTACAACCGTAATGATTCTCCGACAGAACTCCTTGATAAAGCTTGTCTCCCGACTATTTACAAGCGTGCGAAATACTTACGTCTCAAGTTTCTGTTCCACCTCCTTAACGGAGTCTACAAATTAAACAGTGGTGCATATGTATCTTTCACTGAACAGCGAAACACTAGAACTAAACATCATAAACATTTAATTGAATACAGGTTCCACACAGACACATTCAGGTATTCTTTCTTTCCCCAGACAATCAGAGACTGGAATTCATTGCCTAGTGATATCATAAATTGCTCACCTGACGATTTCCTTCCTATGCTGGAAAAATATGTCTATGAATGCGCATCTTGATTTACCAGTATCGCCTGCAGACCCCGCATTTTTGGTTTTGATGTACTTTTTTGTTGTTTATCTTATGCTTCTGTATTTCTGTTCATTAACCTTTAAGGCCTGACTCAGGAAGGTCACACCCTTTGTTGTATTACTCAACTACGTCTACTTGTAAACTACAATACTAACAAGTGTATAAGTTTGTCATTCTTATTTTGATGCATTGTATTTTCCCATGTCCTGCAACAGCCTCAAAATGGAGGCTAGCAGTATGTATGAAATAAAAAAAATAAATAAATAAATATATATATATATACATTGGGCCAGTTCGAAACCATAGCTGACGTCAATGCTTCCATGTTTTTTGTCTATTTATTAAGTAAAGAAAATATCACATGAACTTTAGAACTATATCAGTTCGAAACCAGGAAAGCAGTGCATGCCGCTGATATGAAAAATTAAAAGGCAATGAACTGAACAAGTTCATTAAGAACAAGCTCCTTAAGAGGAAGCTTTAGCTCGGGTGCTCCTATTTAAGTACATGTAGAAGGGGAATTCGTTTTTCCCTGCAACCACTTCACCAAATTTGACGAGGTTTGTTGCATATAAAAGAAAAAGTTTAATTCTAGTGACTACTGGTTTCGAATTTTTCATTTAGGTGGTCAATTATTTATTAAACATTGGCCAAAATTGAAAAGTTTCAGAACACGAAACTATCAAGTTTAAAACTCCATGACTCAACAATGAAAAAACATATCACAATTCTGTTAATTGCATCTAATAGTACATCTACAGCGGAAAAAATAAATATGCTGCACATGAATCTCAAAAAAAAATTTGTATTGTGGAAATACGGCTTTTGCAGAACCATTGTACACAACGTAACCAATTCACGTAAGATACAAATTGACACAGCAAACTTGTCCGCTTTGTCTGTTGTAATAAATGCCGTTTACAGAACCACAATATCTGTTCTTCATGCATAGCTGTTAGTTTGTAAACGTACTGCTTCTACTTTTTCAAACGTTCGAATTTTTCAAAATCTTAAACAAAATTCAGGCCCTAAACAGAAGTTCTGTTTTCTACAGACAGTAGGATTTAACTTTCTCTCTCAAATGCAACAAATTTCAATAAAAGCGATTAGCAGGATTATCTCAGAAAAGCGTTTCTGCATTTTACAAGTATTTGAATAGGCCGCGTCGGCTTGGGCCCGAGCTAAAGCTTCCTCTTAAACAATTTATCGAGGGATCAAATACATGAATAATAACTGCATCGTAATTGCAAAAGATGCTGCAAACGAATTCTTGAAAGCTACGCACTGTACATACAAGTAAAATATGTATTTTTTCATAAAATATTATACTCGTATGTGCCAAAAATTGTGCCCAACATAACTGACGTCAATGCTTCCATGTTTTTTGTCTATTTATTAAGTAAAGAAAATATCACACGAACTTTAGAACTATATCAGTTCGAAACCAGGAAAGCAGTGCATGCCGCTGATATGAAAAATTAAAAGGCAATGAACTGAACAAGTTGAGGACAAATATGTTAATGAAACTTTGTCATTCAAGAACAGTGCTTACATTCTTGTACATATGCAATGGCCAGTGAAAAATCTCAATGACACTGTCGATGGTTTTGGCCCGGTCTTGGAATGTCTTTGCAACGTCCTTTGAACCGTTTGCTCCAACGCTTCACAGTGGTCAATGAAATGAAGTGTTCAACGTACACGGCAGTCATATGGTGAATAATTTCAGTTTTGGAGACACCTTCAGCTGCCAAAACTTCGCGACACCGAGCTGTTCAACTTTTGAAGTGTCCATTATGTGACGCAACCATATTATGCCCACTGTATGAGAGCATTAAAGAACATTTATCTCCACACCTGTGTGTCACTTTTGTAAATGAGACATGCCGTTCTCCTACGCACATGCCTCGCAGATAATAAACCGAACCATTATTGCGTGGTTAGGGTAGGCTCACTTTCATTTGACTCACCCTCGTACATTATAAATGCAAAGGTACAATCGGATATACAAATGCGAAAATACGGCTTGATAAAGGAGAAAAAAGCATCACTGGAAACAAAGTTCACTGCATGTATACACAAAACCTCGCAACAAGATATTTAAGTATACGTATAAGTATCCAATGAGTCTATGTATGTAAGAAGAAGTAACTGTATATAATGCGTCAAACAAGGCAAATAAACATGTTGCACAATCATAGATTCACAGAATCCTAGATTCCGCCCCCATTCCATCCACTCCCCCCGATGTAATGCGCGCGACGGAAGGCGGCGCGCTTGCTCCCCGCTTTTCTCCTTTGCGCACACAAGACAGCCACCATCGTCGGCTCACCCATTCCACCTCCCCTCCTACGCTTTCACTCGCACATACAGCATGCAGCGCGTGATCACGATGTTATCACCTTTGGACTTTATACGAAACATGAGGGCGACGGCGACGGCCGGAATGCGCCTGGAGAGTCCATATAATTGCTTTCGCAATCATATAATAAACGTATCCGGCAACTGAAGCGTCCCATCGCCCATTACTTTCCGCAAAAGAAGTATCAAAATCGAACTTTCACCATGCGACAATTCGCTGCGCCGCAACAATGTATTTTTTTTTCTGTGAGGCGGAGGCACCGAAATGAAAAAAAAAAACGCATAGGAAAGTATGTTGGCCAGAATTGAATGCCTACTTCGGGCACCTAATGGGGCTACGAAAGGAATACCGAAGAAAACATGAGACGCTTGGTCCACTGAGAACCATACGCATACTGCTCAGTATCCTACAGCGGCGAAACAAGACTTTCCGGAAAGGTTCCGCTCAAGGAATGTGGTGCAATCCTTCAAGTCCCCACACTGATGGCGGCGAGCGACCATTGTTTTTTTTTTCTCGTCTGCTAGCCAGAAAGTGTCCAAAACTCTGTCAGGTGAAAATCCACTCGGCCAGAGCAAACCGAACGCGCACCGAAGTGCACCGCACGGTGGTCGGGGCCATACGAGAAAAACGTATGCGCTCTGGCTGGCTCTGGAAGCCCGCGGGTAGGGTAGCGAGAACAAAAAAAAACAAAAAAAAATTGAAGAGGGTCAATGTGTTCTCGCGAATAAAAGTCAAAGTAGAAAAAATAAATAAGAACGTAGTTACTTTGGCTGGCTTTAGTGTCTTGACATGGATGTTCTGGCGTAGGTTAAAAAAAATGTTGATATTTTTTTTATGTGACATGACGGCACAAATGAACCACCCCAACGCTTCGTCTCATTGGACCTCGCTGCCTGCTTTGTCAACTCGTCTGCTAGTGTGTTGATTTGGCTTGTCTCGTTGTATGTTCGGATGTAAGACTTTAGAAAAGTCAATAGACCTTTGGGGTCAAATGTTTATAACAACATTAAACCCACAAAGTTCCGCAATTGAACATCTAAAGCACAACTTTGGAAATGTCAATGCACCTTTAACATCAACAGCTTATGAGATTTATACCCATAAAGTTTCGCAATTGATATCCATGCGCTCCATAGATTCCGTGGCCTCAGTGAGATGCCGCGGCGAGCCCGCTCACCATCAAAGCGCCCTTGAAACTTAGTGCTCGGATGGGACTGCTTGGCGTTATGTGATTCCCGGTGTATGGGCGTTGCCACGAAATCCAGCCCGAGTTTGCAATCTTCCTGGTTAAATGTCTTTTCGAGCGTAGAAAAGACATGCCAGACAAAATTCAGGGTGATTTCCGGCGCCGGGGGTCGCTTTGGTCGGCGTTGCATGGACAGCACGAAAAAATTTCGGGGGGGGGGGGGGGGCTGAAGCCCCATAAGCCCCCCCCCCCCCCCCCCTGGCTACGCCCCTGCTGCCAAACGAAGACGGAGGGTCTGGTCGTTGAAGCTTTTGATCATCAGCTCAGGTCATGACTTACACAATGCGTTTAGAGTGCGTCGACTGTATGGGAGCAGTTAGTTGCTCGCGCGAGGCTCGTACTTCCCGCGTACATGGTTGTTGCAAAATAAAAGCTTAATGTCAAGAAATCGAATACTTCCGTGCATCGGCAGTTCATGCGTTACTTTTAGAGGAGATAAACCGTCGCAAATAAAAGAAATTGCATTAGTGGTTAAAAAATTAAAATAGGGCTGCAGTCGGGTAGAGCTAACAAACCATCGACGTATCTAAAAACATTTACTATCCTAAAATCAGGCAGCCGACCACTCATGTTCTTGTCTAGATTTGCTAAGAATATATCGCTAAGAATGGGAGCTATAGACGATCCGATACGAATTCCCTCCTTCTGTATACAAGGCTGCCTTTCCCAAAGAATGAAAGTAGGCCGAAGATAAAATTAAGAAGTTCTAAGCCAACGTTTCCAAAGGTGTAAATAGAACACTGAACGCTGGGGAGCATACCTGAATGCGGTAAGGAATAAAACAGGGGTGCTATGCAGGATGCGTCGAGTTTCTCGTTCACCCGAGTTTTGCCCGAGTTTGCTCGACGGCAGTCAGTGAATGGAGATAGCGCGGAACGGGCCGAAGGTGCAGGCAAAAAAATATGTAGACAAGAAGTCGCGTATGACAACATGAGCGCACCCTGCGCGGCACGCTGCTTCCGCGTTTCAAGCGCAGAAGGCTGCACAACGAAACGCGCCAGCGCCGCGTATTGTTATCAACGGATTATCGCAACTTAGCGATACCGTGACTGCCCCGCTGTCTGTCAGCACACTTGCCGTGAGCCGTTTGCCACGCCTTTCCCGGGCGCGTCAAGGGCGTGCCTCATCTTTCGGGCGCTATCTATCTATCCTCCATCGAATGCGAACGGGGTACATGCGGCGCATTCTTGCACCTACACTTTCACTCAAACGAATACGTTAAAATACGACAAATAAAATAACGTACATTTTTATTTCTTTAGGTATCTGTTTTTCGTTTTCAATGCATGCTAGAAATTTGTGATGACAAACGGAGATCGAGCAAATTATTAAATTTTGCACTTCTTGCCGTGAGTGGCGACAGGGAGGCGAAAGCTTAGAAGCGGTACATTGAAGCGGGTCGCACGCACGAGGGCGTTCATACGGTGATAAGTCGCCTAGGGGCGCTGCAGTGCTATTCTCAATAAAGTCGGTCGTGATCCATGGAGGGTCATGGCCACTCTTTCTCTATTAGGAGAATAGAAACGCAGCGCCGCGGTACGGCTGTTCATCGCAGGCGCTTCACTAGGCTTTAAGGCCCCCGCTTTACCGACCAAAAA
Source organism: Dermacentor albipictus (assembly GCF_038994185.2). Lineage (NCBI taxonomy): Eukaryota > Metazoa > Arthropoda > Arachnida > Ixodida > Ixodidae > Dermacentor > Dermacentor albipictus. The sequence goes on from NC_091824.1 coordinate 32,257,623, forward strand.
CGACACAACAGCTGTCGCTGTAAAATGGCGGTATGTTATTTTAGAGTGCGTAGTGACGCAGTTCAGTGAAAATGTACCAGTTTATCTTTGTGCGCGAAGCCTCTGCGATACATTGCGAAACGTGCGTGCTTCCCCAGCGACAGAATTCATCGCTTGTCATCGCTTGCCCAGTGAAGGCGCCTCTGAGCGCATGTACGCAGTATATGAGTGTGTTGTGCAGTCGAAGGTACTTGCGGATTACCTCTGCTGGAGCCAGCAGCGATCGCAGATGGATATCGTAACGACAACGCAGCACTCGCATTTTGGCAGGTGAGGGCTCTTGTGTGCATTTATTAAATCAGATTTCGAACGGAGAGAGGTGTTGGAACTGTTGAGTGCGCAGTGCTTGTGATGAAGAAATGCCATTGCACTGGGCCTAGAAGAGCGAGCGATTCTCGGACGCTGATCGTGTTCACGACGTTGTGGCTCCGTTTCATCACCGATGACAGAGCAGCCATCTGAAACGACTGCTGCAATAAACACTTCTCAGCATCGTCGTCCCCCTCGACGCCTCGACGCCTTGCAAGCACCTACAGTGACGTGCCGATAATTATTTACTGTGCGCTACGCACCGCAATGCAGGCAGTGAAACCGTGTTGTGCGGCCATCTCAGCCCGAGAGGATGTATGCCAGCGACAGTCAACGCTTTGTTTTCGATAGTGGTGCTCAATACATCATCGATGACAGTGCGTTGTGCGTGTTTTATGTCGGCGGTCAAGATTGTTGATGCCTCTCAGCTCGACACCGCGTCGCTGTTGCCGGAAGATAAGTTGGGCGTGGCTTCACTGTAGTGGGTGCGCGCGCAAGAGTTACATGCCTCGCGCGGGGCGTGACCTCTGGTTTTGATTGACAGGCGAACTCGTGCTAAACTCGTACATCGCGAAACCCCCTCCGAGTTCAACTCGGGAACATGGCGGCGGCAGCAGCAGCCTGTTTCATTGCATCCAGCGGCAGCAAGCGTCAGTATGACCGTCCGGACCCGTTCACCTGCATGACCGACGGGGAGTTTCAGCGTCATTTTCGCCTGTCGAAGACATCAGTGTGCTGGCTGTGTGACGAGCTAGGCGAAGACTCTCGTCTGCGGAGACAGCGTGGCGGGCTTCACTCGCTCACCGTCGTAGAGCAAGTCATCTGTGCCCTCCGTTTCTACGGGACTGAGAGTTTTCAGGGAAGCGTCGGCGCCGAGCGTTACATCGGACGCCATCAAACTACTGTTAGCCACTGTGTCAGAGATGTGTATGACGCGCTTATCGATGCGGCAGTGCGTAAGCGGTGGCTAGCTTTCCAGAATACTGCGGCGGAGCGGACATACATAAAAGAATGCTTCCCACTTCGTGGGAACATTACGAACGTAGTCGGGTGTGTCGACGGAACGTACGTAGGAATTAAGGCGCCTTCAATGTCAGCGTTACTGTGATTAACAGACTTTTTCGCTGGTTGATCACTTTTTGTCGATTGTTCTACTTATCTGTCAAGGTGCCTTCCAAATGGCTCACTTTCTTGGGAAAGGGGTTAAGCATAAATAGGTAAATGGATATCACTAATTGTGTGAAGTAACCTATGAATCCTAATCTCATAAACAACCTGGGGTTCTTCATTGGTGAAGTTACTAAGTATGCACAATGCTGAATTTTGGTCATGCGTAATCTATCGGCCGCACTATGAAACAGCGAGGCATTGCACAATTTGTTGCAGCGCGAGATGTGGATGTTGCGCCAAGCCGGTTGTGCCTATGCATTTGTGGCGAAATGAAAATGCATTGAGAATCTTAGTGTGTTGGCTTGCATGAAGAAAATACTTCAGATTGTTTGCTCTGTTCACTGTCGATGCATGTGCCAGAGGTTCAGTGCATCTTCTTTTTTTTTGGGGGGGGGGGGCGGCGTTATTCTGGATGGATAAATTGTATATTTTCGTCTCACAATGGGGCTCTAATTCTTAAGTATTAGAACAATGCACATCCGATACTCTGCAGAACTCTCTGTACGTGAATATGTCATGAACCACCAAGGCATTATTACATATCGGGAGAAATGTGGTGCAGATGCCAATGAAAAGTGGGTCTTTAACCTACCATGATAAAAATAAAACTTGCAGAGCAAATAGACCATTTGTACAGGTTTAGAGCAACGATTACACAAAACGTGATATGCCCAAACGAGTAAACACTTGCCGCATTGTCAAAGTAGGCTGAGCGACATGCAGCATATATTGGCATTGAACATGTCTCGTAACTGTTATTTTTATTGTAAGCCCTCGCTGTCACACCTTTCCCTCCAGCACTCCCTTTCTGAAACGTGGCACTGTGTTTCCATTGCTGTCATGATGATAATGGTAACGGCAGCAGCAAGGCTGGTTAATGCTTGCCTCTTTGATTCCTGTGAGTTTAGTGGTAAAGAATATGGCACGTTCATACATACAGCTGTGCTGCAAAATTTAACATTTGTGATTTTTCGGAGAACTAATTTGTGTTGGGAAATCTCAAAGATGTGCACCATTGTGGCCTAATAACTAGAGCATTGGTGAGGTTGAAGACGGTGTATTGGTATAGAAGCTTGAAGTTTAATTGCACAACAATTCGACGGGACACAAAGAGAAATACACACAGCAGAATGCTTTGCTGTGTGTGTTACACTTCTTTGTGTGCCGTTGAATTGTTGTGCGATCCAACTTAAAATAGAGCATTGGGCTTCTTTGGTGCAGGACCGAGGAAGTGTGAGCTATTCGACAACATGCCAGTGCCTTGCCACACACTTATGGAAGTCGGAAGGTTTGCAAACAAAGCTTTGCTTTCAAATCCAACTGCTCATGTAATACAAGCGCTGATTGAAAGAACCATCACAAAAAAATAATGGTGAAATCAATGGCCTGTGAAAAGTGTAATTTGTATATAGACACTGTTGACATAATAGGTGCCATACCGGTGCCATAATAGGTGCCATACCGGCCTCAAAATTGTACTGGACAGAGCAGTTTGTTTCCTAAGTGAAGCTCGACCTCCCATTACATGCTGTGCAAATAACCAAGCTCAGTTTGTTTTGACGTGCTACACAACATTCAGTGTAATCTGTTTTTGATTCTAAAGAAGTGCCAAACACCACCTCTTTTTCCAGGACGTCATGGGAATATTTGGCGAGACCTTTTTCAGCCCCTCATAATGGAAGTGTGGTCAGCCAGCTTTGCTTGGATGCCTTTATAGATTTCTGCTCCTGATCATTGTGTGCTATCAAATTGCAGAAGTATATGCAACTGGTGCAAGGCATTACGTGTTTCTATAGTCGGATACAACTTTAGGAGGCTGCGGAATCTGCACTTTAAGGCAGGTGAACACAAGCCTGCACCAATGGGCACGCACTCTAGACTGATATTGTGCCGCCAGACAGACTAATATTGCTCATTGGAGAGGGACTATTTCTTTAGACGTGTAGGCAATCGGCTGCTGCGCTTTGGTCATCTGGGTGGGGCCTCTCCTGTCTTCTGAAGTTTTATCCGACTGTAAAGGATGCTGCTTTTCATACAACACAAAAGGACAAAGTATACAATTATTTGGCCTATGAAATGGATACATCAGAAGTGTGCTATGCAAGGGCTTAAGATGTGTGAAATATGGTACATGCAATTATAAGACAATGTTAAAGAATATGTGGTATTGAACATGCATGTAATGGCACATTTGAATCGGGGAGTGTTGCAGTCATATGCACAGTCTATAGGTGATAGCATTATTAAGCTCCTGCTGTTTCCTTTCTTCATTGTGAATTACACACACCGTTCATCTTGTGGCTAATGAACACGCACTGTATTCTTGCACATAGAAAGAACAAACAGCATGATGACGTGTATGCTGCATTAGTGTATTTTTTTATTTACATGGTCCAAGAGTGGCACAGGTTGTCTTACGTTTTTGCCAATTTTGAAGGGACACAAAGTGCATGTTAAAAGTCTCCTAATATGCACAGCACAATGTTTACTGCAATAATTTTATTCATGTTCTTGAATGATAAACATAATATTAAACTGAAAGCTCCTTTATAAGGTGCCTTCTGTGGGCTCGACAGGAGAGCAGTGAGGTCACCGATACTACTGTTGCGGAGCAGCCCTCTGGACCTTTGCCACACTCTCAAGAGCACGTGCCTGGCGCTCGCCTACTGCCACCAGGCGGTTGAGTGGCTCCAGCAGAAGAATGTTTTGCTGCAAAAAAGTGTATTGGAATGAATCAGCCACATACAAACCATTATTTACAAAGAAAAATGCTCATTGCACTATTAGTACTAAGTGCCCTTAAATGTGGAAGCCTCTAGTGTAGTATGCTTAGTAAAACAATGCGTTGGGACAACATTGCTTTATTTTTCAAAACTGGGGTTTTCTTTTTCAGAGCCAATTGTCATGTTGATTAGTGTGCCAGCAGCTGAGGTGGCCCTGCACCTTCACGAGTCTCTACTGTCAGCACCACAAACCTATTTTTGTTCGCTGCAAAACAAATGCCTCACCCTACAGTCCCGTCTTATACGAGCTGATTGCATCCTATGCCTACAAACATCATATTCTTGTCCCATTACGCAATTTTCTACCATCCTTGGCTGTAGTTCTCTCTCCTTGACATTCATTCTGTAATGCTTATGTAATCACCTGATATGAATTGGCAACAAGTGATCGAATACGTGCATGGCCTGCCTGCCGATTCCTTTCTTTTTTAATCTCAACTAGCATATCAGTTGCCACGGTTTACTACGCCACTGTCTTCCTGCCTTAATGCTATCTGCAACAATTTTTGTTACTTCGCTTTCTACACACTCCTTGACATCTCAAGTTTCTTTGTTAACCTCCAGGTTTATGTCCCATATTGCATAACCGGTGGAATGCAATGATTCTAGACTTTTTTTCAAGGATATCGGTAACGTGGCGATCACGATTCGGTAATGCCTTCCATGTGCTGTTCAACCCATGAAATTTTTGTATAAGTTTCCTGCTTTATATCAGTACTTGCTATTGATATTTCACTTGGATAAAGATACCCTTCCATAAATTTTCTAGCTTAATGTCACTCATGAATTTCTGTTGCCTCACCAAGTTAGTGAAGGTTACCTTCATCTATTCCATATTTTCGCGGGCCCACTTGCACGTAAAAGCACGAACACTCATTGGTTCTCACTGCCTTCTTTAAACTGCTGGACATTCAGTTCGCTACTACGAAAGTGACTTAATCCGTGCACTCTTATTATGCTAAATATGAAACAGTAGAAATATACTTATCTGCAGTTTGTCGAAGTCTCCTTCACTGTGTTGGTAGCGAGATCCATCGTCGGTACCACCTCGTCGCATCGTAGCTATATAGGATGTCTACCTTTTGCCCACACTATGTAATGTTCGTGACGCTCGCAGTCACGCAGAGTGGAGGAACTCAGCGCACTCGCAGAAGCAGCACCGGACAACTTGTTTCTTCAGCACTTCGCCGTGAACAGTAGGTGCGCGTTGCGATCTGTAAAATCGCCGAAGCCATTGGCAGTCTTACCGGGTGCACGGGAAGATTGCCCACGGAGGAACAGAACTATCCAAGAAATAGTGGCCTTCGTCGAGCCTGATCACTACGTCGCGCACTGCAAGCTCGTTGTACGGGTTTGTTTACACTGGGCCTCTCTGATGCTTAGCCGCCATGCTTGCCCGGTGAATGGATGTGATGACGCTACTACAGCGCTCCCTCGTGGTATAATGCGAAGCGTACTAAATTACAAATTAGTCTAAGACGCATTCAGTGCACATCTCGTAAGCTTCAGAATGCTTCTAAACCACGGTAAAGTAACTAATAATATTGTACTAAATGCATTTGTTTTACAACTTGCTTCTGCATGTAATGCACTCGGTGGAACGACAAACAAGTGAAAGAAGGCACGACCATGCACCGACGGTATGATCACGTGAGCCCCAGTTTGTCGACCGCCCAGAAGGCAACGCCCAAGGAATGATAGCCAGCCAGAGTGAATCTAGATAAACCAATGAAACTGGAGGCTTGTCGAAAGATAAACTGTGTCTCGGTACCATTCGTGCTTTCATCTTGGGCTGTCGCCAGAGCTCGTGAAGATCCCGAGTTTCGCCAAACTCGACGCATCCTGCATAGCACCCCAGGTCTGTTATGTCTACAGAGAAGGCCTTAATATTTTTATGTGTTGACGACCTGATGTAATCTAGTACCACATCAAACTTTTTTTACGAAAAACGGGTCCTGAATTGGCAACGTCTAGAGCATTTTTTTGAAGATACAATGCTGTACATTTTTGCCAGGTGAAGTTTTCTGACACAGTGGCTGAAAAAGGTGCATCCATGTTGTGTGTCGTTACACTAAAGAACACATCAGTGCAATCAAGCTTGCCTGGCAACTATAACCTTCGTAACACCATCTAAAGGCAGTCATTTACAAAGTTTCTTGGCTTTCGCTTTCACTTTTCACAAACACAAATTTGTACATGGGATAAAAATTTGTTTACTGCATCTGAACCTTTTCCCTTAAAGGCCTCATGAGACAATACCATGAAACCCCCTTTCCTTATGTGCGGGTAATACACACAGCTTTTTGTCCTTCAAGACAGAGGCTACGCATTTTACAGATACCTTTGGAACCGCTGGCTTGACACATCAAGGCATCGACACTGTCAGACACACACCGCACAGTAGCGTCTCCAGGGGTTCACTGGGAAACATGTCTGACTAGCGACAGGAGCTCCGGAGGAGTCCTTTTTTCGACGGCGAACTTTGGCCCTAGGGCGAGCACGCCTTGCACATCGTGAGGAACACTTTCCCGTTGAAGAAAATTAACTTTGCCTTTTGGCGCAAGCAACATGTCAGGGAGGAGCTAACGCAATTCCTTGAGTTGAACCTGCGACAAGGATTCCGTTGTTTAGTCGATCAGCCTTGACCACTCCCGGGGGTTCCTGGTGACCATGGATGGATTCCCGGTGGCACTTACCTGTGCAACCCGTAGTGTTCTATGCAGACGAGCAAGGCGCAACCATTCTGACCTCTAAATCTTGCAGACCCGAACGCCTTCATTAGGTGAAAGTAGAAAGCCTCAAAATAAAGCTCGTACATCTTGCAGGCGAATCTTGTTTCCAAGACAAAATGAAAGGGACTGAGATTTGCAAACGGCGCTGGCAATGAACGCGACAGGTGCTGCTGGGTTCCGCGGAACACGTACAAAGGCGCCCGATGTACTAGAACTGGAATGCTGTAATGCAGTGATGTGGGCTTGTTCGTATTGCATCGTGAGGCTTATAGCGCGTGAAAAGACAAAGACGAAAGGAAGACGTGACGAAAGGAAGACCTGTGTGTGTGTCACGCCTTTCTTTCGTCCTTGTCTTTTCACGTGCTATAAGTCTGACGGTCACTTAACGCACCGGTTGTTTCAGGTGTGCCTCTGGGCACGGTTGCGTGTCCTTCATTTTCCTAATTTTCATAAATGATCTTCGCAATTATATTTCCTCTAACGTTCGTTTATTCGCCCACGACTGTCTTATTTACCGCAGCATCAGCGACAACCTTGGCTCTTCCAAAGTCGGAAATGATCTGCGTCACGTCGAAAAATGGTGGGACATGCGACTGATGTACCTCAGCACAAAGAAAACTGCGCTCATTCCCTTCCACTGTCGGTCCTCGAATTTCACAAGAAGTTACACATCTTACGGCTTCCGAACATAATCCTTACACTCACATGAATATCTTGACGTCTGCCTGGTTCGTGATCTTACATGATCGTGTCACGTAATTAACATCAGAAGTTATTCTAACCGCACTTTCGCTTATTCACGGCGGAACTTGCGTCACACCACCTCCTCTGTGAAAATACCTGCTTACCAAACACTGGTGCCTCCTAAACCCGAGTGCGCCAGCGGAGTTTGGAACCCCGTCAGATTAACCTTTCAAGCACGTTGGAATCAGTCCAAAATCGCGCTGCCAGCCTAATTTATTCAGAATACTCTTCTCTAACTAGCGTCACAGCACTAAAATCCCGGGTCAACCTTTTTAGTCTTAAATGCCGCCGCATCATTTCGAGGCTTTCTGCATTTCAAAAGTTTATCACTCGTCGTTTAATCCCACTGTCATCACTCCCGCGCATCGGCTATCGCTTCACAGCAGTCACCAAAAAGCCGTTCACCCCTGCTGTTCCCACACCTCTGCCCATAGGACTTCAATTTTCGTTACAAAATATTGAAACAAGTTACCCGCAGATGCTGTAAACAACACCAGCCCTGATAAATTTAAAGCGATGCTGGCAAACATTATTAAAAGTGGTTATGATTTGCTCTCTCTTTCCAGCTTGTAATACGCTGCGTTGAAATCTTTATATTTATACACGAGTGAACAATTTTTTTTATTAAGCTAAATATTACACATGTCCCCGTTTATTATAATTGAGGTTGGATTGCGCCATATTTTGACGAGACACGCAGAAGAGAACCATATACCCCAGACCGTTCGTTAGCCTGTTCATTTGTTTTAATGCTATGTGTGTCGTACTTACTATTTGTTTGTATTTTTTATTCATAGTTATTTTCGCTTCTTGCACTTAGTGTTTCTTTCCTGTTATTTAATTTTGCCTACATAAGATTCCGCATGGAAATCATTCCTCATCTAAAACCGCCCAACAGGTGTATTTCAAGGTAAGCAAATAAAAAAAGAAATTTAGGCTATGTGGATAAGTGATAGTCTCACAGACAATGACGTCCTCCAAACAGAGCAGAGTAGCCTGGCCGGTTTATAATGGGAACTAGGAGCCCCGCTCAGAGGGACATGACCACAGAATTTCTCAGCCTGGTCATCCTGGGTAGTCCAGGCACTGCAGGAGCTAAGTACACCCCTTACTTAGCAGTTGCGTTTAATCCATTTGTGCACAGAAAGCTTGACTGGCTACTATAACCTCAGGTGTTGCTGGGAAACGGTGATATTGATCTGTTCAAACATCCCGATTTCTGATGACCACCACCACGTACAAAAGCGCAACCGCTCTCAGCGCTGATTTCGATTGGTCTCAGAGGCTAAGTGGCCATGAAATCTTGTCTCAGCTTGTAAACAAAGAATTGTGCTGCATTCGAGAAGGCGGTGGTATGCATGACCCTGTAGTCGCCACGTACTCAACTCAATAGCCGAAATGCTCTCAAGAAGCAACTATTTAGCGATTTGTATAAGGCAGTGTGCGGGTTTCATCTGCTTTGTCCGACTTGAAGCTGCAACTCTGCAATAACGTGACACGGGCGATGATGAACACGAAGTGCCTAGTTCATAGAATGAATGGGTCTACTGGAATTCAAAGCCACTTATAATCAAATACCCCATGTTCCTGGCAGACTGGCTGATCGGTTCATTAACTGATTGATTGACTCTTTCAGAGAAAGCTAAAGAACGCACTTAATGGAGCTAGTGAGTGAGTGAGTGAGTGAGTGAGTGAGTGAGTGAGTGAGTGAGTGAGTGAGTGAGTGAGTGAGTGAGTGAGTGAGTCAGTGAGTGAGTGAGTGAGTGAGTGAGTTAGTGAGTGAGTGAGTGAGTGATTGAGTGAGTGAGTGAGTGAGTGAGTGAGTGAGTGAGTGAGTGAGTGAGTGAGTGAGTGAGTGAGTGAGTGAGTGAGTGAGTGAGTGAGTGAGTGAGTGAGGGTATTTATTATCCCAATGAAACAGCAGGACTACGCGAGACGCTGCAGTGAAAAACTCCGGATTAATTACTATTTATTACTTGGGGCTCACAAGCACACAAGAGCAATTGAATTTTGTGCCCATCGAAACGCCAACGCCAATGCACCTCAAGGGCTCGTGTTCACCAGGAGAACACCTTAACACATCTGCTTCAGCGGCTGGATTCACGGTCTTGCAAAACTTCGAAAATTGCTACATTACTTAAAGAAAGCTTTTGACAAAGGCCAACTTCGATTTCTTGACTCAAACTTCCAACCGCTCTCAAGAAAGAACCTTTTAAGCCGTCTGAATAAACTTTTGTCCTGTTTAGGAGGAAGATGTAAATGTAGAAAGGAAAGTTTTGTCTTAGGGTCGTATACTCTTTACAAAGACAATGAAAAATTGGTAACTTAAAAGGTGAAGCAGGAATTTTTCAGGCGCTACTCGGTACAGAAACAAATATCGCAACACCATATTGTTTTTCGAACGTCCTACCCAAAAACTAGTGCTAGATTTCAAAGAAATGTATAATGCGCGGTAATCAATTTTATTCGCTTTTATGACATCGCTGCTCAGTTGTAAGCTTGATAGCTCAGTTTTCTTTGTATTTGTAGTTATCAGCGAATTTTTGTAGAAATATTGGCACCATCATACAAGAACATGCTTCCCACAGTCGGCAGATTTTAAGGTTTGATTTTTTAATGTAACAAATATCATGAAGTTCGGTACAGTGGAAGGCGACAAAAACTTGTTCTCCGTTCCCATGTATTAAGATAGAAGATCGTGGAAGAAAGTGTGTTCTTAAAGGTGACAAGACATAAAATTTTCAAAATTAAAATTAAATTATGGGGTTTTACGTGCCACAACAACGATCTGATTATGAGGCATGCCGCAGTGGGGGACTCCGGTTCTTTAGCGTGCACATAAATATAAGTACACGGATGTTTGGGTAATTTGCCCCATCGAAATGCGGCTGCCGTGGCCAGGATTCAATCCTACGACCTCGACCCTATGAACTAGTCACTAAGAACCGCGGCGGTTACAAAATTTTCAAGCTTGACTAATGCATTGCATGCATAACGCTACGCGTGCCACATCGCGCTGGCTAAATTTCAGCTTATTCGGCACCGTAAAAATTCATATTGCTTTTTTTATGTCACAATTGAAGTGTATAGCAGTCGAGTGGTACAGAGTAGTGACGATTTGAATTAGCGTTCACAAAAGCTGCTGCCTCGCGTAACAGGAACCACTCTTGAAACTAGTGTTTGTGATAATCCCATTTTTCAAATCATCTTGAAAGTCACGATCTTGAAAGTCACAGCCAGCGTTTGCTGGATACAGCGGTGATCCCTGATTTTGCGATGTCACCCAGCGAATACTATAATGCCAATCGGTGTGACCGATGTTAAAGTATGACTTAAGGGCGCAAGAATGGTGTGTTAAAATTTGCCCACTGAGCTCAGTTTTTGGTGTGTATTACCCTTTTGGGCCTTCTACTGTCAGTTAAAATGGTAAAATCAATATAGCCGTACAACTGACTTATAGCATTTTGAAAGTAAAACCTTTTTACTTTGCATTGCATAAAGAATACACGGTGCAGTGGATGAAAGCCACAGAATATTATGACTTGATATCTCAGGAAAACAGACCAAAACATCTTGTTTTGTGCGGGGAGCAGGCGCCCTTAAATTTCTTGATGAAAATGCATAACCCGTTCCTTCGGAAAGTATACATGTGTTTATGGCTTTGATTCATGCGTTTCATATCAACTTTCTGCTTTATTTTTGTTTTTTTTTTACCATTTACTTTCGGAGATCCTTTTTTGTCTTTAATATTTCACGTGTGAGTTCTACCGATGAACAAACAGGCGAGAGTTTGCTCAGTGGTTCGTTCAGGTCCTTTACAGCGCCTTTTGTCTAAAATACCACCACACTACATCGAGGGATATGGAAGCTGTTAAGGTAGCAGAACTTGAAAGTCGCGTCTTTCTGCGAGCTAGTAGCTGCCTCTCACTCGTTCTAACCGGAGATGGCGCTCATTTTGCCGGCCCTCATGTCCCACATGGTGAGATGCTGAGTCCTGGGGCACCATAACGTAAAGCTATTCCAAGCATTTCAATTCCAATTGTGCAGTCAGCCCTCCACGACAAGTCGAAAATTTTTCGGCTCACCCGCACATCACCTGTCTGTCACGCGATTACCCCGAAAACTGCAAAAAGTGTATACACGTCATCTGCTATGACGTGTATGCACTGATTATGCATTATTAGACCGTACAAGGGAAACCTAATCCTTTCCGATTCTACATCACTTCCGTGATTAACCCTCCTGTATTGATTAAACGTTTTCGGGCTGCTTCCACATAGCCAGTCTGCCTCGCAACGCCGCAAAACCGCGAAAGCTCAGCACGTCAAAGTGCTGAGCCAAAGCGCATTAAGGATGCGCCATTAAGCCGAATAAAACTGCTATTTTTTTTTTCGGAATAGCCTAGGACTATTTCGTTATGAAATAAATATAACACCGTGACCCGACGATCACTCTGGCACTGACTACTCAGGGCTTCAAGAGAGAATAAATTTTTTTGCTCATAATAAAAAAATGGCTGTGGCTTAGCTAAGGTTAAGCCCAGGATGCGAAGCATACTAGCCTTTATTTTAGTTGTTGAACCACTGTTTAGACTGGTGAACTGCTGTTGCTTGGCTATATTTGGTTCGGCTAGACGAAGAAACAACTCATGCGTTACTCTGCTTCGCCTTCAAGGGTGGAACGCGAGAGCGTTCCCGTCGACCCGCCAAGGGGTGTAAGACAATGGGCTACGGCGCAGCGACTACGCGCCCCGCATTGGACGCGGTGAGCGTCGAGCAACGCAGCGTTCGGCGCGGCAACGAAATGTGCTCCTGACCAAGCGCCGCATGCCTGAGCTCGTTTCTAAGGCAACACCGCATTCACTAGAGGCGCTTTTGTACCGCTTTGAAGCATCGTACTCGTGGCTCAGTGGTAGCGTCTCCGTCTCACACTCCGGAGACCCTGGTTCGATTCCCACCCAGCCCATCTTGCAAGAGTTGAGCCAAAGCCACCTAGAAAATGAGTCTCTGTAGCACGCCGCAACCTTCGCTTCTCATTCCAACGAGCAGCTCTGTCTCCAGGAGGCATCTCACCTCGTGAGTATCTAGCAGAGGCAAGCGCAGCTGCTTATATACCGCCGCGATGCCGCGAGCGACGGCGCGAGTTGCAGCCCCGTTTCTCCTCTGTCGTGACGTCACGGTGTCACGTGATCAGCCTTGAAGGCGACGGCGCGAGTTGGAGCCCCGTTTCTCCTCTGTCCTGACGTCACGGTGTCACGTGGTATTGAAGGCGACACCGCCGCGCCTCAGGAGCTTGGTTGAGCTCTAGTAATATGCTTCGCATAAAAACATTGCATGGCAGTACAACGTTTTCAAGCCTTTCGACACATATACAGCATCACTGAGTCGTCTCCTCTTCGCTGAGGGTGAATTTCAGCGGAGTTTTAGGCGTCCCGCTGCACGAAGTGATTTTCAACAAGGGACCGCAAGCTAAGTATGGAGAAGCTGGTCAACTGCAGACGTCGGCGGCACCCTCTGTGTCTACTTTCACGGCATGCGATAGGTCTGCCTACGAAGACCCTTTCCCTTCTACGTGTTCCTCGCCTCTTCACAGTCAATTGAATAAGAAGAACCCGTCAAGGTACGCAATGGTATTCACTTAAAAAACAAGCAAATGTGACCGCCTATAAAGGAGCAGAGCGTTCGATTGGGCTGTTCAAACTGTGCTGCGGGCCACCACCTAATGCTTGCGTTGGGGGTTACATAAGTTCGACATCCGGGAAAGTGAATAAACACATTAGAATTGTTTTATGTTATAGGACCCCCACTTTTTTGAAGCTTGAGTTGGTCGGGCTCACAGATGGCTGAAGCTAAAGAAAGCTTTAAGACGACGGTATCGGCACTTGATCTTCTGGCATGACATGACCTTCAGAACAAGGTCCCCTATGCGCAGAAATCCAGAAACAAGAAACCTTGACATTGACACTTCCTGGCCAACATGTTGCTTTGAAACCTCTGATGCCAAAAAAACAACTTACAGATGGTGTTCACATATTGTAAACTGCGTGAAGCAAATGTGCCGTGAAGTGTTTATTCAATGCCAGAAAACAAAATGAGATGCATGGTACTGTTTTTATTCTGATCTATGCTACCTATCATTTCAGGCAATGATAATGCTTATCCATCCTACCACCCAGTGCTTTAATTTCATGCAATGTTTGTTTGTATGCGCCCCACACCGTTCTCAATCCAAGCAAAAGGAGCACAGAACTTCGTATTCATGCACAGTTTGAGACATAGGCGACGACTACGGGGGGTATTAGGGGCTCAAGCCCTCCCTGAGGGTTTTTTTTCTCAGAAGAATAGAGCCCCCTCCTCTGGCGATGCCGATGCCTACACGCCGGCTCCTCTCTGCGCATGTATTTTGCATCGTCAGGACTGTCGCCCACATCCGAAGTTTCATTTAGGCTTTTCTTAATTTGTCACCTGCTCATCATTTCATTGACTAAAATATCGTTAGTCAATAGTTTGTGTGGGTGTGATCCGCTTTTATTAAATAATATTTTCGCCTTATTTGTGCAAATGCTGATAATCGATGGAAAAGCATAATAAAGAGGAATTTCGCATCAAAGTATTCTTCACTTCCAATGGTATACGGGCAGCTTACATATTGCAATACGTATTGCACTGAATGTTCACATTGCTGTCGACAATTGTCTGCAAGCTTTGCACCATAAAAAAAAAAGACTAGAGCAAATTGATGCGCTCGGAACAGGTTATATGCTTGCTTAGCGGTCTCCTTAGAGAATTACATCATTTATAGAAGTTTGATTTTTAGCTTAAAAGATCCTGATAAGCTAGTTCGTAATTCATGACATAATTATAGAAGCGCACTTGGAGTTCAAGATGGACACAATAAATGCGGACCCGCAAAAGTCGCTGTATGTATTTCAGCACGTAATTTCTAGGCGTGGGTGCTTTGTCAAGTGCACTGTCTATGGAACTAAGCTGTATAGAAGGGATGGGCGGAATATTAGCGGTAATTCCATCATCATCAGCCTATTTTATGTCCATTGTAGAACGAAGGCCTCTCCCTGCGACATCCAAATTACCCCTGTCCTGGGCCAACCAATTCCAACTAGCACCCGTAAATATTTTCAAGTCTGTCTGTTTATTAATAACAAAAAAGCAGTTACTCAACCTTCTTTATCTTATTTTGGCTCTGTGAGAGACGTTATTAAAACGCTCAGAAGCTTTCCCGGTCGGCGTAAAATTTCCAAAGGAGTTAGTAATTCTAAATTTGCAGAGACTGGATTCTGTGGTAGGAGTGACGTGCACGGAAATGTTTACAAGCGTATTTTTCAAACCACCATGGAAGTTTCCCCAATATGTTGAAACAAGTGAACGTGCCAGGAAACTGACATACTGAAGGAATAGAGGACATGCTATGCCTGATGCAAGGGAAACTTTTCAAAGAGCATAAAGTCATTACACCTTTCTAAAACAATATTTAAGCTAGTGCCCAAAACCATTACATGGCCATTCTTACCTGTGCTCCCCCCTGCCGTTTGCGTTACGCCGCTAATCACAAGCTCGCAGGATCAAATCCCGGCCGCAGCGGCCTCATTTCCATGGGGACGAACTACAAAAACGCTCCTTTACCGTGCATTAAAAAAAATTCTGGCAATTAAATTTAGCCCGGACTTCGTCATACGGCAAGCCTAATAATGACATCATGGATATGTGACGTAAAACCCCAAAAATTAACATTTTATCTTCCAGTGTCATGAGACAGTTAAACGTCACTCATAACTTACCTTTGGTGACATCAGTTGGCCATATATTCATGGTACTGTGTGGCGATACTTGAGCATTTCCCACTTGAATATAAGTTCTGCGAAATAAATATTTAACGATATTTTCTTCTTTATTTTCATGCCTTATACGACCTTCGTAGTCGATTTCGCAGATGTCTTCGGTGAAATATTTGATTTACTTGGTTTATACTCTGCGAAAATAAGGGGAATGTTATGGTAATATGTGCGAGAATTACGAAGTTGTGAATATGCCAAACATTTCTGCAAGGTTCTGCGTTTGAAGGTCTTCGTGCTTTCATGAAATGCTCGAATATGTTATACGGCTGTTGTTCGCTGTGCTTTGGAATGTCTCGAAACAACTCCACGTCATAGCCTCTTCAAATTTGGCGAAAATTGTGGGCGTTTTAAGTGGAACGTGTGATGAAATGTTAACATCTCGAAATCAAGAAGGCGCCTTGCAAATAATTCCTGAACTGTCCTTTTCTCACTATATTCATGCGTTGTCTATGAAACCTGTGGCGCCCTCGATGAATAAAGGAGTCACCTTATTAATATAACGTGGATATATAAAGGAGGAACGTTATGGGTTATGTGTACGAAAAGTTAGAGTGTGTCGATCAATTACAGCGCAGAATTTGACTCGTGGTTCTGGGAGAACTATAATCAAGCGATATCAAATTTGGTGGACTGCGGAACGTCATGGCGGATATTCATGCGAAGGTAGAAGCACGTCGGTGAAGTACAGTCTCGGACAAAATTACGTAAATTAAGAGTGAGATGACCTGGGGGATTCGGTGCGGTAACACGCTGACACATCTGTAAAGACGAACGCAAAGATAAGGAATAAGTAGCAACTAAGTCCTAGGCAAGTAAGCGCTTTTGTCGGCGGGGAACAGTGCCAGCGCGTGAATCACATTCACGAAACAATTTAGTGTGGAGCTTTATTATGATAGCAAATATATAGACACTCCTTCCGCTATTTTCGCTGCGATGTTCCGTATAAAGTCCGATTGCGATAACACCGTCGCCACGTGCCGTATGTTGTATGTGCTAGCAAAAGCGCATGAGGGGGAGGAGGAGAAGGGAAAAACTTTATTTAAGGCCAACACTAAGGCCCAGTAGAGCATTTGCTCCGCTAATGCCCGTTGTTCCGCCGCCGAGTCCGAGTACCCCGCGATCGCGCCCTAATCTGCCGCGCGAAAGGCCGTAAGGGGGATGGGAGGGAGGGGGCACGCGTTGTACTCCGGAAGCAACTGCGTGTTTCGCGACTGCGTTCTCCAGAAGAAAGCGGGGAGCAAGCGCGCCGTCTTTCGTTACGCGAAAGGAACCGGGGGGAGGGGAGGTAGGTGAGACGCTGTACTTCGGCAGCAGCGCACGGCCGCGCGGGCTTTATCTGCGATCTGCTTTGGAATCATAGTCTAGGTGGGCCGACGACTCCTAGCTTCTTGTGTGCCGTGTTATCAGCCATAGACAGCACGAAGGTCACTTCGCTAGCTGCTGCTTCTGTGGTTCCTCCCGCCAGAGTGTCGATAGCTAGCGTCAGTCGTCATCGAGTGTGACGCGTACATGTTTGCCTGTGCGAGCTGACACCATACTTGTTAATTCATTTTGTAAGCGAATGTTCACGCCTTTATACAGCAAATAAAACTACCATCCTTACTTCGCACAACTGTCTGCCGATTTGCTATCGCAAGCGATGCTTCGCCTTTCGGGCGAAACTGCGACTTTTTTCAAGAACAGCTGAAGTTTGTAATGTGACTGCTCAAAAATAAAAAAAGCGCATGTCTGGAAACCGGGCCCAGGGGTGCTATGCAGGATGCGCCGAGTTTGGTGAAACTCGGGATCTCCACGAGCTCTGGTGACACCCAAAGATGAAAGCACGAATGGTACCAAGGCACAGTTTATCTTTCGACAAGCTTGCAGTTTCATTGGTTTATCTAGATTCACTCTGGCTGGCTTCATTCCTTGGGCGTTGCCTTCTGGGCGGTCGACAAACTGGGGCTCACGTGATCATACCGTCGGTGCATGGTCGTGCCTTCTTTCACTTGTTTGTCGTTCCACCGAGTGCATTACATGCACAAGCGAGTTATAAAACAAACGCATTTAGTACGATATTATTAGTTGGTTTGAAGTGGTTTAGAAGCATTTTAAAGCTTACGAGATGTGCACTGAATGCGTCTTAGACTAATTCGTAATTTAGTACGCTTCGCATTATACCACGAGGGAACGCTGTAGTGGCGTCATCACATCCATTCACCGGGCGAGCATGGCGGCTAAGCATCGGAGGCGCCCAGTGTAAACAAACTCGTACAACGAGCTTGCAGTGCGCGAAGTAGTGATCACGCTCGACGATGACCACTATTTCTTGGATATTTCTGTTCCTCCGTGAGCAATCTTTCTGTACACCCCGAAAGACTGCCAATAGCTTCGACGATTTTACAGATCGCAACGCGCACTTACTATTCACGTCGCAGTGCTGAACAACTTGTCCGGTGCTGCTTCTGCGAGTGCGCTGAGTTCCTCCACTCTGCGTGACTGCGAGCGTCACGAATATTACATAGTGTGTGCAAAAGGAAGACAGCCTATATAGCTATGATGCGACAAGGAGGTGGTACCGACGATGAATCTCGCTACCAACACAGTGAAGGAGACATCGAGAAGCTGCAGATAAGTATCTTTCTACTGTTTCATATTTAGCATAAAAAGAGTGCACGCATTAAGTCACTTTCGTAGTAACGAACTGAATGCCCAGCAGTTTAAAGAAGGCAGTGAGAACCAATGAGTGTTCGTGCTTTTACATGCAAGTGGGCCCGCGAAAATATGGAAAAGATGAAGGTGACCATCACTAACTTGGTGAGATAACAGAAATTCATGAGTGACATTAAGCCCGCAAAATTTATGGAACAGTATCTTTATCCAGGTAAAATATCAATAGCAGGTACTGATATAAAGCAGGAAACGTATACAAAAATTTCATGGGTTGAACAGCACATGGAAGGCATTACCGAATCGTGATTGCCACATTACCGATATCCTTGAAAAAAGTCTAGAATCATTGCATTCTACCGGTTATGCAATATGGGACATTAACCTGGCGGTCAACAAAGAAACTTGATAAGTCAAGCACTGTGCAGAAAGCGAAGAAACAAAAATTGTTGGAGATAGCATTAAGGCAGGAAGACAGTGGCGAAGTAAACTGTGGCAACTGAAAAAAGGAATCGGCAGGCAGGCCATGCACGTGTTCGATCACTTGTTACCCATTCATAACAGGTGATTACATAAGCGTGACAGAATTGGTGTCAAGGAGAGAGAACTACAGCCAAAGATGGTAGAAAATTGCATAATGGGACAAAAATATGATGTTTGTACGCGTAGAATGCAATCAGCTCGTATAAGACAGGATTGTAGGGTGAGGCACTTGTTTTGCAGCGAACAAAAATAGGTGTGTGGTCCTGACAGTAGAGACTCGTGAAGGTGCGGGGCCACCTCAGTTGCTGGCACACTAATCAACATGACAATTGGCTCTGAAAAAGAAAACCCCAGTTATGAAAAATAAAGCAACGTTGTCTCAACGCATTGTTTTATTATGCATGCTACACTAGAGGCTTCCACAGTTAAGGGCACTTAGTACTAATAGTGCAACGAGCATTTTTCTTTGTAAATAATGGTTTGTATGCAGCTGATTCATTCCAATACACTTTTTTGCAGCAAAAGATTCTGCTGCTGGAGGCACTCAGCCGCCTGGTGGCAGTAGGCGAGCGCCAGGCACGTGCTCTTGAGAGTGTGGCAGAGGTCCAGAGGGCTGCTCTGCAACAGTAGTATCGGTGCCCTCACTGCTCTCCTGTCGAGCCCACAGAAGGCACCTTATAAAGGAGCTTTCAGTTTAACATTTTGTTTATTATTCAAGAACATGAATAAAATTATTGCAGTAAACATTGTGCTGTGCATAATAAGAGACTTGTAACATGCACTTGGTGTCACTTCAAAATAGGCATAAACGTAAGCCAACCTGTGCCACTCTTGGACCATGCAAATAAAAAATACACTAATGCAGCATACACGTCATTGTGGTGTTTGTTCTTTCTATCTGCAAGAATACAGTGCGTGTTGATTAGCCACAAGATGAACGGTGTGTGTAATTCACTATGAAGACAGGAAACAGCAGGAGCTTAATAATGCTATCACCTATAGACTGTGCATATCACTGCAACACTCCCCAGTTCAAATGTGCCATTACATGCATGTTAGATACCACATATTCTTTAACATTGTCTTATAATTGCATGTACTATATTTCACAAATCTTAAGCGCTTGCACAGCACACTTCTGATGTGTCCATTTGATAGGCCAAATAATTGTGCACTTTGTCCTTTTGTGTTTTATGAAAAGCAGCATCCTTTACAGTCGGCTAAAACTTCAGAAGACAGGAGAGGCCCCGCCCCGATGACCAAAGCGCAGCAGCCGATTGCCTCCACGTCTAAAGAAATAGTCCTTCTTCAACGAGCAGGTTGGAGAGGGACTATGTGTCCGGTGGCACGATGTCAGTCTAGAGTGCGTGCCCATTGGTGCAGGCTTGTGTTCACCTGCCCTCAAGTGCAGATTCCGGAGCCTCGTAAAGTTGTATCCTACTATAGAAACACGTAATGCCTTGCACCAGTTGCATAGACTTCTGCAACTTGATAGCACACAATGATCAGGAGCAGAAATCTATAAAGACATCCAAGCAAAGATAGGTGGCCACCTTTCCATTATGAGGGGCTATAAAAAGGTCTCGCCAAATATTTCCATGACGTCCTTGAAAAAGAGGTGGTGTTTGGCACTTCTTTGTATCAAAAACAAATTACAGTGAATGTTGTGTAGCATATCAAAACAAACTGAGCTTGGTTATCTATACAGCATGTAATGGGAGGTTGTGCTTCACATAGGAAACAAACAGCTCTGTCCACTACAATTGTCAGGCCGGTATGGCACCTATTATGTCAACAGTGTCTATATACAAGTTACACTTTTCACAGGGCCTTTTAATTTCACCATTATTTTTGTATGATGGTTCCTTCAATCAGTGCTTGTATTACATGAGCAGGTGGATTTGAAAGCAAAGCTTTGTTTGCAAACCTTCCGACTTCCATAATTGTGTGGCAAGGCACTGGCATGTTGTCGAATAGCTCACATTTCCTTGGTCCTGCACCAAAGAAGCCCAATGCTCTATTTGAAGTTGGATCGCACAACAATTCAACGGCACACAAAGTAGCGTAACACACACAGCAAAGCATTCTTCTGTGTGTATTTCTCTTCTCTGTGTCCCGTCGAATTGTTGTGCAATTAAACTTCAAGCTTCAATACCAATACACCATCTTCAACTTCACCAATGCTCTAGTTATTAGGCCACAATGGTGCACATTTTGAAATTTCCCAACACAAATTAGCTCTCCAAAAAATCACAAATGTTAAATTTTGCAGCACAGGTGTATGTATGCACGTGCCATATTCTTTACCACTAAACTCACAGGAATCAAAGGGGCAAGCATTAACCAGCCTTGCTGCTGCCGTTACCATTATCATGACACCAATGGAAAGACAGTGCCACGTTTCGGTAAAGGGAGTGCCGGAGGGAAAGGTGTGACAGCGAGGGCTTACAATAAAAATAACAGTTACGAGACATGTTCAATGCCAATATATGCTGCATGTCGCTCAGCCTACTTTGACAATGCGGCAAGTGTTTACTCGTTTGGGCATATCACGTTTTGTGTAATCATTGCTCTAAAGCTGTACAAATGGTCTATTTGCTCTGCAATTTTTATTTTTATCATGGTGGGTTAAAGACCCACTTTTTATTGGCATCTGCACCACATTTCTTCCGATATGTAATTTTGCCTTGGTGGTTCATGACATCTTCACGTACAGAGAGTTCTGCAGAGCATTGGATGTGCATTGTTCTACTGCCTAAGAATTAGAGCCCCATTATGAGACGAAAATATACAATTTATCCATCTAGAATAACGCCGCCCCCCCCCCCCAAAAAAAAAAGAAGATACACTGAAACTCTGGCACATGCATCGACAGTGAACAGAGCAAATAATCTGAAGTATTTTCTTCATGCAAGCCAACACACTAAGATTCTCAAAGCATTTTCATTTCGCCACAAATGCATAGGCACGACCGGCTTGGCGCAACATCCACATCTCGCACTGCAACAAATTGTGCAATGCCTCGCTGTTTCATAGTGCGGCCGATAGATTACGCATGACCAAAATTCAGCATTGTGCATACTAAGTAACTTCACCAATGAAGAACCCCAAGTTTTTTATGGTATTAGGATTCATAGGTTACTTCACACAATTTCTTATATCCATTTATCTGTTTATACTGAACTTCTTTCCCAGGAAAGTGAGCCATTTGGAAGGCACCCTGAGAGACAAGTAGAACAATCGGGAAAAAGTCATCAACCAGCGAAAAAGTCAGTATCATAAGCAGCCGCATGTGAGATGTCGCTAACACAAAATTTCAGTCGGCTAATCAGAAGTCACAAATCTAGCAATATGGGGTGTCTAACCATTGCTTCAATGTTAATCACAGTAACGCTGACATTCAAGGCACCTTAATTCCTACGTACGCTCCGTCGACACACCCGACTACGTTCGTAATGTTCCCACGAAGTAGGAAGCATTATTTTATATATGCCCGCCCAGCCGCAGTATTAAAGCTAGCCACCGCTTACGCACTGCCGCATCGATAAGCGCGTCAGACACATCTCTGACACAGTGGCTAACAGTAGTTTGATGGCGTGCAATAACGCTCGGCACCGACGCTTCCCTGAAAACTCCCAGTTCCGTAGAAACGGAGGGCACAGATGACTTGCTCTACCACGGTGAGCGAATGAAGCCCGCCACGCTGTCTCCGCAGACGAGAGTCTTCGCCTAGCTCGTCACACAGCCAGCGCACTGATGTCTTCGACAGGCGAAAAATGACGCTGAAACTCCCCATCGGTCATGTAGGTGAACAGGTCCGGATGGTCATACTGACGCTTGCTGCCGCTTGATGCAATGAAACAGGCTGCTGCTGCCGCCGCCATGTTCCCGAGTTGAACTCGGAGGGGGTTTCGCGATGTATGAGTTTAGCACGACTTTGCCTGTCAATCAAAACCAGAGATCACGCCCCGCGCGAGGCATGTAACTCTTGTGCGCGCACCCACTACAGTGAAGCCACGCCCAACTTATCTTCCGGCAACAGCGACGGGGTGTCAAGCTGAGAGGCATCAACAATCTTGACCGCCGATATAAAACACGCAGAACACACTGTCATCGGTGATGTACTGAGCACCACTATCAAAAACAAAGCGTTGACTGTCACTGGCTTATGCACACATCTTCTCGGGCTGAGATGGCCGCACAACACGGTTTCATTGCCTGCATTGTGGCGCGTAGCGCACAGTAAATAATTATCGGCACGTCACTGTAGCTGCTTGCAAGGCGTCGATGCGCCGAGGGGGACGACGATGCTGAGGAGTGCGTATTGCAACAGTCGTTTGAGATGCCTGCTCTGTCATCGGTGATGAAACGGAGCCACAGCGTCGTAAACACGATCAGCGTCCGAGAGCCGCTCGCTCTTCTTGATCCAGTGCAATGGCATTTCTTCATCACAAGCACTGCGCACTCAACAGTTCCAACACCTCTCTCCGTTCGAAATCTGATTTCATACCTGCACACAAGAGCCCTCACCTGCCAAAATGCGAGTGCTGCGGTGTCGTTACGATATCCATCTGCGATCGCTGCTGGCTCCAGCAGACGTAATCCGCAAGCACCTTCGACTACACAACACACTCGTATACTGCGTACATGCGCTCAGAGGCACCTTTACTGGGCAAGCGATGACAAGCGATGAATTGTGTCGCTGGGGAAGCACGCACTTTTCGCAATGTATCGCAGAGGCTTCGCGCACAAAGATAAACTGGTACATTTTCACTGAACTGCGTCACTACGCGCTCTAAAATAACATACCGCCATGTAGCAGCGACAGCCGTTGTGAAGTTTTTAGTTGGTCAAGCGGGGGCCTTAATAGCCTAGTGAAGCGCCTGCGATGAACAGCCGTACCGCGGCGCTGCGTTTCTATCCCCCTAATAGAGAAAGAGTGGCCATGACCCTCCATGGATCACGACCGACTTTATTGAGAATAGCACTGCAGCGCCCCTAGGCGACTTATCACCGTATGAACGCCCTCGTGCGTGCGACCCGCTTCAGTGTAGCGCTTCTAAGCTTTCGCCTCACTGTCGCCACTCACGGCAAGAAGTGCAAAATTTAATAATTTGCTCGATATCCGTTTGTCATCACAAATTTCTAGCGTTGAAAACGAAAAACAGATACCTAAAGAAATAAAAATGTTTGTTATTTTATTTGTTGTATTTTAACGTATTCGTTTGAGTGAAAGTGTAGGTGCAAGAATGCGCCGCATGTACCCTGTCCGCATTCGATGCAGAATAGAAAGACAGTGCGCGAAAGATGAGGCACGCCCTTGACGCGCCCGGGAAAGGCGTGGCAAGCGGCTCACGGCAAGTGTGCAGACAGACAGCGGAACAGCCACGGTATCGCTAAGTTG
The DNA here is from genome assembly GCF_038994185.2 of Dermacentor albipictus. Classification (NCBI taxonomy): domain Eukaryota; kingdom Metazoa; phylum Arthropoda; class Arachnida; order Ixodida; family Ixodidae; genus Dermacentor; species Dermacentor albipictus. Next base: position 32,281,788 of record NC_091824.1, read on the forward strand.
CGATAATCCGTTGATAACAATACGCGGCGCTGGCGCGTTTCGTTGTGCAGCCTTCTGCGCTTGAAACGTGGAAGCAGCGTGCCACGCAGGGTGCGCTCATGTTGTCATACGCGGCTTTTTGTTTACATATTTTTTCGCCTGCACCTACGGCGCGTTCCACGCTATCTCCGTTCACTGACTGCTGTCGAGCAAACTCGGGTAAAACTCGGGTGAACGAGAAACTCGGCGCATACTGCATAGCACCCCAGATTGCACATGGTCGGATGAGTCTGCCATAGTTTCTTTCTTTTTTTTACGTGTAGAAAAATTTACCAACCGATATAGCGATTCCTATGTTGCGTGGAGTCATTTCTAGCGACGCGTTAATTTTACGCGTCAGAATATTCTTTCTCACCTTCCGAGTAGGTAGTGCTAACGCCTCACGAAGGAAATGTTAATATTTACATTTATTAGTAATGAAAACGTCGCCACTTACTTACAAAGGTGTATGGGAGTTATGCGACTTGTTTTCTGCTCCCGGCTGTGAACATAACGTGCGGAAGTAATTCTGCCCATTAAGCACGTAAGTACCTTAATCTCACTGATTAGGCTTACCATATAAATTTTGGAACATGCTGTAATGCAAAATTGAAGATATTTAGTGCGTAAATCGTATGCTTTCACCAGCAATTTCTTGGCTTGCACATCTTTCGATAAATGCGCCTTGAAAACATGCGATATGCAAGATTGGTGTTTTAATGAACGTTTATCGTTCGTGCATTTTTGACAGTCTTAAGTGATAAGTAATAAATAATAATGGAGCTAGAACATATCTAAAGTTCTTCCAGTGCCGAGGAATATGCTAGTGGCTTTGTATATGCAACATGTTCCGAAGCCTGCACGTCATTTCACAGCCTCTTATTTTAATATAGTAAGGTAGATGAAGAATTAGTTCGCACGTTCTGCATTGAAATACACACAGCCCAACAATATAGCGCGTTTAACCGAACGCTTTCGACAATTTTTAAATATTGCTGTGGCCGATAGCACAATTCTAGTTCATCTGCCAGTCTTCTCGAAAAGGCAGATATTACCCGCAGAAATAATTGAAATGTGTAATCTACTAAATAAAAAAAAATCAATAATTAGGATTTTAGCTAATTACCTTTTCGCTTACATTATAACTTACAAAATCTAACTGTGAATTTCGCAAGGCGTATTCAATTGTAACGAATTCTCAGGATGACACCAGTTTCGAAATAATAATTCCCGAACTTTGCAGAGAAATGCATTGACTTTTCAGTTATTTTGTGCTTTAATTCATAGAACAGTGTTTTGTTAAGAAAGTGACTGGAACTCCAATGCATTTCTCCGTAAATTTCGGGAAGGAATAGCTCGAGACTGGTGTCATCCTGTGAATTCGTCCCAAATGGATCCGCCTTGTGAACTTCAGTCCCAAAATTTCAAAATTGTAACATGGGCCATAAGGTACTTGGCTAAAAACTGAATTAGTGAATTTTTATTACTCATTCGATTATGGATTTAATTTCTTTGTGCAAGAAATTGCCGCTTCTCTGAGTAGAGCAGCTCATGAACTAGAATATATGTTTGTGTGTGGTGAGCACAACATTCGCATCTCATCTGCCTCATCGACTCATATCTGCAACAGAGACCGGACTTCTTTGTAGTCGTGGGGCGGAATCTTCCAGTATAAATAAGTTCCACAGAAGGGGTGCAGCTGCCTCAATATACATATATATATATATATATATATATATATATATATATATATATATATATATATATATATATATATATATATATATATATATATTGTAACGGAAGTCAGGAGCCTTGAAAAGGGACCCAAGCGGTGCACAACACACCCAAATATATGGCGTTCCAAAACCAACTATTTCCCTGACCCGCAGCCACTTTATTCTTCAGATTGTCCTTCTGTATCTTTTCTTTCATTTGCGGCGTTCTCGACACCGTTACGCTCGGCGCCCCCTCTCCCCTCGAGTTTGCACAGGAGTGAGACAGGAGTGCAGTACAGGTTTCACGAGGGGCGTAAAGCTTCATCTGGCAGGCTGAGCAGGGAAAGTGGGTTCGCGGCGGTTGCCATCTAGTTCGGGAATCGCGGCTGAACGAAATGCCATAGGCCCTAGAGCATCCACAACACGAAAAGGGCCAGAAAATCATGGCTAAGAATTTTTCGCAGCGCCAAGGTAAACGCACTGCCTGTGAAACTAAATCGTCCGGCTGGAAAGAGTGAGCAGGACTTTGCTAAAAACCCGTATTGAACTGCGCTAGCTGGTGCAGTATTACTAGCCGAGCTAGGAGGCGAGCCGGGGGCAGGGTTTCGCTATAGCCCTCTTTTGCGGGGTATTCTTGCAGAGACTTATCGAAGCCCAGAAGGTGTTCTTATGGTAACTTAGGCGTCCTCCCCTAGAGCAACTGAAACGCGTAGTTCAAGTGACTTCTTGCTGGGACCTGTTTAGAGCGAAAACCGCGGCAGAAACATAGTCATCCCAGTGGTCGTGTGTGACTCAGAGGTAAGAAGAAATGATGTCGTTTATGGCGCGGCTGATGCGCGTGACCTATCCATTTGCTTGTCGATGTTGAGGGAATCCTGCAGCATGTCGTATTGCTATTGAAAAAAAATATGAACGAGAATGTACGAGAAATGTAGCAATTAGTGCTTCGTAGAGTGTACGATTTCTCGTAGACTCAACGAGTTCTCGTACTACAGGCGTGCACCAGATCACGTTATTTCCATTGAATGAGATTCTCGTACATCGTGAACGAGATTTTTGTACGACGTCATGCAAACAAGATGAACGAGTTTGCAGGACCTGAGAGAGTGTCAACCATGAAAATATTCGCACCTCCTTTACATGTTCCTATATTAATGCAAATGCTATTCTTGTAAGTGTACTAAATTGATGATCACTTGTGCTTTCCTTACTGCAGTGTTGTGTTGCTGTACTAGTTTGTTTACCATTCTACTTTAAAGAGTAACTTCGAGGTGTTAAAAATGTCAGATGAAGCAATGGCTTGCACTTGTAGATAAAATAGTATAATTTCTGCACATCCATTCGAACTTTCAATAATAGTTTTGCGGTTCAACTTTAAGCAAGAGCATGTCATACATCTCACAAGAGTTGTTTATTGAACCTTCTAATGATAGTTTGATACACGCAGTCTGCTGACAGATGACCATTGAAGTGTGTTACTTGATTGAGAGCTTGCATTTGATTTGAAGAAGGCAAAAAAGCGAACAATTTCATTTCACTTATGTAATAAGATATCGCATAGGCAAAAGCAGTGTCGTCTACATTCACACAGTTAAGAATGCTTCAGCGTTCAGAAGATATGGGATACTGAACAAACTTTATTAAAAATAGGTGGTTTTCTGCAACGCTTATGACTGCTGGAGGAACATGCATTGCTGTGGTAGCATAACCTGGCACATTAGCATGCCACTGAAACAAACACTATCACCGTAAAAAACAAGAAAGACAAATGCACTGTCTCATCAGAAATAAACACTAGTAATTAAGCCACAGAAGTAACACATCTGAAATGTAATTTCAGAAAGTAGCACGAATATGTTGAGCTAGCTAAATTAATTGGAAACTACGCTTCTGCCAGCAAAGATCCGTGGTGGCATAGTGGCTTTGACATTGCTGTGCTAAGCCAAATGGCGCAGGAGAAAATCCCGGCCACAACGCCCGCATTGCAATGGCGGAAAAATGTAAAAACATAAGGTAAACTTTGCGGACACTAAAGGACCCCGAGTTTTCAATATAAGCCCGGAGTCCCCAATACAGCGTCGCTCATAATCATATTGCTACAGAATAGCATTACCAATGACGAAGAAGCGAGCAGTAAGAAGACGACGACGACGATTAGATGCTAGCGTGGGCTGTTGCCTCTTGGCCAAGTTCGGCGTATTACGTTGTAAATATACTTGTATATCGCTTTTCATCTGCGTCTTCTTACGTAACATATCTGGTGGAGGTGGACGTTCCCTGTACCTCGTCACGGAGCTTAGCAGTGGACGGTACGTCGAGCCTAGCTTCATGGCTCCCAGCGATGACAACTCGACTCAGCCGCCCCCGACACCTGCTGCCACTTCGACGACCTACATCACTCTCCCTGCTTCTCGTGATCCTGGCGTATTCTCGGGCAAAAATGGCGAAGATGTCGACGACTGGATCAGCCTGTATGAACACGCCAGCCGCAATAACCGGTGGGACCCTACTATCATGCTCGCCAACGTAGTCTTTTACATACTGAAAAGATTTTGCGCCAAAAAACACAACACACACAAGAAAGACGACAACACCACGGGCGCTACTTCAACTGTTTAATGAGGGTGAAAGCACTCGACATATATAGCCTTCCAAAACACCGCGCATGCGTACAAGGCAACATGGAGTACATAGTTTTATCAAAGTAGGCGTGATAGAAACTTCAGCTCAGCCTCGTAAAGAAAAACCGATGTATCGCTAACACAGTTAGGACCCGCTTTCTTTATGTAGAAGGCTTCCAATGTTTCACGCGATGTCTGATGTTTGCCTCTACCCAGAATCCTCGCTTCGCGGAACCGTGGAACGCAATCGGTGCAAGCCCTGCAGTGATCAACAAGTCGCTCACCTTCATTATTTTTTATACCTTTTGCATGTTCCCTAAGCCGGTCGTTGACACAACGCCCCGTCTGTCCAATGTAGGATTTTCCGCAGGACAGAGGAATTTCATACACGACGTTTGTGGCACACTTTACGAAACGCTGGCCATGCTTCTTCTGACAGCCAGGCCTTTGGCTTTCGCAAATTATGCGACGGCTTAGCTGGGCAAGCTTTTGGGGAGCGGAGAACAGCACCGGTACATTATACCGGTTCGCCACTTTTTTCAGGCTGTGCGTGACTTTATGGATGTATGGTACCAGTACAGGCCACTCTTTCTTCTTCGGCTCTACCCTGCTTACCCCAGCCTTCACCTTCTTCAAAAGCGTTTCTGCCACAGGGACCAAGACCGACTCAGGGAAGCCAGCTGCAACGAGCCTGCCCAATTGGTTGTCAAAACTTCCTTGCATCTCATGCACGCACGACTTCCGGAGCGATGACTCCAGGCAGAGGTTGGCGATGCCTCTTTTTACTACCTTTGAGTGGGCCGAATTGTACGGCAGGAGCCCTTTTTGCGCACGAGGGGAGTAAGCCCAACAGATGTGCCCATCTGAAAACTTTAACTGTAAATCTAAAAACTGAAGCAAACCATTATCCGGTAGCTCATAAGTAAAACATAGCCCTTTCCCCAAGTTTCTAAAATCATCTAAAGCACTGCTCACTGTAGCCTCATTCGAAACGGAGCACTGCTTGTTTGAGCACTGCCGCTCTCGTCTATGCTTGATTGCATAGACGAGAGCGGCCCAGTGGCTTTCCAAAATGCCGCTGGTATCACTGTTGATAACTTTTTAGTCCTTTTAGAATTTTACCTCAGAAGTACTTTTATCTTGTTTGACGAGCAACCTTACCTGCAGAAGAAAGGCATATGCATAGGCTCCTGCATAGCCCCCATACTTTGCAATATCTTTTTATCATCCATCGATCGCTCTCTACACGATCGTTTTAACCATTTTATTAATGACAAAGTCCTTAAAGTGTTTCGTTACATGGACGACTTCTTAGTGGTTTTAAACAAGCAGTGCTCCGTTTCGAATGAGGCTACAGTGAGCAGTGTTTTAGATGATTTTAGAAACTTGGGGAAAGGGCTATGTTTTACTTATGAGCTACCGGATAATGGTTTGCTTCAGTTTTTAGATTTACAGTTAAAGTTTTCAGATGGGCACATCTGTTGGGCTTACTCCCCTCGTGCGCAAAAAGGGCTCCTGCCGTACAATTCGGCCCACTCAAAGGTAGTAAAAAGAGGCATCGCCAACCTCTGCCTGGAGTCATCGCTCCGGAAGTCGTGCGTGCATGAGATGCAAGGAAGTTTTGACAACCAATTGGGCAGGCTCGTTGCAGCTGGCTTCCCTGAGTCGGTCTTGGTCCCTGTGGCAGAAACGCTTTTGAAGAAGGTGAAGGCTGGGGTAAGCAGGGTAGAGCCGAAGAAGAAAGAGTGGCCTGTAGTGGTACCATACATCCATAAAGTCACGCACAGCCTGAAAAAAGTGGCGAACCGGTATAATGTACCGGTGCTGTTCTCCGCTCCCCAAAAGCTTGCCCAGCTAAGCCGTCGCATAACTTGCGAAAGCCAAAGGCCTGGCTGTCAGAAGAAGCATGGCCAGCGTTTCGTAAAGTGTGCCACAAACGTCGTGTATGAAATTCCTCTGTCCTGCGGAAAATCCTACATTGGACAGACGGGGCGTTGTGTCAACGACCGGCTTAGGGAACATGCAAAAGGTATAAAAAATAATGAAGGTGATCGACTTGTTGATCACTGCAGGGCTTGCACCGATTGCGTTCCACGGTTCCGCGAAGCGAGGATTCTGGGTAGAGGCAAACATCAGACATCGCGTGAAACATTGGAAGCCTTCTACATAAAGAAAGCGGGTCCTAACTGTGTTAGCGATACATCGGTTTTTCTTTACGAGGCTGAGCTGAAGTTTCTATCACGCCTACTTTGATAAAACTATGTACTCCATGTTGCCTTGTACGCATGCGCGGTGTTTTGGAAGGCTATATATGTCGAGTGCTTTCACCCTCATTAAACAGTTGAAGTAGCGCCCGTGGTGTTGTCGTCTTTCTTGTGTGTGTTGTGTTTTTTGGCGCAAAATCTTTTCAGTATGCAAGATCACCAACTAGCCCAGCAGTTAACTCTTCTAAAGTAGTCTTTTACCTCGGTGGCACACCTCGAGTTTGGTTTCCGACGCACGAAGATGAGTTCACCAGTTGGGATTCGCTCAAAGAACAGCTCTGAGATTTGTTCGACAACCCCTACGGTCACAAACTTGCCGCGCAGAAGGCGCTTTCCGGCCGTGTGCAGACGTCAACAGAGCCCTATGTCACGTACATTCAGGACGTCTTGGCTCTGTGCCGCAAAGTTGATGCACACATGACTGAGTCAGACAAGGTATCCCACATCCTCAAAGGCATTGCCGATGACGCCTTCAACTTGCTCGTATTCAACAACGTCGCGATGGTGGATGCTGTTATAAAAGAGTGCTGCCGCCTGGAACTCGCTAAAAGCCGACGTATCGACCAGCAGTGTGCCCGTTTGCCCAACACCCCAGCGACATCTTCCTGTGCTGACGCTCCTCGTCCCAACAACACCGGCGATATAACCAAGATCATCCGGCGTGAGATTGAGGCCGCCTATCCGGCTGCCTTCGAATCGAGCCTCACCAACGCACCTGCAGTCACCGTTTCCCTCATCCAGGCAGTTGTCCGCCAGGAGTTCGAAAACACGGGACTTCACACCATCTGCTCGGCCCATCGCCCTGATACCCATCGAACTTCGATTCCGCCCAGTCCCGCCTCTTCTTACCCACCACATTTCCGCAACCCATCTGAATGGCGCACTGCTGACGACAAGCCCATTGGTTTTCACTGCCGTCGCATCGGGCACATTTCTCGGCACTGTCGAAGTCGCTGGACTTCCCCGACCCGGTCTGCTTATACTGCCTACTCTCGCCCCTCAGGTGGCCCTTCTCGTCCCTATGCCGCACGCTCCGATAATGCGGCCACTGACTCTCCTGCGCCGAACCGCCGCTAATCTCGTTCACCTTCGCCTCAACGACGACAATCTCGCTCTCCCAAGCCCCGTCGTTCCTTTTCGCCGACTCCCTTCGGACGCCGCTCCCAGCCGGAAAACTAGATGATGCAGCGCCTCGAGGTGGCGCTGCATTGCTCCCTACGCCACCAAATCCTCCACTTACGTTGCCCACTCATCTGAACCTTCTTGACGTGCAAGTAGACGGTGTTGTAGACACTGGGGCAAGTAGACACTGGGGCGCATTTGTCGGTAATGAGCGCTGACCTTCGTAGCCGCCTGAAAAAAATAATCACGCCCGCCACGACACACGTTGTCCATGTCACCGATGGCGGAACAGCCCCCATAATTGGTATGTGGGCCGCCCGTGTCTCCTTCGCCGATCGCTCCACAGTTGTGCTATTTACAGTCAACGCCCACTGTCCCCACGAAATCATCCTCGACTTGGAGTTCCTCTCCGCACATTCTGCTCTCATCAATTGTTCTGCCAGTACTCTCCGCCTTGACCTGCTTGTTCTGGATCCCGCTGAACCACACCCCAGTCGCCTCAGTTCCGTCGACTTCGTTCGCTTGCCACCTTCCGCACTGACTTACGTTGACCTAGTGTCATTACCACCAGTGCCCGACGGTCACTATATCACGGCTCCTATGCAAGACGTCCTCCTTACACATGGGATCACGGTACCTCATGCCGTTTTATCTATTACGGCGAATTGCGTCTGCCTGCCAGTGGTCAATTTTGGCTTGACGACACAAGTGCTGCCACGCGGCATGTGTCTGGTCCAGCTTTGCTCATACGAGGATCACTCAATAGTATCTATTGAGGTAGACGACAATTCAGCCGCTCCTCCTTTACCATCGCAGTCGACAACTTGTACCATCGCCGGCTTACAGAAAATGATTGCGCCCGACATGCCGTCCGAGCACGCTCGTGAGCTCTACCACGCTCTGTTTTCCTACAACGATATTTTTAACTTTAACGATCGTCCTTTGGCCCAAACTACAGCTGTTAAACATCGCATTAATACCGGCGATGTCCCTCCTATTCATCGCCGCGTCACGTTATTCACGCAGAAGTTCGCAAAACGTTTGCCAAGAATATCATAGAACCGTCATGTAGTCCATGGGCGTCACCTGTTGTACTGGTAAAAAAGAAAGATGGCTCATGGTGCTTTTGCGTGGACTATCGGCACCTTAACAGGGTTACCAAAAAGGACGTGTATCCTCTACCTCGGATCGATGACGCCCTTGACTGCCTCCATGGTGCTCGCTACTTCTCCTCTATTGAGTTCCGCTCCGGCTACTGGCAGATTGCAGTGGATGGTCTCGACCACGAGAAGACTGCTTTTGTAACTCCGGATGGTCTTTATCAATTCAAAGTGATGCCGTTCGGTCTATGTAACGCTCCTGCCACTTTTGAACGCATGATGGACTCCCTTCTTCATGGTTTCAAATGGTCCACACGCCTGTGCTACGTGGACGACGTTATAGTATTCTCCCCAACGTTCGCTACGCACTTCGAGTGCCTCACGGCAGTCCTGGACGCATTTCGTCGCGCCGGTCTGCAACTGAACGCATCGAAGTGCCAATTCGGCCATCGCCAGATTACCGTCCTTGGGCATCTCGTTGACGAGAACGGAGTGCGACCGGACCCAGGCAAGATCCATGCTGTTACGCACTTCCCTGTTCCGAAGTGGGTCAAGGATGTGCGCAGCTTCATCGGCCTTTGATCCTACTTCCGCCGTTTCGTGAAAAATTTCGCGGCCATAGCACGACCACTAACCGAGCTTTTGAAAAAAGACGCCCCTTTCCAGTGGGGCGATAACGAGGCCTCTGCATTCTCTCATCTAATCGACGTTCTCACAACGCCTCCCGTTCTGGCCCATTTCGATCCTTCTGCGCCTACCGAAGTCCATACTGATGCCAGTGGTCAGGGAATTGGCGCAGTACTGGCACAATGCTAGCGCGGCAACGACCGTGTTATCGCTTACGCCAGCAGGCTCCTCGCACCCTCCGAGCGCAACTATTCCATCACTGAACGTGAATGTCTGGCCCTAGTTTGGGCGGTTGCGAAGTTCCGCCAATACTTATGTGGCCGACCCTTTTCCGTTATCACACACCATCACGCGCTTTGCTGGTTATGCTCACTGAAAGATCCTACAGCAAGACTTAGTCGCTGGGCCTTACGCCTCCAAGAATATTCATATACTGTCACCTATAAATCTGGCCGACTACACAAGGACGCTGACTGCTTGTCTCGTTACCCGGTTGACGAGCCTGACGACGCCGACAGTAGTACCGCCAACGGCATTTTCTCTGTGTCTGCCTTCGCTTACATCACCGATGAGCAGTACCGAGACCTACCGCTTCGAGCACTCATCGAGCGTCTGTGCTCTACACCTACCGACGCGTCCGTTCGCCGATATGTCCTCCAGGGCAGCATTCTGTACCAAAGGAACTTCTTCCCTGACTGATCTGAACTTCTTCTTGTCGTGCCAAAACATCTACGACAGACTGTGCTCTTTGAGATGCATGACGCACCTACTGCAGGACTTCTTGGCGTAACCCGCACGTACGACCGCGTGCACCGCCGCTTCTATTGGCCTGGTCTCGCTCGCTTCGTCCGACGCTATGTTGCTGCCTGTGATACGTGCCAGCGTCGGAAAACACCTCAGGTGCTACCTGCAGTCATCTCCAGCCGATCTCCGTCCCTGTGGAACCGTTCTTTCGTGTTAGATTAGACCTCCTCGGTCCCTTTCCCACGTCATCCTCTGGGAACAAATCGGTAGCCGTCGCAACTGATTACGCCACCCGATACGCTATCACGCGGGCTCTCCCTACTAGTTGCGCCACTGATGTCGCGGACTTTCTCTTGCGTGACATTATCTTACTTCATGGCGCCCCGCGACAGCTGCTCACTGACCGTGGTCGTAACTTCCTCTCGAAAGTTATTGCCGACATTGTACGTTCCTGCTCCACTCAACACAAGCTGACTACCTCATACCATCCTCAAACCAATGGGCTCACAGAGCGGTTAAACCGTACTCTTACCGATATGCTGTCCAAGTACGTTTCCAAGGACCACCACGACTGGGACATTGCGCTTCCTTACGTCACATTTGCTTATAATTCTTCCCGGCATGGCACCGCCGGATTTTCTTCTTTTTATCTACTTTACGGTCGCGAACCGACCTTGCCCCTTGACACGGCACTTCCTCCTGCTTCTATCTCAACAAGCGAGTATGCACGGGACGCCATCGCCCTCGCCGACCATGCACGCCAGCTTGCCCGTGCTCGACTGGCGGACTCGCAAACCACTCAGCAGCGTCACTACAACGCCCGCCACCGTGGCATCCAGCTTTCGCCTGGTGCGCTCGTGCTCTTGTGGTCGCTCTCTCGTCACGTCGAACTTTCAGAAAAGCTCTTTTCGCGATACAAAGGGCCCTACCGCGTGCTGCGCCAGGTGACGCCTGTGACGTACGAAATTGCTCTTGTGAGCTCAACCTCGTCATCTACTCTGGCATCTAGTGATGTCGTGCACGTCAGTAGGCTCAAGGTCTACTACACTGCTTCCGAGTCCGGCCTTTAGTCGCTCCGGGACGGCGCTTTTGCCGCCGGGGGTAGTGCTTCGGAATAGCATTACCAATGACGAAGAGGCGAGCAGTAAGAAGACGACGACGACGATTAGAGGCTAGCGCGGGCTGTTGCCTCTTAGCCAAGTGCAGCGTATTACGTTGTAAATATACTTGTATATATCTTTACATCTGCGTCTTCTTACGTAACAATATAGTAGTTTTCACAGGAAAAACGTCAGAATTTATTTCCCTTAAGGTAACTAGTGTATGCATAAGGAAAAACGCTTATATAAGATCATCTGGGAGCAGCTACACTTAACAAAATTTCATACTTGATAAAAACAGAAAGTGTGACATTGCTCAAACAAGAATGTACTTATGGCAAAATTATTGTCGTTACTTTTATACCTCATTCTGCCTTACATTCTTTTTAACAAAATTATAAGTGCAGTGCGGGTACTCACCACACCTAAAGAACTTGCACCACTACATGTTTGAGGTAAAATTGAATAGCCCCTAAACAACGAATGCACACCAATTTGCAGAATACGGCAACTTACATATGAAACAGCAGGACGGGAGCGTAGAAGAAAGCGAAAACCAACGCTGCCACCTTTCAGAGTTAGCCAAAGATAGGAAGAAGCGCAACAAGAAAAGCGGCAGGAATGGTATCTGCGCCCGCACTCCGATTTCCCTGGCCCAGTAACATCTAGCAGCAGCTGCGCCTCGCTCCCTACTACGCCTTTCCTCGGCCATCCCGCGGCGACTCATAATCCAGATCAAGCCGATCTAGGTCCAGGTCAGGCTCAAGATCGCAATCCAGTTCGCATAAAAGAACATTGTTTGCAGATATTGTGACCTACAAAAGCACGAATAGGGAAGTCGAAGAAATGGAAAGAAAAGCTAAGGCAGGAGTTTCAAGCCAAGCTAGACAGTCAACAAACGTTCATAGGAAAACTTGTCCAACACTGCAAGGAACAAAATATTCCTAATCTTCAACAATCGTTAATATTATCAATATTATTGTTATTGATAATATCATCATCAAGGGTACCAGAGTAAAATCCAGTCACACCAAAATCTTTACGAAAGAAGAGGTGCAAGTGATGATCAAGACAGAAATCCAGCAAGCAATAGGACTAATTGTCCAGCAAGGCGCACAACAGCTACAGCAATGCAAAGCTCAACAGCTGCCACCAATCTAAGGAGCACTTCAAGATATCAGCAACTTCAATACCTAGGTTAAGTGCAGTTTTGCCACAAGAACCGAACTAGAGGATAAGCATTCACTACAGTAGGCGTGAACCGACATGGACGATTCCAACAGACAGGCCACAGGAACACCGACACGGGTGATGAATTAGAACAGAATGGGAAGCCAGATAAGGAAAAAGGCACCGAAATCACCCTCTAAACATCTGGCAATGAAACTGCAGATCGCTTCGAAACAAACTAACAAACCTTAAAGAAATGGCAAAACATGAACAGCCTGAGATCACTGCATCCCAAGAACGATACGGCAAAAACTTCAAAATCGAAGAATACGAGCCACATGCGGGCACATATCGCACTGCTATTCTCATCAAGACGATTTACACGGTCTACACGCACTTCGAGACACGATGAGTATGAGAAAGACGTGGCACAATCTCAAGTCGCTTCTACCAACAAAGCAAAGCAAGACAAAACAGACATACCATTGCCAAACTCATCCGCTACTGCCAAGTACAGAGCAGCAAGTACTGGAAGAAATCAAAAATAAGCACACGGGAGGAAAAACTACAAGCAAAAGTAATCCGAAGCTATAAAAAGGCACACCCTATCAAGGATTAGACAGATATTTTTTTCAATGCAGAGATCGGGAGGGCACTGGCAAAGCGAAATCGAAACACCTCGACGGGAATGGACAAGGTCCCTGTGAAGAAGTACTCACAAAGTAAGGAACGCAAGAACAGACGACAGTGCGTTGTCCTCAATAAGAGGAAAAGAAAAACAAGGGAGGCTTGTGCAGCGAATAAAAAAGAGTCTCGCGCTAGGGAGATCATTGGCACGCCGGCACGACAGGGCCGCAGATGCTATAGACCCCACGTCTACGAGTGAGGTTCACTTGACCGGGCGTCCGCCTTCAGGACAGAGAAAGCCTCTGGTCGTTGCACAGCACAAGACGTCGGCGCGGCCTGCTGCAACCTCGAACCCGCATCTACGCACGAGGTTCAGGAGAGCGAGAGTCTGCAATCGAGACGAAAAGCGCCTCGGGTCGTCGCCTTGCACGAGGGCTCAGATCGGCCTCCTGACATCTTGGAACCCGTTCCTACATGCGAGGTACCGTAGACCAGGCGTCCGTCATTGAAACGAGCGCCTTGGACCGTCTTCTTGCACGAGACCTCGGAGCCGCATGTTCCCGTCTACGGAGCTGTGGGTTGTCTACGTCTTCCTGCCACATACTGCTGCGTCTACTTTTCGACGCCGGTCATCACTCTATCAGCGAGTGTCCCAACTCAAAGATTCTACTAGTCTCACCACGCTCCGGACATCAGCCGCAACCTCGTGAGACTACATTGTTTTTCCTGTTTAGGAACAACCTTGTATGCGTGGTTCTAGTTGCAGATATTGTTCGTGTTTACGTGCAGTCTAATATAATTGTCATGTGTTTCTTAATCATGCACCGTCGCCTCCTTCTTCCTCGCGTCACATGCTTTGCAACGTGACGATCATAATGATCAGTCACTAACAACATCCTCCGAAACCTCAAAAAGGAATGGGCAAACAATCTACTAAACTATATGAATGACTGCTGGGAGAAAGGCGAAATCACTATGATCCCAAAGCCCAATAAACCTCTGCAAATAGGGAATATCCATTACGTTTCTCTGACATCATGTGCAGCAAAGATGATGGAGCACACAGTGCATGAACGCCCCACTCATAATCTTGAAGACAATGACTTGTTGCCCAAAAGATTGTTCGGCTTCAGCCAACACTTTTCCATACAAGATATGCTACTTGAACTCCCTGGGAAAACATCACAAGTACTCCATTCTGGCGATAGACGTTAATGGTGCCTGTGACAACGTGGTCCACGAGGCGGTACTCCGCAACCTCCAGGTGACCGGCTGTGGGGAGCAATCTTTTCGATACGTACAAGACTTCTTGTCAGGCAGAATGGCCACCATTGGGGTCGGCAACCTCAGAAACGAAAACTTCTAGAAGCCGATCAAAGGAAAGCCTCAAGGGTCATTAACCTCGCCTTTGCTCTTCAACATCACAATGATGCAATTGCCAAAACACTAAACGAAATGGAAAGGCTCAGTGACGCCTTTTATGCAGACGCTATAACCGTATGGACCAAAGCACTATCTACGGGCCAACAACATAACGCATTACAGCAACCAGTAAATTGCATCGAACTTTCCTTATACAAATGCTGATTACAATGCGCACCCTGAAATCAGAACTGCTGGTGATCAAAGCGAGAACTCGAGGCAGACCACCAGCCTATGAGCCACCCGACCCGAGTACAACACTAAACGGAATCGGAATACCACGAGTGGATTCGCTGCGAATATTTGGCCTTGTCATACCTAAAGACTGGTCGGGAGCCTCGACCCTCCCGAAGCTACAAACATTCGTCACCCAAGTGCGGCACCTCATTAAGAAAGGTAAAGACCAAAGACATGGCCTCAAAGAACAATGCATGCTGTGCATCGTACAGAGGCTCATCACGAGCCGGATCGCGTATGGCACCCCCTATCTGGCCCTGAAGAATGCAGAAATTGAGAAACTAAACATAATGATTAAAAAAGCTATAAAGGATGCATTAGGAATTCCCGAAAATAGTATCTACGGTACGATTACTCAAACCCAGCCTGCACAATACGTGGCAGAAACTCACAGAAGCGCACAAAACAAGCCAGATTGAAAGACTCAAATTAACTCCCACCGGGAGAAGCATGCTCCTTCGTCTGAGTTAAGATATGGAGGCAACTGCGAAATCGGACGAAAAATTGAGACTTCCAACATATATACTAGACCCAATCTTAGTGGCACCTGTAAACCGCAATATGCATCCAAACTTTCATAAGGAAGAAGATGGGCAAAATAAAGAGCAGCCCACAAGGAATTATCTGCAGACCCTAACACAAGATTCATGAACACAAAGGCCGCTCAACGATAATGGCATGAAATTCGAGCAAGGCCGAAGAGGCAGCAATAGCACTGGCCATCTCCATATGCACCGAAAATGCCGTAATACTGAGCGACCTGCAATCCGTATGTCATAATTTCTGAAAGGGCATGATATCCACCCAAGCTCTGAAACTTCTACAAGAAATATTGAAACGCACGCAAGTTCTCGAGACCTACGGCGCCTGGACCTCTGGCCAAGAGTCACTGGCGGGAACCGAAACGGCACAAGCTGAGCTTCCCAGCATGGGTTTTCCTGCAAGGTGGGTTCAGGAAGCCAACAAGGTCCGAGGGTATTCCCCCCCAAAATGTTCAGATCTCCTGCAGCACTACAAATTTGAAAGAAAGGTGCACCCTTACAGCGCCCCAATCTAACTAGAGAAGAGACAGTTGCTCTGCGGCGTCTCCAAACAAACTCCTATATACACTGTATTACAATGCATAGAAAGCACCCGACCCAATTCTCATACCTTTGCCTATGCTGTGGGGTGCCGGACACCCTTTGTCACATGCTGATGAGGTATCCTAATCATGCTGAGCCCAATAAGCAAGAAGTTCAATAAAGAACAGAAAATAAAAGCACAGAAGTTGACCTCCAAGAACAACGACAGACCATGCTCGCGGCGCCGGATTTGGAGGACCAGCGAAAGCTGGTGAACCAGGCCAGAAAAGCAGGAAGGGCCAATGGCTACCTGCACTGAGGAGGCCAGCCGCCTTGGATGAAGAAAGAAGTTTTTCCCACTGATTCCCATTATTAAATATTTGTTCTCTCTCTCATCACTACTTAAAGTACGTTGTTTTGTTTCAAGCGACAGCCTAAGTTTGCTTTACGATCGTTAGCCAATGTAAATGATTTTAACACTTCTTGACATCACGTACTCCCGGGCAGGATCACTAGTCCCACTGGGCCCCCTGCCATCTGTTTTTGTTCATGAAATCATGCAGATAAAGATATTAGCCTGAGTTTCCAGTTGCTAATGCATCCTGTATCATAATAATAAATTTAGGGGCGCTCACCAAAGGTAAACACAGAAAGCTCCTGTTTTTTAAATGCGAGGGTTAATGCCTCCGGGCATACAAGGGTATGGGATACGGGCGAATAAGGATGATTAAATGAATGAAACATGATTTGTGGATCTAATGAAGTCCAGGAGGAATAGACAATGTGGTGCCCGCGTCCTAACAGTGCAATTACAAGGATTAGGAGGTGAAAGTCCCGCTGCTACGACGTGCCGAAGCCTCGTCGGTTTCAAAGCTGGGCATACCTACAGCCCATGGTGGATGTCAGCTTCAGCCTTGCGTGGCTCGCAGACTGGACACCCAGGGCGGCGATATAAATAGCGAAAATGCCTCCACTTCCGAGTCGCAGAAGGAGTGAGGGAAACCCCGACCCGGATCCTCCGAAGAGCAACCTCCTCTGCACGGTTAAGACCGCGGGGAGGGTTACCGTAGACGGAGGTATGTGAGCGCGTGAGGGCACCGGATGTACTACTTTCTTGTTAAAAGGAGGGTGGCATCACCTTGGTTATGAAGCTGAGGCAGTGACAATGTAGAGGTATCGCAAATCCCCAAAAAGCCACCAGCTATTGCACATCAACGGACTTAGCTCATTCCCAGGAACAAGTGGATACGAAAAACCAGGTGGGATTCCCATTCTTAAAGCCTCTGCGACAATATTGGCCGGACCTCGTGGCGGGAGAGCCTCGAGGCCACGGCCGGTGCCGGCTTCCTCAACAATTGCCGATCATTTTCTCAATAATGGAAATCGCCGTAGAGGGGAGCAGCATATCGGAGGAAGAAATGGATATAAACAAGGAATGGAAGTAGGTTGGAAGGAGGAGATCAGACTGGGAAACCCCCCAACTTCGTGAGCACCTTGTCACCGACGCGGCTCGACAAGCGCAACAATAACCCGTGGAAAGGCAGGCTAGAGCAAATACGCAAGGCAAGCAGCATGCCAAATTTGCCAAGGGGGGATTACAAGATTGTGATCAGACCGCGTGAAAGACTCACATTATCCGAGCACAGTATAGTTCACCTCACAGCGGCGGTATAAGACGTGGCAGACATTCCTCGAGATGAAAGGAAGGAGAACATTGTCTGTCCCAACAATTATCAAAATATCCTGATCGTTAGTACATCGGATGAAGAACGTGCAAACAAATATCAGGAAGGAGCACGTATCAAGATTCAAGACGCGTTTTACAAGACCATTGCTTACGAGACAGTGCCCGACATGACGGCCAAAGGAGTCATCAGAGGAATCCCACTCGACGAGGGCCCAAGAGACATCACAGCAGCGGTGGTTACGAGCAAAAACCCAACGTCGATGGCATCAAAGAAACTCTGGAATACTACCACAGTGATTGGGCTCTTTGATGCACACAAAGTGCCCACGTATGTCTGATACAGAGCAGCCCTTTCCCCCTGTACAGGAAACAAGTAGATTTCTGCCACCAATGCAACAGACTTGGACACAGAGGATATGTATGTCTCAACCCCGACAACAAGATTTGTGCAGGATGTGGAACACCTAACCCAGATAAAGACCATAGGTGCCAACCTAAATGCCAGTTACGCGGCTAGTACCATCCGACCGCAGACAAGACATGCAAAGCCAAATTCAAGAAGCCCTTCATCGTGAAACAGAGACAATTGCACAGACTGCAACGAGAAGGACAAGAAGAACATAAAGATGCTGCCTCAAGAGAAGACAGAGCGGAGTCTCGTGGAACGCCTGCCCTCCCAAACGCCAGGGAAGGGCGCTCCAGATCGAGAGCAAGGTCTCCATCCACCACCAGATCCTTATCCCGGTCCAGCTCTAGGACACCGGGGACACGACCCGGATCCAAGTCCTGAACTAGGCCATCCTCTTCAGCAAACCAGACAAACATGGTGCGCTGGGCAGACGTGGTCGATGGCGTGCGCCCGGGGGATGGCAGGGAGACTGCCATTAATAACGACACAAAGCAACTAAAACATGAGAGCGCGCAGTTGAGGATTTTGCTAGCACGTATGAGCGATGAAATGAAAATTTTCAAGGAAGGAAAAAGCAAATAAATCAGGTAACTCCCGCTCTACACGCGAGCACGAAAAAGCCATATGAAATCCCGGACAATAAGATGGACGGAGGGGATGACCGCCTTCACTCAAACGCAAGGCCCAACGCAGAAGTGATAAACAAGATAACACAGTGGTAGATAAAGCATTAGCCGACATTGAAAATTCCCTAGTAGAGACACAGAAGTCAAATGAAAAACGGGACGGATTGAAGAATCAAATGGCTAAGGCAATAGCAGCAATTATTAGTAGATAATACATCCTTGAGGCAGACCAGCCACCAGGTAATGGACTCCCCTTCGTTGCATCATAAGCACCACAAACCTTACCCACTTCACTAACCTCATAATTATATAAGATCAGCTTCTCTCCAACCTCGCGTTTCCCTCCCATGGTCGAAACCAAAATGTGGTGGTAAAAGTGGGTTCAGGATATGACAGTAGAATTGTCGAAGTTACGAAAGCAGTACATAAAAGACGAGGATACACCGGACGTCATAATTCTGCAGGAAACACAGAGGATTGCAAAGCTAGCAGGATACAGATCTTTTGACTGTGCCGAAGGGGAGACCAGGGCATTAAACACGCTGGTAAAAAGAAACATAACTTTCATGCAACGCAACACAGGCATAACGCACATTGGCAATATTTTATTGGAACTGATCCCCCAATAAAGACAGGACGTAGCTTATTCATCCTCATCATTTATAGCAACCCCAGGCTATATAAACAAAAATTCAAGAACCTATTCCAGAAAACACTCAGATCTGCTGGAGAAAATACGGTAGCTATAGGAGGAGATTTTAATGCCCCACACACCATGTGGCGATACTTATATACCCGAGAATAAGGAAGGGACCTATGGAACGACTCGCTAGAATTAGGCCTCAAGCTCGTCACAAACCCCACCACTCCAACCAGAGTTGGCACGGCGCTAAACAGGGACACAGCCTGAGACCTAACCTTTACCAAGAATATTGAAAGGGGACGTGGCACAACACACTGGAAGATTTGGGTAGTGACCACCGCATATCGGAGTTACACGTCATAAAAGGGCCGAGTAGACCCAAGTAAATACAGATCAAATTAGGAGACTGGGAACTATTTTGTAGAACGCGAGCGACGACACAGCAACGATCAATCGTAGACATAAAACAATAGACTAAGGAGCTCAGTAATGACGTCAAAGCTGTCACAAAAATAACACCAGCTGAACCTAAGTTGGAGAAATGCGACTGCAGACTTCACATGTGGGAAGCTAAGCAGTCGCTTCAGAATAGACTTAGCGGTAAGAAGCGTAACAGAAAGTTAAGAAATTGCATAGCGCACCACAGTGGCAGGTAAACGCATCCTCGAAGAGCTGGGTTACCACCCTGTGGAATTCTCGATGGTCAGTACCCCGATCCCTAGGTGCATTCGAGACAAATTCGTAGTGGCCCCTGTAACCCGAAACGTCCATCCCGTCCACAGCGACGGCAGACGCAAGGCCAGAGCAGCAGCCATCCTCATACTAATCAAGCGACACGACATTAGGGCAAGCTTCGTCGACGCTGCGGAGTACAGCGACGGGAAGACCTTTGCCGTCTTTGTGGCCGACTCGAGCGGAAACATTTCCAATAGCGCCTCGATTCGCACTTCAGACCCCGGAGTCGTCGAGCAAGTCGCCATTGCCCTCGCCCTGCTAGACGGTCGTGGGTACAAAATCTACAGTGATTCCAAAATGGCAGTTAGGGCTTTTCGAAAGGGTTGCATCGCCAAGGAAGCTGTTCGTCTTCTTAGCGGCTCGAGTCCACATGCTCTCACAAACCATTCAATTCACTGGTTTCCCGCTCACGTGGGATCGGTTGAGGGTGCTCCCCCGAACCTCAATGAGTCTGCCCACGAGGTTGCGCGTGACCTTACCGACCGCGCTTCCTCTATAAGGAGCAGTGACTCCCCTCCTCTCTATGGCCACAGGGACGTTCCCGCTACTCACAACGAGATTATTAACTATTTCTACATGTCCAGAAGGGTCTATCCACCCACTCACCCCAAGTTGAATAGGGCGCAAGCCGTTTCCCTTAGGCTCCTACAGACCAGCACATATCCGTGTCTGTCCGCTCTCCACGGGGCTTACCCCGACGTGTATCGCGACGACGTCTGCCCGTCCTGCGGCCAGACCTCCACTCTACCTCACATGCTCTGGGAGTGTGGGTAGACATACTCCAAGTTCATCAAGGAGGAGTGGGACTCGCTTTTGCGTAGCCCCGTTCTAGAAAAGCAAATCCTGGCCGTCCTGCGTCCCCGCGACCGGGCCGGTGGGCTAGACTGCCGGTCCCGACGTGGGACTAGCCGCGTGGGCGACGAGTTCCCGTCCTCGCCGGACCTACAATAAAGTTTATTCACTCACTCACTCAGCGCTCCTCAACAAAAAAGCAAAACAACATGCAAAGCAATTTACCAAACAACAATGGGCCGAGATATGCAATTCCATGGATGTACAATTAAGCACCGCCAAAATCTGGCACATGCTCACGCTCCTGCTTGACCATGACAATAACAAAATCACATGCAAGCCATTATTAAGGTAATGCATGCATATCAGGCACAAAAGATGAATTTTTTAACGAATTACAGCATAAATACTTAGCACAGGCACCCCCTTGCAACTATCCTAGCTACAACGGGAATAAAAATGCAAAATTACATGAGGAACTGAGAGGTCCAGAAATCCGCGCGGCCTTACAATATGTTGAACACCGAATTCGCCCCAGGCCCAGACGGTATAACCAACAAGACTCTCAGGAACTGCGATGACGAATCGATAGCCAAACTAACAGAATACATTAACGAGTGTTGGGTAAGGGGAGAAGTCCCAGCGCAATGGAAGAAAGCGACAATAGCGCTCATTCCAAAACCCGGCAAGAAGCTTGAGATCGACAACCTCAGACCAATCTCCCTAACATCCTGCGTCGGGAAATTAATGGAACATGTAATTTTAAACAGAGCAGACAACTTCTTAGAGGATAATAACATATACCCAGTTAAAATTATAAGATTTCGCGAAAACCTTTCGACACAAGATGCGATGGTAGAACCTAAGCATCAGATCATCGATTATAAAACGTGCTTTGCAGGGGCCATCTTGGGCCTTGATCTTAAAAAGGCTTTCGATAATGCCAACCACGCAACCATATGGAAAAACATTGTGCGAATAGGACTAGGGCAACGGATGGATAACTACATCAAGAGGTTCCTATGATATAGGAAAGCAGTTATCTCCGTCGGAGGGCTCACGTCGCTCGTGATCAACATGGGCGGCGGGAGGGGGGGGGCACACTGCAAGGCATCGTCATCTCGCCGCCGCTCTTTAATCTCGTCTTGATGTCTTGATGGTACTCCCCGAACAGTTAAATCAGATAGAGCTTCTGAATCACACAATCTCCGTGGCCGATATTACTATCTAGACCTGTGATGGCAGCGATGGATCAATACGACAATGACTCCAGACTGCAATTATCACAGTAGAAGAACACCTTATAGGAACAGGCCTCACGTGCTCTGTAGAGAAATGTCCACTTCTCTTGTACCGCCCCCCATTTAGGGGCAGGCCTCCGAAAGGATACGACAGAAGCAAGGCTCATCAGGTAATCAAGCTACGCACCAAGAACGGGCGCAATATCCCAATAGTCAACCAGCTCAAGGCGCAGGTTCTAGTAATCGAGAACAAAGGCACAAAGGGGGAAGGCATTAAGAAGTTAGACGCAAAGGTAACAAACACCATAAGATATTTCAAATGAATTACTAACAAGTACCAGGGTGTGAAGGAATAAAACATCATACGGCTAATGCAATCACTCGTGGTCAATCTGGTCACATACATAGCAGCCTTCCACAATTGGTTTGCAGCTGAAAAGACTAAAATTACCAGCCTGATAAAACAGGCATACAACGTAGCACTAGGGATTCTCACCAGTACGAGCACGGATCTCTTGCTAAAGTTAGGACTCCACAATACACTCGACGAACTCATAGAAGCACAACAAACATCTTTTATTATTTTTTTTTATTCAGATACCCTAAAGGCCCTTGTGGGCATTACATAGGGGGGGGGGGTTAACAACAGGATATTTCAAACACAATTAGGGGGGCAAGGCAATATAGAACAACGTAGTAAAGATCACCGAATACAACAAGAAAATATAAAAAGAAAAAAAAGGAGAGAATTGCATACATTGATGAAAAAATAAAACCAACAACAACAACAACACTCCGTACAAAGCATGTAGATACACTTACATTGCGTCAAAGGCATAAATTTTTGCTTTTACGCAACATGCGTAAAACTGCGCTTCAAATTACTTACAAATGAGTCATGGTCACGTATAGAAACAATTTCTTTTGGCAGCTTATTCCAGTGATGAATAGCTAGAAAGAGCGGTGATTGTCGCAGGAGATTCGTACGCGCAAACATGGGACGCACTTTGAAGGGATGGTCGAGGCGGGCGAAAGTCTTTTGTGGGGGTTTGATATGGGATGCTGTAAAGGATGACGGGGTATGATACAATCTGTGGAAGTGGGAAAGTAGTGCTAACAGTCGTCGTGTTTCTAGAGACGGTAATTGGAGGGACTCTTTGATAGCCGTGATGCTGGATGTTCTAGAGTATGTTTTAGTGATGAAGCGTGCTGCTTTATTTTGTAAAGATTCCAGCTTGTTTATTAGGTAAGTCTGATTTGGATTCCATATTATGGAAGCGTATTCAATCTTTGAGCGAACTAGAGCTGTGTAAGCTAATAATTTAGTTGACTGATTTGCTAAATACAAATTTCGCCTAATGAATCCAAGTGTTTTATTTGCTTTCGAAATTATTTCATCAATGTGATCATTCCATGTAAGGTTAGAAGTTAAATGGACTCCCAAATATTTTAATGTAGACGCATTCTCTATGCATATGCTGTTCATAAAATATGAACTTAAGTGAACGTTACTGGCTCTGGTAAATGTCATTGTTTTTGTTTTAGAAACATTAATTTCCATTTGCCATTGCTCGCACCAAAGTGAAATTTTGTTTAGGTCGGCCTGTAAAATATTAGTGCCTTCAGAGGTGATAATTTGTCTGTAAAGAACGCAGTCATCTGCAAACAATCGAACTGTTGAGGTCAGGCTGTGACTGATGTCATTAGTGTAAATTAAGAATAAGATTGGGCCAAGTACGGATCCCTGAGGAACGCCAGATTTAACTTGTGCTAAAGCGGAAAAGTGATCATTTACGGAAACAAATTGGTAGCGATTGGTTAAAAAACTTGAGATCCAATTAACAATTTTACCATGTATGTTAAGCCGGCTAAGTTTCATTACTAAGCGAGAATGGGGAACTTTGTCGAATGCTTTCTTGAAGTGAATAAATATGGCATCAATTTTTATGGAATCGTGAACAGCTTGATGAAGATCAGTTATAAGTTCAAAAAGCTGTGTTTCACATGAGCGTCCTTTCTGAAAACCATGTTGATTGTTAGAAAAAAAGTTATGTTCAGATAAATATTTCATAACTGCGGAAGATATGAGATGCTCAAGTAATTTACATGGAATACTAGTCAAGGATATAGGTCTATAGTTTGAGGGCTCTGATCGGTCACCTGATTTGTAAATGGGAGTGATACGATCGACCTTCCAGTCATCTGGTACAATTCCTGTATCTATTGATTGCTGGAAAAGAGCGGCTAATACGGGAGATATTATAGGTTTAGTCATTTTAAGCATCTTTGTGCAGATGCCGTCTGGACCTGGCGCTGAGTTATTCGAAAGTCGATCGATGGCCGATTCTATTCCCTCTGGTGTAATTATGAGATCGTTCATAGATGAGTTAATTGAAGGAAACGTAAGGTCAGGTGGAATTGGATTTTCGTTTGTGAAGACAGAGCTGAAAAACGAGTTTAATTCAGTCGCAGCTTCAGATGGTGAGAGTAGCACACCGTTATTAACGATTGGTGTAGTGGATTGGGAAGAGTGCTTAGGGTTAATTACTTTCCAAAACTTTTTCGGATTGTTCATTATCATGCTGGCGATGTCACCGTTAAAAAACTTGTCTTTAGATTCTTCAATTTCAGCTTTACATTTATTTGATTGGTCTCGGTATCGCTGCCAATCACCATCCGAGTGGGACAACTTAGCTTTAGAGTAAAGGCGTTTCTTTTTATTTATTGCTCTCTTCACTTGGGACGTGAACCATGTGCTCTGTGTTGATGACGTGATTCTAATTTTGGGAACGTGCTTTTGTTTCAGTTCAATAAGCTTTCTTCGGATAGCGAGCCAGTTATCATTTGTATTGCGATAAGCCATGGTTTCCAAGAACCACACAGAAAAATATGACAGCTCTGTAAGAATTGCGTCGATATTTGCACGGGAGTAATCGTAAATAGATTTCGTTGCCTTTTCTGGTTTACTACTTTGTAATTGGTATTCACAGTGTACTACGTTGTGGTCGCTAATACATTCAAGGACGTGAACAAGCATATTTTCCGGTTCGGTTGTGAGGACTAGATCTAGAATAGCGTTTCCACGTGTTGGTTTGCAAACTATTTGATGCAGATCAAATGAACAAAGAACGTAGAGAAATTCCTTGCATTCGCTCTTCCTTGCGCAACCTAGGGGCGTACACGTCTGCCAATTTATTGTGGGGTAGTTGAAATCGCCAGCAAGGATTATAGGTGAAGTTGGATACTTGTCTTGGATTAAAGTTAGGGAATTATTAAGACTCTCGATGAATTCAGAAGTAGCATCAGGCGGACGGTAACAGACCCCGACTGCGCAAGTCACAGAGGGACAGACCTGAAGTGAAATCCACAAAATTTCAATATTTGACTGTGTGTCAACAACGCGAGCACATAGATTAGATTTCACGGCAGCTACAACACCGCCTCCCCGTGCGCCCACCCTATCATTTCTAAATATAGTAAAGTTTCTAGAGAGCGACAGCTCGTTGTCCCCAATATCTGGTGTAAGCCAAGTTTCTCTCCCAAGAACAATATCTACAGAACAAGCCTCAATAAATGCACATAGCTGGTCTTGTTTGTGAAACATGCTTCTAAAGTTACACAGCAGGAGTGACAATGAATCGCCTTGATTAGCATGACTGTGTCAATCATTCTGGTTAGTTTCGCCCCCTCGTGCGCCAACAGTAGGTTGCTCACTCAGCCGACATACTGCGGCTCCATTGCGCGTTGAAAGACAGGTTACATTGTTTTGCGATGAATCAAAGGTGTAACATTTGCTTCCAAGAAGAAGTTTATCGTAGACCACAGTATATTTTTCGTTAGGCTTACGTACTTCGCGTGCAAAATCTCTGAGTTTTTTTTCTGATGAGCTGAATTCGGGCCGAGAAATCTTCTTCAATCCACACGCGTTGCTTCTGCAGGTCCTTCAATTTGGAAGCATTTCTTAAAATGATGCTCTTGTCTTTAAAACTCAGAAATTTCACGACAATTGGTCGGATGTGACCTGCTTTAGGTCGTCCTATTCTGTGGGCTCGCTCAATTTCGCCTGCTTTGAAGCCTAGCTTAGTTAACACAAATTGGTTGATGATGCGTTCAGTGTCAACCCATGTTTCTTTTGGTTCTTCCGGGATTCCCTTAAATATTAGGTTATTTCTGCGCATGCGGTTATTTAGGTCATCAACAACCAGATTGGCCTGCTCCAACTGTTTAGTTTCTATGGTCTTCAGCTGCTCTTGCGATTCCTGAACGACTGAGTTAACGGTGGTGACGTCATGACACAGGTTATCAACTGCTTTTAGTCGCTCTTCGACACCACTGAGTCGCCTTTTGATGTCAGTGACGCTCGTTTGTATATCCTTTAGTTTGTTTGAAGTGTCTTTCTGAAATTTTTCATTTGACAACGTTAACTCTTTAACAAGCGCGAGAACTTGGTCCACCTTATCCGGGCCTGGGTTGGTCTCTACGTCGCCAGCACAGAGTATCAAATGAGCAATACAAAACAAAACCAAGGAACAGCGTCCACCCATGCGCCAGCAACTAGTAGCCAAGGCAGGCCTAAGCCATATTGGCGAACAACCACTGGCAAAATGGCCATGCGCTACAAAGCGGCCTATCCGCGCACGGTAAGTACACAGATCAATGCCCATGGTGAATCAAACGACACTCGGGATTTGCAGCCTAAACAGTACCGAAGTTGAAGAAGCTCTCGTCACAACCCACTCACCTATGATACATGAAACAACATGCGTGAGCTGCGAACAGTCGGCAACACTCCGACAAAACACTCAGACAAAATGACTAACCAAAACCAAACGGGACGACATATAGTAAACAAACTAGGAATGAATTACCACAATCTATACGGGGAAAACAGGACGATAATGAGAGAAATTCGTGACGAACTCCTAGTACGATATATACCCAACAACATGCATCCAGGCTACAACGGCAGGAGACGCAAGAGTAGAACAGAGAAAATGATCCGAAGCTTTGGGTCAGACGACAGAGCAACCTTCGTAGACGCGGCTGAATACCCACACAGAAATAGCTACGTAGCAGCAATCGTAGATTACACCCAAAAACCCCTTACAAGCGTATCAATTATTACGAAACATTCCGAGACAGCAGAGGAGGTAGCCATTGCACAAGTATTGGTCTTTACGAATGCTCAGTACATCATTAGCGATTCTCAAGCAGCCATTACGAATTATGCAAAAGGTAGGATCTCTCCTTAGGCATGGTACATCATCAGAGTCAATGAAGCAAAATTCTCCAACGCAGAGAAGAAGGGCAGGCAATTGCTGTGGTTCCCAGCGCATACGACTCCATGCATTCCCGCAACCAACCTGAACGAGGTAGCACACCAACAAGCTCGAGGTCTTACTCGCCGAGCTGAGCACAGAGTGACTTCCATCGGTCAGGCGAACGCGGAGGAGGAAATCTAGAGCGAAAAGGATATATTAACAAGATTTAGCGATATTACCAAATTCTATGAAAATCGGAGGCAAGTATTACCACCACCTCACACTAAACTGAACAGAGCTGAGTCCGTTACTTGGAGGCGATTACAAACAGAAACTTATTGGAGTTTCGTGCAACTAAAAACTTTCTACCCCAGTACATACGACAGCGATATGTGCAAACTATGAAAGTCTGTCAGAGCCCCCCTGTAACGCGTGTTGTGGAAATCTGAAATATACCAAGATAAAATGGCAGCCTCCCCGGAAAATCTACGGGCGCGGTGGTCGGCCATGCTGCTCAGCTCAGAACTCCAAGACCAACTTTGGGTCGTCTAGCGAGCCAAGGAAGCCGCACGGGAGCAGCAGCTCCCAGCGGCCATCAACGCGGCCCCAGGCCCGGGCCTCCCAATCGCCGGATTCCAAATAAAGTTATCCCACAACTCAGAGTTGGAATCGGTTGGCACAGGACAGGGGTAATTGGTGATCGCAGGGACAGGCCGTCGCCTGGCAGTGGATATAAAATCAGCTCATGACGATCGGATTCCCGCTAATATTCCGCACATCCACTCTAAGTATAGCTTAGTTTTATAGGCAGTGCACTTGACAAAGCACCCACATCACGAAATTACGTGCTGGAAAAATGCGACGACTTTTGTGTGTCCTCATTTATTCTGTCTATTTTCTTCTCCAAATGCGCTACTATAATTAAGTCATGAATTACCATCTAGCTTTTCAGGATGTCTTCAGCTTTAAATCAAAGTTCTCTAAATGATGTAACTCTACAAGGAGACTTTGGTGTAAGCAGATAACGCTTTTCGAGCGCATCAGTTTGCTCTAGTTTCTTTTCGATGCAAAACTTGCAGAGCAATGTCGATAGCAAGGTGAACATTCAGTGCAATATGCATTGCGATATGTAAGCTGTCCGTATACCATTGGAAGTGAAGATTAGTTTGTTGCTAAATTCCTCTTTAATATGTTGTCCCGTCGACTATCAGCATCTGTACAAATAAGGTTAAAATATTATTTATTAGAAAGCGGATCACACCCACACGAACAATTGACTAACGAGATTTTATTCAATTGAAAAAAATGAGCAAGTGACAAGTTAGGAAACGCCTAAAAGAAACCTCGGATGTCGGCGACAGTCCTGGCAATGGAAAATTGATGCGCAGAGTGGGAGACGGAGTATAGATATCGGCATCGCCAGAGGAGGAGGCTCTGTTCTTAGAGAAAACATCGGAGAGGGCTTGAACCCCCAAGACTGCAAAGTGTGCATGGCCACAAAGTTCTGTGCTCCATTTCCTTGGATTGAGAACGGTGTGGGGCGCATAAACACAAACATTGCATGAAATCAAAGCAGTGGCCGGTACGGTGGATAAAAATTATCATCGCCTGAAATGACAGGTAGCATAGATGCTAATAAAAACAATGCTATGCATCACATTTTGTTTTATGGCATTTAACAACCACTTCACGGCACATTTGCTTCACACAGTTTACAATGTGTGAACTTCATTTGTAGGTTGTTCTTTTTTTATTTGGCATCAAAGGTTTCAAGGTAAGATATTGGACAGGATTTGTCAATGTCAGGATTTCCGATTCCTGGATTTCTGCGCATACTGGACCTTGTACTGAAGTGCATGTCATGCCAGAAGTTCAAGTGCCGATACCGTCGGCCTAAGGCTTTAGCTTTAGCCACCTGTGAGCCCAACTAACTCAATTTTCAGAAGAGCAGGAGTTCTATAACACAAAACTATTCCAATGTGTTTATTCCCATTCCCGGATGTCAAACTTATGCAACCACCGACGCAAGCATTGCGCAGTGGCCCACAGCACAGTTTGAACAACCCAATAAAACGCTCTACTCGTTTATAGGCGGTCACATCTGCTTGATTTTTAAACGAATACCATTGCCTACATTGACGGATTCTTCTTATTCGTTTGGCGGTCAAGACGTGAGTAACACGTAGAAGTGAAAAGGTCTTGGTAGGCAGACCTAGCGAATGCAGTGAAAGTATACAACAGAGGGTGCGGCCGGCATCTGCTGTTGACCGGCTTCTCCTTAATTAGCTTGCGGTCGCTTGAAGAAAATCCGTCGTGCAGTGGTAGGCTTAAAACTCTACTGAAACGCATCCTCAGCGAAGAAGAGATGGGTGATGTCGTGTACATGTCGATAAGGCTTGAAAACGTTATACTGCCATGCAACATTTTTTTATTATGCGCAAATAAATTTCTGCTCCCTTGAAGCGCTGAGTAGCCAGTGCCAGAGTGATCGTCGGGCAGCGATATAATCATTTTTTTGAGAACGCGACAGTCCTAAGCTATTCCGAAAAAAAAATGTCACTTTTATGTGGCGTAATGACGCATCTTAAATGCGTACGCGTCATTTTGACGTGGTGAGCTTTCGCAGTTTTGCAACGTTGCGAGGTAGCCTGGCTAAGTGGGAGCAGCCCGAAAACGTTTTATCAATACAGGAGGGCTAATCACAGAAGAGATGTAGAATTGAAAATGATTAGTTTTCTCTTGTATGGTCTAATCATCCATAATCAGTGTGTACACGTAATACACGTCGTAGTTTTCGTGGTATCGCGCGAGAGACAGGCGAACTGCAGGGGGGGGGGGGGGGCGGGGTTGGACGAAAAATGTTCGTCTACTTGTGCAGGGATAACTGCACGATTGGAATAGAAATGTTTGGAATAGCTTTACGTCATGGCGCCCCAGCGCTCAACATTGCGCCTTGTGGGACATGAGGGCCGGCCAAATGAGCGCCATCTTCGGTTAGAACGAGAACAGACAAAGCTTGAGAGGCAGCTACCTGCTCAGAAATACGCGACCTTGAAGTTCTGCTACGTTAACAGCTTCGAAGTTAATCGGTGCAGTGCGGTAGTATTTCGGACAAAAGACGCTGTAAAAGACATCAGCGAACCAGTGAGGAAACTCTCGCGTGTTCATCGACCGAATTCGCACGTAACATATTAAATACGAGAAAGAGTCTCCGAAGGTAGGTGGTAAAAAGAAAAGCAAAACCAAAAATTGATATGAACGACATTAATCAAAGTCGTAAATACATGTCTACTTTCCCAACGACAGGGTTACACATTTTCATCAAGAAATTTAAAGGCGCCTGCTCCCCGCACAAACCAAGTTGTTTTCGTCTGTTTTTCTGAAATATCAAGTGAAAAATTATTGTGGCTTTAATGCAATGCACCGTGTACTCTCATGCACTGCAAGGCAAAGAAAGTATGTTTTACTTCAAACATTCCATGAGCCAGTTGTCCGACTATTTTTATTTTACCATATTAACTCACAGTAGAAGGCCCAACAGGGTTCTACATACAGAAAACTGAGCTCTATGGGAAAATTATAACGCAAAATTCGGACGCTATTAAGTCCAACTTTATTATCGCTGACACCGGTTGACATTATAGCATTCGATGGGTGACATCGCGAAATCAGGAACCATTGCTTTAACCATTAAAGCTGGCTGTGACTTTCAAGACTGCAATTTTTAAGGTAATTTGAAAAATGGTATTATCGCAAACACTAGTTTCAAGAGTGGTTCCTGTTACGCGAGGGAGCAGCTTTTCTAAACGCTAATTCAATTCGTCACTACTCAGTACCACTCGACTGCTATACACTTCAATTGTGGCATAAAAAAAGCAATACGAATTTTTACCGCGCCGAATACGCTGAAATTTTGCCAGCGCGATGTGATACGTGTACCGTTATGCATGCAATGCATAATTCAAGCTTGAAAATTTTGTAACCACCGCGGTGCTTAGTGACTAGTTCACAGGATCGAGGTCGTAGGATTGAATCCTGGCCATGGCAGCCGCATTTCGATGGGGCAAATTGCCCAAACATCCGTGTACTTAAATTTATGTGCACGCTAAAGAACCGGAGTCCCCCACTACGGCATGCCTCATAATCAGATCGTTGTTGTGGCGCGTAAAACCCCATAATTTAATTTCAATTTTGAAAATTTGATGTCTTGTTGCCTTTAAGAACACACTTTCTTCCACGATCTTCTATCTTAACACATGGGAACGGGGAACAAGTTTTTGTCACCTTCCACTGTACCGAACTTCATGATATTTGTTACATTAAAAAATCAAACCTTACAATCTGCCGACTGTGGGAAGCATGTTCTTGTATTACGGTGCCAATATTTCTACAGAAATTCGTTGATAACTACAAATACAAAGAAAACTGAGCTATCAAGCTTACAACTGAGCAGCGATGTCACAAAAGCGAATAAAATTGATTTCTGCGTATTGTACATTTCTTTGAAATCTAGCGTAGCTTTTGGGTAGGACATCTGAAAAAAACTATGGAGCTGCGAGATTTTCTTCTGTACCGAGCAGCGCCTGGAATATTCCTGCTTCAACTTTTAATTTAGGAATTTTTTCATTGTCTTTATCAGTAGTATTCGGTACTAAGGCAAAACTTTCCTTCCTACATTTACATTTCACTGCTAATTGTGACAAAACTTGCTCAGACGGCTTAAAAGGTTGTTTCTAGATAGCGATAGGAAGTTTGAGTCGAGAAATTGAAGTTGGCCTGGATCTAAAAGCTTTCTCTAAATAATGTAACAATTTTAGAAGTTTTGCAAGACCGTGAATCCAGCCGCTGCACTGGATGTATTGCTAAGGTGCCCTCCTGGTGCACACGAGCCCTATAGATTGATTGGCGTTGGCGTTTCGATGCGCCCAAAACTCAATAGCACTTGTATGCTTGTGAACCTCAAGTGGTTATAATAAATCCGGAGCTTTTCACTCCAGCGCCTCCGTAGTCCTGCTGTTCCATTCGGATAATAAATCCCCTTACTCACTCGCTCGCTCGCTCACTCACTCACTCACTCACTCACTCACTCACTCACTCACTCACTCACTCACTCACTCACTCACTCACTCACTCACTCACTCACTCACTCACTCACTCACTCACTCACTCAATCAATCAATCAATCATTTAATAGCTCAATTAAATGCATTCTTTTACTTTCTCTGAAAGGATTACTCATTCAATCAGTTAATGAACCAATCAGTCAGCCTGCGAGGAACACGGTGTATTTGATTACATGGCTTCGAATTCCAATAGACTTATTAATTCTACGAACTACTAGGCACTTCGTGTTCATCATCCCCTGTGTCACGTTATTGCAGAGTTACAGCGTCTAGTCTGACAAAGCAGATGAAGCCCGTACGCTGTCTTATACAAATTGCTAAATGGTTGCTTCTTGAGAGCATTTTGGGTTTTAAGTTGAGTACGCGCCGACTAGAACACCATACATACCACCGCCTTCTTGAATGCAGCAGAATTCTTTGTTTTCAAGATGAGACAAGGGTTAATGGCCACTTAGCGTCTGCGACCAATCGAAATGAGTGCTGCGAGCAGTTGCCTTTCAGTACGAGGTTGTGGTTATCAGAAATCGGAAAGATTCAACAGAACAATGTCACCGTTTCCCCATAACAACTGAGGTTATAGTCACCAGTCAGGCTTTCTGTGCACGAATTGATTAGATGTCATTGCTAAGTAATGGATTTACTTAACGCTTGCAGCGTCTGGACTACCCGGAAACACCAAGCTGAGAAATTCTGTGGTCCCGTCCCTCTGAGTGTGGTGCTACTTGTTCCCAGTATAAACCTGCCACGCCACTCTGCTCTGTTTGGGAGGCGTCACTGTCTGCGAGATTATCAGTTATCCACACAGTGTACATTTCTTTTTTTATTTACTTACCTTGAAATGCTCCTGCTGTGGGGTTTTACATGAGGAATTTAACGCAGGAATAATTCAACAACGGGAAGGAATAACTAGATACAAGAACGGAAAATAACTATAAATAGGAAATAAAAACAAACAGTAAGTACAACGCGCCTAGCATCAAACCAAATAAACGAGGACATGTGTAATATTTTGCGTAATAAAAAGAATATTACTTCCATTCATGTATACGTATAAAGATTTCAGTGCGGCGTGTTACAAGATGGAAAGAACGAGGAAAGCCTAACACCATTTAATAATGTTTGTCAGAACCGCTTTAAAGTTATCAGTGCTGGTGTTGTTTACAGCATTTAGGGGCAACTTGTTCCAATCCTTCTCACGAAAAATGAAGTCATATGCACAGACGTGTGGCCCCACTTGAACGGATGAATGACTTTGAGGTGTCTGGTGTGGAGCGATGGTCGATGAGCGGGAGTGATGACAGTGGGGTTAAACTGCGAGTGATAAACTTGTGAAATGTGGAAAGCCTCGAAACTTTGCGGCGGCATTGAAGACTGAAAAAGTTGGCCCGAGATTTTAGTGCTGTGACGCTACTTAGATATGAGTATTCTGAATAAATTAAGCTGGCAGGGCATGTTGGACTGATTCCAACATGTCTGAAAGGTTAATCAGGCGGGGGTCCCAACTACGCTGGAGTGCACGGGTTTAGGAGGCACCAGTGTTTGGTGAGCAGGTATTTTCACAGAGAAGGGGGTATGACGCAAGTTCCTCCATGAATAAGCGAAAGTGCGGTTAGCATAACTTCTGATGTTAACTACGTGAGACGATCATGTAATATCATGAGCCGGGCAGATGCCAAGATATTCATATGAGTGTAAGGAAGATATGCGGAAGCCATAAGTTGCGTTGTGAAATACGAGGACCAACGATGGAAAGGAATGAGCGCAGTTTTCATTGTGTTGAGGCACACCAACCACATGTCGCACCATTTTTCGACGTGAGGCAGTTAATTTTGGACTTTGATTGAGCAAAGGTTGTTGCTGACGCTGCGGTAACGAAGTCAGTCGTGGGCGAATAAACGAATGTTAGAGGAGATAGTATTTCGAAGAATATTTCTCAAAATTAGGAAAACTAAAGGACACGCAAACGGGCCCTCAGGCACGCCGCAGACAACCGGTGTGTTAAGAGAGGCACTGTTGTTAGCCAACACAAACTGTTGACGAATAACGAGGAAGTCACGCACACCGTTTAGGACAAGGGGGTTAAGGTTTAATTGCGATGATTTCAGCAAAAGGCTTTGGTAGGCGACTTTGTGAAACGCTCTCTAAAAATCTAGAAAGTGTGCGTTCTCCTTGTTTTAAGATTGATATTGCGGAAATATTGCATTGGCTACCAAGAGAGATCAGGTTGTGACATTCTGCCGCCACGTCACCCTGAGTGTGGTGTTCCTAGTTCTCAGTATAAACCGGCCATGCTACGCCGCTCTCTTTGGGAGACATGACATTCAGCGAGATTATCGACCTTCCACGCAGTGCTACATTTTCGCTGAAGACCGCTACTCCGGAAGCCTTGCCTAAAATCAACGGCCACTATCTGATTCGTATATGTAGCTATTAACGAAGTTTAATACAACCTAAATGGTTGAAAATGATTTCGTTCAACAGTCCTATAAAGCAGGGATAAGAGTAAAAACGTGAGGTGTTTGGAACGAACATATTGAACACATTCGAAATTTTATTGCTATTTTTTTAAATTTGGTGGTGGTGTAAAATGCCTCTCGTACACAGTAACATTAAAGGCCGGGAGCTCTCAATTGGCGTCCGTACGCATAAATATCATCCCCGCCTAGTATCGCGCAAATTACGTTGTCCTTTACACTAGGCAACTTTAAAGTTTTTTTTTTTTCGTGAGGTGCCCACCTATGTTATGAGAGTCGCCTTGCCGCACACCTTAGATAACCCGGTGTAGCCAGCCAATCTGTGGACGCGAAAACAGAAGGCTTGAATTACATTCACTTTCTTTATTTCTTCACGGTACTCTCAGTCTCTAATTTCGAAAACGTGCTGTGATCGATTCCAGTCCTGAATGAATGAGTCTGCAGAATTGATTATTCCAACGAATTCTTCCTCCCGAGTCCCACGCATGTTTCCACCAAGAGGCAAAGTCTCTGAAGTTCCTCCGATAGGTTCACAACACGGCCTCGTTGACATCGTCCTTTCCGCCAGCCACGTTGCCCGCATCCCTCTGCTCAGGTTCCGCGGCCACGGTGCCTTCAACGGGCTTCCCGACCAAGTTCACGTCGTCGTTGACTTCGGTGCCCACGACGGCTGCCTGCGTGAAGGTCCCAGCATCAACAGAGGGGGGCGCTTCTTCTTCAACTTTGGTAGCATCGCTCTTGCTGGTAACGGGGGCATCGCCTTCGGCCGCTGGCGGGACCTTCTGCTTGACTACCTTCTCGTTGACTACCTTCTCCTCAACCACAATCTTTTTAGTGGTGGGTTCGGCTGGTGTTGCAGCCTTTGTGGGTAATGTTGGGTAGAGCGGCACGCAGCTTACATTGTTAGCGTAGTCGCAAACGTTGAGAGCGTCGTTGAATAGCAGGCCAGCCGGGCACGGCATAAGCACGGGAAGTCCCTGGGGGTAAGCGGGAAAATAGGACATATTACGAAGACATGGTTATTATGGCGTGGAAGTGGTGCCATCTGAGGCGATACAATATGACAGGCTCCGACAGAAACACGGATTACAACATTGTAAATATGAAACAGTTTAGGAAGAGCACTTTAAGATACCCTCCCATGAAAACTCGTTGCAGATCTCAACAGCATGACCGAGTGTTCACAGGAGCCTGTTTGATGTAATCTAAAGTAGTAGTGCTGGCTAACTCGAAGCGCCGTGAAGTGTTTCAAGCTCAGGTAGTTAAGTGTTTGTAAAGGAAAGTTTATGGGCTAAAGAGAAATGTAGATTAAGCGTAATTAATATGTGCATGTCACATATGCCACAGAGAGGACCTTACTACAACATGTCACACATCACATACGTGGAAATATTTTCACTGGTAATCTGACGTTAGAGACGATCGCGTACGCATGTCATCGATCAATAATGAGCATGGCGAAGTTCTTCACATAACGCGACTAATGAGTAGAAGAAACGCGTGCTAGACAGCGCAAACTGTTGTGAATTTAGCCGACTGATGAAACTAGGCCATAATCCAATTATGGAGCTTAGATACAGACGTAGAAAGGACATGGTTTTGTGCGTGCGAAAGTTGCACTAACAGTAAAAATGTATAGTGACGCTACTTGATACTAGTCATGAACAGACACTGTGGCTTAGGAAACAAAGACAAAGGAAATTGATTTACTTAACTGGGAGAAAGTGCGCACGCACGATAAACGTTTTAATTGCTTTCACTTTGTTGCGAAGCAGTGTCTTCGTAGTAGCGAGCATCCCGAGCTGTTCTTTTTGATTTATGTACGGCCAGCCAGTAGTTCAGCCATTCCGTTAGGGTGGTTAATAAATGCAATTCACACTAATGCATCACAATATGCGCTACATGAGCAGCGCTGCGTAACAAACATGCGTCAAAATCCAGTACAAGCATATCAACACAAAAAATTAGATTTCACGTAATCAGGAAGGATTATACATCTTAAATAGAAGAAAGAGCAGCAAAATATTTTTCTAATAGAATCTCTAAAAAACGGTAATTA
Source organism: Dermacentor albipictus (assembly GCF_038994185.2). Lineage (NCBI taxonomy): Eukaryota > Metazoa > Arthropoda > Arachnida > Ixodida > Ixodidae > Dermacentor > Dermacentor albipictus. The sequence continues at coordinate 32,318,672 of NC_091824.1, forward strand.
CAAATTTTATTACAAGCTTTACAACACAAACCACTAAAAAACGTTCATTCCTGTAGTAATATTGATTAAAGTATATAGTTAAAAAAGTACGGGTCTGAAGAAAATGAGTATTACCACAGGAAGGATCAAATGAAATAACGCAAGAATATTTAGAAGAGCACCAAGCTGTCTAGTTATAGATCTTACTAGATTCCGTGTGAAAAAAGTACTAGCAGACAGTTCGCAGTTCAATATTTCTGAGTGGTTTGAAAAAGTACATAAATTGTTGGACTCGTCACCTCATCTGCACGCAGTACATTCCAGTCGGAGATAGTGCGAAGGAGGAATGAGTTTTTAAAAGGTTTCACTTTGCATGAGGACTCGGACATTTTTTCGGGGTCGTAAGAACATATAATGCGGCATGCTACACGTTCAATGAGCGTGTTTTTGTCAATTTCTAACATGTCATGGTGTAGTCGTTAGAGAAAATTCAGCCTGTCGTGGTACCGCCGCGTTTTGAGTTGCTCTAGCTAGGCAGTTTGCAAAAGCGCCAAATGTAGTGATTGAAAATAAACCTGCCTGTACACTTTACATCTGCGCAGTGTTAGTGTCGGTCAAAAGTCCCATACAGATGCCACATAGTCTAATATTGGTAGGATAAATGCTTTGTATGCTACAAGTCGTATATTTGGCGTAGAATCGCCCAATGATCTTCTAAGAAAGCAACATTGTTTTAATGCCCTTTTTTCTATAGACGCTAAAATTATATTATTGGGCTTTACCTGCCAAAAGCATGATCTGATTTTGAGGGACGCCGTAGTGGGTGACTCCGAAAATGTGAACCACCTAGGGTTCTTTAACGTGCACCGAACTCTGAGTAGCCGGATGTTTTCCCGTTTCGCTCCCATTGAAATGCGGCCACTGTGGCCAGGATTAAATCGCGCGATCACGTGGTTAGCAGGTCAACACCGTAACCACTAAGCAACCACGGCGGATTTTCAACATAAGCTACATGCTCGTTCCATCGCAGGTCAGACGTGATAATTACTCCTAAGTACTTACAGCTATGCACGACACTCAAAAGTTGACCGGTTAGGTTGTATGTGAAATTTAGGGGTTTCTTTTCGCGGGTTACTGCCATCGCCACAGTCTTTCGATTATTCAGAGACATTTGCCGCGCGGAGCACCACTCTTTTATTCTGGTCAATGTATTATTCAGTAATGCCTTATCTCGTCCCCAAGAAATTTCTTCATATAGTTCATATAGTATACACTCGCCTGCGAAAAGCCGGATTTTAACAGAGATGTTCTCAACAATGCCATTTATGAAAAGCAAAAAAGAAAGAGGGCACAGAACAAGAGAACAGACCCCGGATAAAAAGCGGACTTCAATGGAGTGGAATTGTAGCTAGTGCCGTGGATATTCGCACTCTCGGTGCGGAATTGATTTTTGTTATTTCTTTACTAGAGACACTCTATTTTGTGATTTCCATTTGCTCACCACTGTATTTCCCACTTATTTGTCAATTTCTTGGGTTGTAAACTTGAAAAACATGAGGTCACAGATCTGATTCAACGCTGTACCTGCCACGTTCGGTAAAGGTTTGGGTCAATGTACGCAAGACGGCTCATGTACAGATGTTTCAGCGCGTGTAGAACAGCAGTTGGCGAATTGAAGACTTATACACCTGGAAATACCTTGTGTGATGGAGGATGGCTACATATGATTGCGCTTCACTTGGGTAAAATGTGGGTTATTATTATTATTATTATTATTATTATTATTATTATTATTATTATTATTATTATTATTATTATTATTATTATTAAGCCAGTTTCTTGGGAGTGCTTCTAGCACCAGCAACAGGCTGGTAAAAACTGCTATTCTCTGATGGTATCGGTGCAGCACACCTGCTTTTGAAAATTTAGGAAGATGAGAATTTAGGATTTCCCCTCAGCGCAATCTAGCGAAGGAATGCTGTGTTATAAAAGCACATTATTGCCTGCCCAGAGCACCCACCGTATACCTGTTGGCACACGAAGTAAGAGGAGCAGTCGAGCGGGTTGGCGATATAAGTGGCGTTGGAGTCCTTGTAGTCCACGGGCGGGCACCCCGAGAGCGCCCGTGCACTGCCCAGCGATACCAGGGACAGGGTGACCAGGGCTACCGGCGACAACACGACACCACGCTGTGCCACCATACTGTTTAGAAGAGCATGGGAAAAAAAGTACATGGTTAGGTTAGGCTCTTCAGTCGGCGAAGGGCTTATTAACTTGGGTTGAATATAGATAGTCTACTAATAGTCTCTGACAGACAGCGTTCCGGCGATGCTGGATTGCTTATTATACGTTCATTGTGAGCCAGTATTCTTACGCTAGGCACTGCTGGATAAACAGGGCAAATATTTCAAAGCTGCACATGCGCTCTTTCTATCTTATAATGGTAACATCCCGAACGGGATGGACTTGTTACATGTCCTCTCTCCCCTCACCGAAGCCTTCATTTGGCATTATAGTTCAGAGAAAAAGCTTACTCGAGCCAATTACAGACACACCACCCGTTACGTTAGAGTTCAGGGGCCATGCGTTAAGTTAGAGCAGCTATAACATGACAGCTGCGGCAGTCGGTAGAAGTGCATTCCTCCGGTGTAACTTACTAACCTATGTGATACCTTCAAAAGTAATAAATATTGACCGAAACACCGAAACAAGAGAGGCTCCTACTGTATTTCAATGTGACAGCAGGAGGTACATTTAGATGTCATATTTCGCACTGTACATATATCCTAAAATCAAAGAGTACGCGTCTAGACGGTAATAATAATAATAATATTTGGGGTTTTACGTGCCAAAACCACTTTCTGATTATGAGGCACGCCGTAGTGGACGTCTGCGGAAATTTTGGCCACCTGGGGTTCTTTAACATGCACCTAAATCTAAGCACACGGGTGTTTTCGCATTTTGCCCCCATCGAAATGCGGCCGCCGTGGCCGGGATTAGATCCCGCGACCTCGTGCTCAGCAGCCCAACACCATAGCCACTGAGCAACCACGGCGGGTGCGTCTAGACGGTGGGCAAGGAAATGAAGAGGAATATTATAACTGTTAACAATGTGAAAAAAAGGCAGGAAAAAGAGCAAGGTTGTTAGAAAATACTATCATATTCCGTGAAACGAATTGGTGCTACCATTCACGAGGAATTTGGTACGCTAAACGGGCTCGTTAGGCAGGCGCCATCCAAACGAAACGTCGGACACTACAACGAAGGTAACTAGCTGATGACGAACAGTTTTTGCGAACAGAAATGTTGGCGAGCACAGCCTCTGGACATATCCTGACGCATCTTTAATATTTTTATGAGTATACACTCTTAAACATATGTAAAAATGTACAGCCTTTAGGTCGTATCTTGCCACACAACAACAATCGTCAGCGGTCTTGCTTGTTTTATTTCTTGAGAACACTGCGCTTTCTACTTTCCTGTCAAGAATGCTCTGTCATGCTGATATCGCGCGAGGTGTGAGCCGCACAGAGTCTGAGGGGGATGACAAAGCGCTGCTAAGGAAGGAGAGTTTCACTGAATGTAGTGCTTTTATTGATGTCGTCACTCTATTTCGTCCATTCAATTTTGATGGACATGCGTTTATTGAGATTTAAAATCGACAATAAATTTCCGGGCTTGACGCAAGAAAATTATGATATGGGGCACGCCATGGCATGGGGGGGGGAGAGGGTTTGGAACCTTGACTTATTTTGACCAACTGGAGTTCTTTAACGTGCACCCGATGCATGGTACACCCGTGTTTTTGCATTACGCTTCCACCGAAATGCGGCCGTCACGGCTGGTATGTGATCCCCGGGCTTATCGAGATGGCTGAAGGCGCTTGCAGGCACTTAAGAAAAACTACGAAATCGTACTGAACGCACAGTTATTTATAGCACCATTTAACACTGCGACTTAGTTCTAGTACTCTGTAAGGGCCTACTCACTTCCCCAACTTAACTTTAGCTGCACGGTAGAGGCGGCGTTACAGGCGGCCTAAAATGACCTGGGGTCGCCCACTATGGCATCCCTAACCATAAGATTTTGTTGTTGGCAAGTAAAGCCACAGAACTCAATGAAATTCTAATCTCTGTATCGAGACCTCTCTCTCTGTGTAGCACTCAGAACGGTTGGCCTCTGCGAAAGTAGCCCCAATATACTGCATTGCACATATCTTCAGCGAAGTGCAGGTAATGCACTTACCGATTGAGAAAAATCTGTGCACTGCATGCATCATTGCAGCGCACGTCGTGTGCCAGTTCGTGTCAAAATTAGTAAGCAAAATTATTTACACTCACCTGAGAGAGATATTGCTGCGAATGGTATCCGTTGAGGAAAAGCTTCTGCTTTTCTGCAGCTGAAGCTTCAGCATTGGGCGCTTTTTATTCTGCGACGTGGGGGAGACATCGGTCATGAACCCAACCGTTGCGCCAGAGACCCAATAAAAGGAACCGTGCTACAAGTCGGTGGGCTCGGAAGCTGCAATCTGGAGCAATATAGATCTACTGCTGCAAGAAGGCATTTACGGTTTCGGTGTGCTAAATTCACAGTGCATAAACCTGAAGTCTCTATGTCACGGGTGATACCGATGCTCAATATATGCTAACGAACACGTGCTGAAACCGTTGTTTCTCTAGAGCGCTTCTCAGGGGTTGGGGGGAGGGAGCGCAAGTGTTCCTACTACAATAGTCCGTCATAGCTGTGTCAGATAATGAATTGCGCCCTTGGACATTCCCGCGAATATTTACGAGAAAGGTCGCCTTGATAAGGCGAAAATAGACGTCTCAAACTGGGTTGAAAGGTCAGGGTCGTAAGAGTCTGCGTATGCAACACGCAAGAACAGCTCGCACTCAACCAAATGTAGGGGTGCGTGCATGCTTCCGTTGGTTTACATTTTTGTTAAGCTGCTCGCATTCAGCTTGTTTGCGTATCATCATTGTTAATAACTCGGACCTGTTTTTCATACTATTTACCCATGTGAATGCAGGCACGTTCAGGTACGTGCGGGATGCAAATATTCTCATTGCTCAGGATAGAAACATCCCGAGCCTCCGCCAGCCGGCTTAAACAAATAACCTAATACGTAACTTCTATTTCCAAAACGCATCACCGTAAGCAGTCCTTTGATAGCACGATGTTTGATTTTAGAACTACGTCGAACTATAAAGTTCCAAGCGTTGAACGTTGTACGGCTTTTGCACTCAGGAGTGGCGACAGCGTGGAGGCGACGGCTACGTTATCAAATTTCTTCTGCTTGCTTTGTAGGTTAATTTATTTGCTTTTCATGCCAGTTGGCACTAATTTAAGATGTTGAAGCAATATAAGTGTGTGTCCTATGCAAAAAAAAATAGAGTGCCATAGGGTATCATGGTAGCAGGTCTGTCTGTGCTAAGGATACTAAAAATTCACTATGCATGAACAAGTACCGTATCGGTATTTATTACTACATTTCTCTCGAATCCTAATTCCGCTCGCTCCACAAGCAATGTAGCTTGCTTTTTCCTAGTATGCGTGGTCATTAACGAAAGTCCACTTCACCGTTCTTTTTTCTCCGCATCAATGTTGACTCGCTTAAACACGAATATGAAATCTTTATAGCCTCCTTGCTAATGTAAAAAAATCCTTTTTAAGCCATACTTGATTCCGTCTACCTGTGATTCTGTTACCTTAATAACATGATGTATTTTTCTAATGTATGTATTTTTCTAATGCAAATTTCTTTTGTTTGCTTTGGTTTAAACTGAGCCGTTTAGCTAGGCCGGCATTGCCACCAGCGAGGGCAGGTTTGGCACCCGGATGTGTTCGACAGAGTGTTGTGCATTAAACCAGTCCAGCACGACTTTTTGATTTGACACCAGGCCGTTCGCTCCCCTAGAAGGCAGATTTGAAGGTCGATGGCCAAGACCTATCTCGTAGGTAAAACCGCTCACCCGCGTTTGCTGTGGAAGGTGTGATATCGACGATTGCGTTTCCACGACGACAAACTAAGTATCCTCATCGCGCAAGCCTCGTGCACACTATGGATGTGCTGTTCATTACCACAACAGCCACGAGAACAGAAAACGCCTGGTCACGCCAGCGAAATTCTTCGTATTTAAGGGAAATTCGCAAATCAGTCAAGCGCATTGCCGCACGCCGTCTGGTTGCGTGGTTTTCTATTTCCAACCCTTTCTTTTCACAACTACCGCTTGGTGAGTGGCCCTTACATGTACAACGATAAAGCTTTGACAGCTTCACACATACGGGTGCATCCACTCAATACCTGCTGCTATCAAGGGAAGGGCACTGCAGGACTAGCTCATGAGAAACGTTATCCTGGTTTTGTTCCCAATGCTTTTTTTACACGCTGTACTTGCGATAGCACATAATGAGGGAATGTAAATAGTAAATATTGTTATTAAAGAGAAGCTTTCCTTGCCTACCCACAAGTCTGGCATTGTTGCCTGCTGGGTCGCTCAGTGTCTCGGCCGATATATTTGGGCACTTATATACGAGGGCGTACCATTCGCTAGTATGACACGTAGTGCATACCGGGACCATATGTAGAGCAAACTAACGTGGAGTGGGATAAAACTAAAAATGTCTTCTTACTTTATTTTGTCACAGCAATTGTAGAAACCGAAAGTAAAACTCAATGCTCCGCTATATCTAGGCTTCGTGAAAAACTACCGCCATTAATCTGAACGACCTAACGAAGAAGTCCGCGTCGAGGAAAATGTGCTTCTATTCATAACGTGAACGGTTGATTGTCCAAGAGCGGCGAAACCAAAACATCAAGAATGCAACGAACAAGTTAGCAGTACCCTTTCATGCACGGAGAGTTTGCGTTCAAACAAAGAAAATAAAGAGTATCCCTTACTCTTTTCGAAGAGTGTGGACTCGTCACGTATACGACACACTTTGTGGGAGACACCCGAACTCTCTTTTGGCAGAGAATCCCGAGACTATCTGTGCTCGATAAAAGGTGTTTACGTGACTCCGTACACAAGTCATTCATACTGTGTTGTAGTAGTCGCCTATACCCTCTCAAAGAGGTTGCAAGACTAGTGCTGAGGGAGTCCGTTAACTATTCTAGATGAGTCAGATGACTCCAGCAGTGTGTGTCAAGTTACCCTTAGTGCGTGGTGCAGGACTCTTGCAAATAAAGTAATATAGCTAATCCATGTAAGTCGTTTCACTCTTGGATGGCAGTGTCGAGCCGCCTTTCAAAATGTGTCAAATGAAACCAAGACACTTCTAATTACTATTAAACTGGAATCAATAGCCAACCAAGCAAAACAGTCTTAAATAAATATCCAATATGTAGCCTGCAGCTGCATATGCATGACAGTGCAATGCCACTCAGAACCATAATGAGACCCGACAATATTATGCAACTCATGTAGAAGTTCAATTCACCACCGCACATGTCGCTTATATTATGTCAAAAGATTCATAAGTTCCACCTATTTCCCTGTTCTAAAAGACTTAACTTACGACTTGACATTCTAAGCAAGTAAGCTACGCATAACAAATAGGAAAGGCTGCACTTATGTACAAAGGCGACCCAGATAATGAAGTGCAATAAAAACAATATTTCAACTTACATTACACAATCTATGCATTATACTAAATTGCTGAAAACAACTGGTTGGCAATTGATAATCCAATCTAACAGTAAAAACAGCTGTCTTCCCTTATAGTACTCTTGCTGGCACATTTTCCCACATAATTTGTGCGTGTTAGCAAGATATGAAAATTGATCTGAAAAGCACCACATTTAAAAGTTGCGCATCAATTTTATTCTGTCATACAACATGCAACAGTGTATCAAAACTTCATAACTGACGAAATTACAAAAATAAATACAGCCACACTTGTACTTATCATTTATTTACGTTGAGAAACACACTTTAGCAAGACTAAGTATAATAGCTGACACAGACAATTTCTCAGGTAGGAAAAACCGCTAATACAAAACTTTCCATAATGCAAACTCATTGACAAAGGTAGTAGCAAAGTAGCACAGGTAGCTGTATTTTGTTATAGCGAAGATAGAGCCTGAATGATGAGGACAAGGGAGGAAGCAGAACACATAAACTACACCCAGCTGCATGCCTGCAGCTGTAACAATACACATAGTGCACAAAGATCCAAAATAAACAAAGTGGAATATATGAGCAAGGCTTCTTTTACTCATCACAAGTCATCCTGTAAGAGCACATTATGCACTGGCTGTAATCTATCCTCAGCACATACATGAATAAGTTACATTAGGTGCCACATTTACAAATCACTCATACAATGTTCTAGTGATTTTTCTTATTCCAAACTGTAACTTAGCAAGCATGACTGAGTTACGTAATGCCTCCCTGCAACTTGGCACATATACAGAAAGAAGTGTTTCTATAAACACCCTTTAAATTATTTTGTGCAGGTCATATAACATAGCATGGTTCCCGGCACACATGAACGATGCAACTAACCGAGCGGGTTGCAACCCTAACGAGCGGGCCAACTGCCTGGCGCGTGAATTCACGAACCGCGCCAGAGCTAGCAGTCCGGCTCTCCCGCAGGATTGCCCCTTCAAAGATAAACTTACAACCTTTCACGAAATTACGTCACATTACAGACACAGCAGGAGAAAATTCCCTCCCCCCAGTCCGAAACTGAACAGGGCTCAGGCTGTTACTTTCAGGCTTTTACAGACGAGATCGTACCTCACCCCGAGAGCGCTTAGTTGGATAGACCCGAACTTTCCGCAATCGTACTCCAAATGCGGTCACGCGTGCTGCTCCTTCGACCACATGCTCTGGCTGTGCCCGTACAACGCGGGCTCCGACTTTCATAACGAGTCCAAGTGGGACGCCTTGCTGAAGAGCTCGGATTTCACAAGCCAACTACAGGCCGTCCAGAGGGCCCGCGACGTCGCGGAGAGTCACCATCTCCCTGTCCCGTCGTGGGTGGAGCCACCAACTTGATCGGGGAGCCTTCGGTTGCCCCCTAATCAAGTTCCTCAGGACACTCCAATAAAGTTCTTGTCACTGTCACTGTCTTTATGATTATCTACCACAGTAGTCTTTTGTAGAGTGAAACACATCCAGGTAATACACTGTGGGCAACCAAGTGCGAATACCTGTTCTCGATTTCTACCTTTCTCCGGTGTCCGGCTAAGGTAAGAATTGGCGCAAAGGATTGTCTTCCCAACGTAGGAGCAGATGATAAGCCACATTATGGTGCGTGAAATAAAACATCTGTGCTTAACTTTCCACTGCCGCTCCAATCTGGAGTGATTTTTTTTCTTTGTTGTGTACTCTAGCACAGGTGCTACGTAGTCCCCTTGGTGCCCAAAGCAACTCTCACTCCACAGCAGGATGACATTTTTTCTTAAATTCTAAGCGAAACTCTGGTTACGGGGGACGATTGGGAACTTATATTTTTGCTTTGTATCTTAATTATGTTGACCTTTAACTTTAGCCACTTTGCTACTTTTCTGCAGGTGCAGACAGGCCATTGCACCAATGCTAAGTTTAGAAAACACCAGAGCAGGGTAGAAAGCAAGAACAGATATTTATAATTTGGGTGCCCACTGTGCATTGCGTGGATATGTTTCAATGAACGATAAAACTACTTGGTAGATAAACATATGAAAGATAAGAGAATTAAGCTCGAAGCCTATCAAATTAGTAACTGGGAATTTTATACGTAAATTAAATTTCGTGATTCCCAGTGATGAAGAAACACTTTTGAGAATATGTGCTAAGGCAACCAAGTCGCTCATACTCATAAAATACAACAGAACCAAGTCAACCAAGTCACTCACTCATACAAGGGCAACAAAATAAAAACAAGCAAGATCACAAGAACTTCGAACTTGCAACCTAAAGTAAGACACCTCACAAGACTGATTTATGCATTTGCTGAGCATAAATTACACCTTGCGCATAATCTGCTTGTACAAGATGACTAAGTATGAGGTACTGTTGCTTTCTCTCTGGGGCATTTCGCTCTTCTGAACAAATGCATATTGTATGGCACAGCTGCGTGGATGTAGCTGGGCATAGTTATGAGTCAGCATCAACTTGTTTTTATGGTCCTGCACTATTATCGTATAATTTATAATTAGCAAAAAGCCCTACTATCGGGTTGATCAGATGTATTTTAAACAAATCATACTGACAGATTTCCCTATTTCTTGCTAACATAAGGAGGCGGGTACATCATTTCAGATTTCAAGAAACAGCTCTGCAACAGAACAAATGCTGGAGACAGAAAGCCTACAATGACCAGTACCTGTATTATTAAATGTCATGTACTAGCTCTTTCTGCAATGAATTCCTCTATTACCAAAAATTGTAGCCTGAAAACATAAATGGAAAATATATACAAAAGTGAGAGAGATTAGAACTGCATCATAATTGCAAATGTCTTCTGATAAAAAAATTAAATTATGGGGTTTTACGTGCCAAAACCACTTTCTGATTATGAGGCATGCCGTAGTGGAGGACTGCGGAAATTTCGACCACCTGGGGTTTCTTAACGTGCACCTAAATCTAAGTACACGGGTGTTTTCGCATTTCACCCCCATTGAAATGCGGCCGCCGAGGCCGGGATTCGATCCCGCGACCTCGTGCTCAGCAGCCTAACACCATAGCCACTGAACAACAACGGCAGGTCTTCTGATAAAACATCGCAATAATTGAACTTTTATTAATTTCAGCAAAATGGCTGACATCCCATTATTGAGGCTTGTCAGTGCTGAAGGTATTGTTAGTTTGTAGGAGTCCTCAGATTGGCAGCTCTGAAATATTTATCGCCATACTTGGTGGAACATGCTTTGCTGTTGCAGATATTATTTTGCCACAAAACATTTTGTAAACCTTGTGGGACAAGCCTGTGTGGAGGATAAGCCTACTTGATCATTGCTTTTTTGGGGTTGTGTATCTCAGAACTGGTGCTAGTCTGAGTTCTTACAAACTAGACGCTATTGAGTACTGTAATTATATTGCCTGCCACTGCTATAAATTTCTGTTAGCGAAAATTGTCGCATTATCATGAAACAGTTATGTTCCATTTTTAGCTGCAGTCACTGCTGAAACACTCAGCACAAAACACAAAACAAAGATATGGAGTCAAAATGTAAATGTCGAACAAAGTTATAGTATACTCTGCACTTCACAGAACTGTTCTTTTTTTCTGTTGGTGTGTCAATACCAATTGCACATTCACAAACGCTTTAGTATTCCACTTCTAGCGAATGCAGGAAAATTCAGTGTTTAACGGCAGCCCCTGGAAAGACAGCCCAAAGTCGCTTCGCCAAAGGACTTGCCTTCAACTTTGCGTCACTATGTTGTAGGTCACTATAGCAAGGGGCATGTTTTGCTGATTGAATATTACTCGAAACAGTCCTATTATTTGTACTAGAGATTTGAAAAGAGAGCCAATTGTAGAGTTCTTCATGCAGATTTCATATATGTCAATAGTATTTTTTAGCTGCTTCTTGAGTTATGTCCTACACAATGGGAAAATGCAGTGATCTTTGCGGGCAGTTTCTTGTGTAATAAATTTTCACAAAAAAGCAGTGTGCTGCAGCTAACTCAGCTCTTTGTAGACTGCAAAGTGCTGATATCTATTCAAACAGCATGTAAAGCTGCTAGAAGTATGCAAGATTAGAAGGCAGGCAGACAGGCCTGCCTACTAATCTTCCATACTTCTCATGCTATTTCGAAAATAATTATTGAATATATTTCAATAGTTTTTTTTTCACAATAGCATAAGAATTTGGCATACGTAATCTTCAAGATATGCAGAATGCTGATATCTAATTGAAATTGCAATCTGTAAAATTATTTAAAGTGGCCTAATATATTTTGCAAAGTTCCAGTAATTGTACAAGCCGTTTGGATAGGTATCACCATTTTGCAGTATACAACTAGCTAAATAAGATACAGCATGAAGCTATTTCTGAAAATTTTATACACAAGAATGTGCCCACAAAAATATTTTGCCACTGTGTAGGACATAACTAAAAAAGAGCAGATACACAAAAATCAATGACAATTGAAATATAATAAAACACTATCTGAATGACAGTATATTCAAATCTCTAGTACAATTATATTAGAAATTGTTTCGAGGAGTATTTCCCCTTAATAAGTGGGTATCCGTGTAGGCTACCAAAGTTTTCGCAAATGCCTTCAGGCATACTATGGGGAGTTATATAAATAGCACAGGCACGCATCTGCCTAAAAAGCCCCACGCCCTACTTGCATTTCTTAGTCATTCTTGCACTCTGTTGTATGTCACCATTTGCATCCGTTAACATTGAGTGCGCAAAACCAAGAACAGCCTATTACCGTATTTACTCGCATAATGATCGCAGCGCTAAATTTTGTCGTCAAACTTACATTTTTTTTTTATTTCCCGTGTAATGATTGCACCCCAAACTTGCCACCGTGATGTGTGAAGTCTAGCTAATAATGATCGCGCTTACTATCTGTCGACTGCTATGCGAACGACTCTTCAAGACAAACCAAGCATTCTGCGCGCACGAAACATTCTTAACCAGATGCCCTATTTCGTTCCTTTCATAACTTTCTGCACTTCTATGACAAGAAAGCTACAACCAAATTTGCCTGTATTATGTGTAGGCTTTATAATGGTTGTGGTCAACAAAAACAAAAAACTAATAAGGCGCCTTTCGATTCTTCTCGTCTGCACTCGAGGGCACGCAACAAATCGCGAGCGCCAACGATAGCAGCCACGTTTACACTGATACGTTAGACGTGCACCCTGTTGGTACGCCGACGTTTGTAACACAGCTAAGATATTCGCCCACCCTTAGCGGAAACGTGCCATATTAGGACAGTGGTGAAGACAAATACCGCAGTTTCCGCAGCATGCCCGCCATGTGTTCCTATGTCACTGGCAGCTCAGCGCGCTGATCTGTTTCTGTCCCCTCAAAGTGGGCATGGCTATGTTAGTGCCGCACACTTGCCGATTCAAAGTGTTGTTTTCACTGGCTTTACTCAACAACAAAGTATAACAAAAACATAGACGTTTCGCCACCTACGCGGGTAGCATCGTCAGTACACAATGCGGGTGGCGAAACGTCTATGTTTTTATTATACTTTGTTGTTGAGTAAAGCCAGTGAAAACAACACTTTGAAGCATGACTTCCCCTGGCTTTTGGAACATTTTCTCACACTTGCCGATATTATTCATTACTGATATGGAAGAAACTGTATGAATGCACGTAATGAACTCACGAGAAGAATAAAAAATCGCGTTCGGCGCATTCGGTTTGCTCCGCCGGCCGCCATTTTTTGTGTGTGTGTGTGTCACGCACTACATACAGCGGCACCCGCCTATTTGTTGACCTGTTGTCATCCCGTAGCAAATGCCAGATGAATTTTTTTCTTTTTTCTGGAAACTTCAGCCGCATAACGATCGCACCCTTGAATTTGAGTCATTTTTTTGGACAAAAAATGCGATCATTATGCGAGTAAATACAGTAACACTCTGAATTTTTAACCTGTAAAGGGGTTGTATACAAATGGGGGCAGCCAACTCTAGCGTGACAGTAAACAAATATTTCTTCTCGCAATAATGAAACCAGTCATAAAATATAACCTCACAAATTTAGAAATAAATGCACAAAGAACCTTGCTGATTGTCCCATTAGTGTCCTAAACAAGATGATTTTATGTTTATAATTCCTGGTTTAATTCACTTTCTCTAGTAAATGGAGTCTGACCTAGAATACTCAATGTAGGAGAGTAACCCACACCTGGAAGCCAATATTTAAATCTGAAATAAGGACATTCAACCCATGGCCATGTCACTGCTATGTCATCAGAAGCTTGCATCCGTGGACATATAGCCAGTAAAATTATTTTTACATATGTGCTGTTACTCTTGCACTAATAAATTAGGAAATGCATTTGCAATTTAAAGCACTGCTGTAAACGTTTGTGTTTGAGAAATGCAATACTCAAAAAGTGTAACACCACCACAGTGTGCATGAAACCTACAATACCTTTGACATTCGTCAGTGTGGCAAATAGGCACTGAGAAATGCCAAGGGCATTATAGCTTTCGTGTCCCAAACCTTGTATGCGAGTATTACTGGTATCTTTGCAGTGAAACGAAGTCATATATTATCAGACCTATGAGGGGAACTCATGTTTCTCTAGTTTATTATTAGCTTTTTTGGGCTCCTATATTGTTGACTTTTCCAAAAATAAAGGGTGTTTGAAATAAGCACTCTATATTGCTCTTGAACTTTTCCTGCACGAGATCCCACGTTAAGTTACATTCATGAACACTTTGCGGGGCTGTAGGTTATCAAAAAGAAGAAAAAAATGCCGTAAGTTTGCATTTTAGCCTTCTGTATAACAAGAATTATGAACCTATCAATTACATACACAAGTACAAACGAACTACGGAAAACTGGGCATAAAGATAGACATACATTATAATAGCAGGAATCGATGGTGAGAATTCTAATAGAAAGGAACAACTAAAAACTAGGTACTAAAGACACATATGAATTATAATAATAGAAGCATTTGCTAAGAGTTTGGAGAGACATACAGAATGTATTTTCAAATCCCTCCAGCCCAACATTCATCCATGGTTCGATAAGTGACCACAGCTGGTGATGCTGTTTGGATAGATGGGTATTGAGAGACAGCTGTAAAATAAGTGGAACATGTAGAGGGGACACCAAAGGTTGCACGCTGGTTGCACAACAGGTTGCCTTGATCTCCGGACTCACTCGGCACTCATGCGTTGAGCCTGGTTATGCGTCGTTTGCAAGAGGCTGGGCCCGAGTGTGTGGCATGGCTTGGGTAAAATTTCGAGGCAACCTGAAAAGCACAGATCCATATCTATACGCGCCAAAATATTCTTCACCATAGGGCAAACCTGAAGTTTACCATCGGCAAAAAGCCGATAATGAATACAGACGCAAGTCACCACACTCGAGCTATACAAATCTGCAAAAGTGTAACCGAATGTGAAGAGCTGCTTATAGGATGAAATGTTTCCTTTTGTCTTTTGTAGATGAATAAGAGTATCTTAACATAAAGTCAAGTGTACATGGCCCTCCCTAAAAAAATTTAATTTAGGGGGTTTTACGTG
Organism: Dermacentor albipictus; assembly: GCF_038994185.2. NCBI lineage: Eukaryota > Metazoa > Arthropoda > Arachnida > Ixodida > Ixodidae > Dermacentor > Dermacentor albipictus. The sequence goes on from NC_091824.1 coordinate 32,333,816, forward strand.
CCAAAACCACTTTCTGACTATGAGGCACGCCGTAGTGGAGGAATACCGAAATTTCGATCACTTGGGGTTCTTTATAGTGCACCTAAATCTAAGTACACGTGTGTTTTCGCATTTCGCCCCCATCGAAATGCAGCCGCCATGGCCGAGGTTCGATCCCGCGACCTCGTACTCAGCAGCCCAACACCATAGCCACTGAGCAACCACGGCGGGTATAGCCCTCCCTATTTCTGTAAGTAGGCTATTCCATGCGAGCTGTCCCAACCTGGCCCACGACAACTGGAATTTTTTTTGACGAACTGGCAGCCCTTCAATATTGGACAAATGTTAATTTCAAGAAATACTTAACTTAAAAAGTTTTTTTACTGGCGCAAGCACTAAGTGAGATTTTGTAACTATGCATCAAAAAAGGCATAGCCGAAAAACTAGTTCCTTCATTAAGAGGGCCAAATTATTCAGGACAATAAAGAGAGGTCTTACACCAACAATTGAACTGCTTATTAGCCACTGCTCAGTTGATTATGGGTCGCTGAAATGCACAAAGTGGCCTATTAACATTATTTTCATAGAACTGGCTTACAGCAAAAGCTGCAAAGTTATGTAATCCACGTGTTTAGGATTTGTGCTGTATGCAAAAACTGGTTGCTGGAACATAAATTATGCAGCAGTGCACAGAAATGAGGATAAACTAGTAAAAATAGTCAGTTTTGGTGTAAGTTTATCGGCATACTTACTATTGAGGCAATCTTAGTAAATTTATGCCCAATATCATGCATGAGAGTACATTGTATTGCTTTTAAATTGCTAAAGCTTTATCAAAGCAGTTCTAATGTTAAGCAAGAAAAAAAATTGTGCTAGTGGTCTCCCACTTGTTTCAAAATTTGCATCGCATTTCGTCTAATCCACATAGCCTCTAGGCGGCTAAGACAAAATGCATGGACTTGAGCATTCCTGCACCGATAGCAGGGATAACTGCTTTGAATTCTTTCACTGCTGAGTGGCTACAAGCCACTACACTCAAAACGTTTCCACTTTCTTACATGTATTTACCCTAATCTCTGTCGGCTTCCAGCCTGCTTGGTGTCGTCACTAACGCTGCCAACTCCCTAGTGGACGTAACTGGGACACGGTGGTGGCAGGACGTAGTCAGGATACAGTGGTGGTAGGATGCAGGGGTGGGGCCGCCAGAGTGTACCTGCAGATAATTTGCACAAATGCTCTTAGTTCTACCATGCCCCAATTTACAAAAAAAATTCAGCTGCCTGTGTAGCATGAATACCAACACAAATAAACGTAAACAGTTAGGTCCTATAACACAAGTACAACGTCGACAAAGAGGAAATGGTACATTTGTTTATGAAAATCCCAGCAATGACAAAAAAGAATGCGCATCCAATCCGTGCATGGAGGCTCAGTGGAAGCGTGAGCTCATACCATCAAGTGACCTGCCAGTCAACTGCAAGCCTCTTAAAATATCATTGCATATTTTTTACATGCATTATGTTAAGCTGCATTAAAACAAGTTCAACATCTCTAAACATGGTTAAATCACTAAGCTAATTCAATATAATGAATTCCAGTGGTCATTATTGCAATAAAGTGCAAGCTCTGAATGAAGCTGGCTAAACTGGGTTGTGAAAAATAACGATGCGGTTCTCTATATCTTCTTTTTCTGGCTTTTGTTGTAGCATTAGAATACACAAGTTTCGCATTCCTGACATTTCACCCTGTCAATTTTTATTCCATATTGCATAATACTTCAGCAATAGCCATAATGCTGTGTTTTAATGGTAAATAGTGATAGAACAAGACATTTCACTGGAGCCACTGTTTTGACAAGAAAACTTATCTCTGAAGCAGCAGAAGCTTGATGTGGGCGAGTTCATTTTGCATACTTGATGAAAAGAGCGCTACGAAGACGCGGACTAAAAGAACAACATGTACGACGGACAAAGCGCCTTGTCCGTCGTACGTGTTGTTGTTTTAGTCCGCGTCTTCGTAGCGCTCTTTTCATCAAGTAAACTTATCTCCTTCTCTTCGATGAAACATTGGCTCCAGCGGTGCTCCTTGTTCTACGGCTCTTCATTATTTCAAGTCTGTCTTCCTTTGTACCTCTGTGCTTTCAACGTTGTATCGATGAAATTGTAATAACGGAGAATTGGCAAATGTAGCTGATGAAGAACTTGGGCTTGTTGTTAGATAACGACAGAGTAACTGCGCAACATTGAGATACGGACGAAGGAGGCTTATGTGTGTCGTCTCCTCCAGCCATGTCTCGCCTTGTGGCAATTACTCTATCTCGATTTAGAAGTATTACCCTTCTATAAAGGCCAGGAAAGTGGACACAAAAATTACAACAAATAGCATCATATGCATGCTATCATCATAGCATCATATGAGATATGCGAAAGTGTCTGCTACGATAATAGTAATAATATTTGGGGTTTTACGTGCCAAAACCACTTTCTGATTATGAGGCACGCCGTAGTGGAGGACTCCAGAAATTTTGACCACCTGGGGTTCTTTAACGTGCACCTAAATCTAAGTACACGGGTGTTTTCGCATTTCGCCCCCATCGAAATGCGGCCGCCGCGGCCGGGATTCAATCCCGCGACCTCGTGCTCAGCAGCCCAATGTCTGCTACGATCTGTCGCACCCATAACATGCTGGATAAGATGGCGTCTTCTTCTGGATGTTGCCCCCCATTTCTTGGATACCTAAAATAAAGTACATTTCAAAATTACAAAAATACACAGAACAGCAATAACAGATGAGATAACGCATTGTTTAGTAAAATAATGTAAACTAACATCTGATACACGGCAGACAAATTTCCTTTAATAAATTAGTAGAAAAATACACAATTCATTTCATTCAATGCTCTTAGCGTTACTTGGTACAAGAAAAAAGGTATTTCAGCATGAAAACAGTAAAACAACCATAGCCTTCTACTTTTGGAAAATACGCTATACCGACTAAGCCAACTACAGCTGTATATACTTAAAATTGTTATATGCATATTACCAAGAGAGGATAAACTTCGCTTCACATGCACCCGCCGTGGTTGCTCAGTGGCTATGGTGTTGGGCTGCGCAGCACGAGGTCGCGGGATCGAATCCCGGCCACGGCGGCCGCATTTCGATGGGGGCGAAATGCGAAAACACCCGTGTGCTTAGATTTAGGTGCACGTTAAAGAACCCCAGGTGGTCAAAATTTGCGGAGTCCTCCACTACGGCGTGCCTCATAATCAGAAAGTGGTTTTGGCACGTAAAACCCCAAATATTATTATTATTATCGCTTCACATGCAGCTCACCGGGAGGTACGACTTTGCGATCAACTCATTTCTGCTTGCCAAGTATATGCACTAACATAAGCCTACAAATACAAACACCGTTTTCTCATAAAACGCCGGACCCAAAATAAAGAATCCAGTAGCAATTCTCCACATAACATAGCCAGGTTTTGTAAGCCTAGTAGGATTTACTATACAAAGGTTGCAGCAAATTCATGCTTTTAAATATTTACAACTGTGAAAATAAAGATTACATAAAAATAACAACATTATAGATCGGCTTAGATTCTGAGCTAATGTGTTTGCGACTTGCAGCCAAATGCACATTAAATTTGTTCTGCTTCAGCACTTTTAAAGCGTTGTGTCTGTTCGCTTGTGCATGCAGCCGCCTTACAGGTACGAAAATATTTGTGCTGCCACGTCGCCTGACACGCAATAGAGCATTGTAGCGCTTTCATTATTCGCGGTAACATGCCTAAAGCACTAGTAAATCTTGAGAATACAGCAGCTCTCTTCAATGTTTTCGACGACCTGTCTTCGCCAGCGAAAGTCACACTGGTGCTACTATCCTATCTAGACTTCAAACTAGGCAGTACTTGATATTCTATGGATTTTTCGATGCGACAGGCGATTCGTCACTAAAGTCGTTAAGAATGGTGTTTCCCCTGGCAGTACAGCTTTGCTGTAATTTCAGATGCTCTCCTGAGGCTTCCGTGTGCCAGTAGTATTTTCACATACATACGCGCACGCATGCCTAATCAAGGTCATCAAGATCTTACTAATGGCTAAGAAACGGCTGTGAACTGCCAAGAGAAACGTGGCGCAAAACATTGCCATACCGGAAGGGCCGAGTACGCGCCATTTGTAAACTCCGAACAAAAGCTGATATGCTGATCTGAGACATTAGGAAAAATATGGCACAGGTCACTCTCCGCTTGTAGCCTTTCGTATGCATCTGGCCGTCTCTGTGCGTTGCGATCTCTCATATCGCGCATGATGTGCAGTAAGTCTTTCTCTGGCTTACACGGTATTTGTTGAGATCAGCGTGCGCAGGTACACACGAAGGAGTCTCATATGGATAAGAACACGGAATGTTTTGCATGTATGGCGCACTCCGGCCGCAAAGTGGGGAGACGTAATGATTTTTTTCCGCTTGTCTACTTATGCTTTACAGATCTTACTGCTAGATTGTCTTAAATGTGCGATGCTTTACCAGAAAGAGCATGGGCCTGAAGAGCTAGGATTGGCTGACGCGTTATGATTTGCGGAAGCTTGGCAGCAATGAATAATAATAATAATAATAATAATAATAATAATAATAATAATAATAATAATAATAAACAGCCCCGAGCTGAAAGAACATAAGCGACGCTAGTTGCAAAAAGCGAGAAGGAAGTTCCCAAATCAAGAAAAAAAACAAGCCCTATATCTCTCGATTCCACCAGTGGTCCCGCGAAGTACATGAAGCACCAGGATTACATTTCACTTTCAGGGACCATATAACATGCTAAAACAATGAGTGGGCACAAATCACTGGAAAATGAACGTATCGCTTTTTATTTGCTTCAAATGTTGGAGTGCCTGAGCGCGCTTAAATTTCGTGAGTTGTATGTTTCGTGTAACAAACCCTTCTAGCACCCTAAAATAATTGGAAGGCTGTACTAATCGAACATGTTATGCTAACAAGTACGCACATTTTGACAATTCTCAGTAAACTTAATAGTAATGAAACTTCAGTTGGCACTCTAAAATGGAAAACCGACTAGCCCGAACCATCACCCTTCTAGGACCAAAAAGGATGTTTCGACATCGAATCAACGCCCGAGGATGTTTACTTTTGTGTGTAGCGTAGCAATAGGAGGTTTTACCGCGACGCTAACAGGGAGCAGTGCGCAGGTGCTGAACATGTAAGGTTAAGTGGCTTAAAACTGTATAGGTTTCTACCGCAATATTTTGTTGTATTTTGGCGTTTCAAAATGTCTATTTTCTGCATTGCGTACAATCTACGCTAGCTGTTTGTCCAAACGTATTTAGCACATAAACCCTCTAATAAACGCCACTTTTCCAAGAGAAGTGAACTCCCCAACAGCACTGGCACTGACTGACAGTGAAGTGAGCTTCTAAACTAGATTCTCCCTGCTATTAGCGTTCAATCCCACCTCGCAATTGTGATTACGGCCAGGTATGTGCGTACGACGGACAGCTTGGAACGTATTCTAACCGCCGTTTTACGGTTGGCGTGCACCACCCCAGGCAAAAAGGACGCTCGAAAGGCCCTGCTCAACCAAGACGGAAGATGACTACCTAATTTGCTATGGTTGTCCCGTGGGATAGCCGGTCTGGCAGGCGCCCAGAAGTGATGGCAGGCCCCTTTGTGTGTGCGACCAAGGGGAGAACGCTTTCCGCGAACCAACGCCGCCTACGATCACCGACGCACGTATAGCCGCCAGCGGACAGAAGCACGTGCGAGCGTCAGTAGGGACAGGGATAAGCAGCCCGTGCACAACCAGACTCAGTGCCAGTCACGTGATATCGACGGGAGCAAAATCCCGCATACGGTTTTTGAAGGCCTATTTAAGCGGCCCCGCAATGTGCTTTTTCAATTCCTTCTCTACTTATCCTTTACGAGCCATTGAATAAACAGTGCAAGTTTCGCACTAGAAATCGTCTGGTCCCTGCCTGGTCGCCATGGTTTACCGAACGCCTGCAGCCCGCCGACAATGTCACGCTACCCATAAGTAACGCTGGTTAAGCGGCGAGAAACAGGCGTCGCAACAACTGTCGGCAGCGGTGGGCTACGCTACCATGGATAACGCAACAACTGGTGGCAGTGGTGGGATACGCTACCCTGGAGGACGCAACACCGCACACTGAAGGCAGGTGAACCTTCCCGGGATGCGGCTTTTGCGGAAAAGCTTCCTGCTTACGGATGCAACGTATCGTTCAGATCCACTGAATTCATCGGTAGTAACCGGAAAAAAATATTAGGCGATCATTTGAACTTTCGCCTAAATGTTCGCCGGGCCTTAAGGCGCACTGTGACACTCCTCCAGACTTTTTACCGGCAAGGCGAGCACGCTTGTCTAATCTACAGGAAGCCTGTAATACTGGATGTGCTAGTGTTCTTGCAGAAGAAGGCGTACATTAGCCGCGTTTGGCTCTATACATGTGCAGACGCTGCATTTGGGTGACGACTGCACGTGTTAAGTGTTTGCGAAGCCATGGATATTGCATTTTCGTTTAGAGGTTTATAGCACGCAACATTGCGGCGTCCATAAATTCATGTGCACCAAACATGTATTGTTCTAAAAATTATAATTATACGTTCAGATGTAGGAACTCGTGATACAGTTTCTGCGAACACTGCTTTCTCCTATGCCAAGCCAAAACTACGCTACTATAGCATTAGAGAGTCTTGGCTGAGCGTTTAAGACCACACGGCCATGCATCTCAACAAATTGTACCCAGCTACACAGCGGTAACGCCAATGGAGGTTTCCTATCGTACCCGTACTGGAACCAGTGCAAGTTTACAGTACCTGCACATGTGCTTTTGCGCTGTATTTACACATTCACTAGCCTGACGATTCAGTATCTCTTAACGTTTGCTGTTTTCGTGAATTTCGTCCTATACAGAACTGAATAACTAATAAAATATCACAGCCATGAGTGAGTGGAGGGCTTCTTTTTCTTAATGCCATCAATGTAAAGTGGTTTCACTCCTCGATTTGTTTCTTCTAATGTGCTTTTAAGTAGAAAATAGGAGCTCCGCTCGCTCACGAGCAAGAAACATTCACATCTCAATTGGCTTTCCTTATAAGCTGTAAAATATGCGGAGCCTCGCTTGCTAAAGACCTGGTTATGCCAAAAGCTTAACAAAACAAAACAATGGCAAGCACTATCGAAACTACACTTGAAGCCTTCAGAAAAATAGTGCAATGTGGATTTTTGAATGTGCAAGAGCCAAACTATCACGAACGGGTCATAGTAACAGAGGAAATAAATCATGCATAACTCTCTACTCCAAAAAATGAATTTTGTCATTGTGCACACAAAATATTCTAAAGCTTTACGGGCTAATATTTATTTGGATACAACCATTTAGGGAGCACTTTTTGCATACAGAAACTACGCTGAACTCAAGCGTTTAGGCGACTGCGACGGATCTTTCATGCTCGCGTCGCGGACACTGAATAAAACATTACTCAACATAAACTTCCGCCGTGCCAAAGCTCGCGCGCTAAAGTGAGCTTTTCCTTACGCTATGCAGGAAGCACTGCGTACGGGACCCATCGAGCAGTAGTGGATGTACGGGACGCAGGATCTCCCAAGGAGCTGAATTCTGGCGAAGCGCTGTTCCACAGCCTCAATTTAAGCAATCCGCCATGTAGTAGCCTTCGCCACCTACACCATGATTCATTAAATTAGAAGTGGCGTGCCTTGACAGTGCCGCAATTCACTTTTGTACAGAAACCGTATCCCGTAAACTTTTGCTGTTGATGTGCGGGCGCATCTAGCATGTGGTCGATCTTGAGCTTTACAGAGAATCGAGGCGAAAGTTCAACGCTATATAATAAAGACGGCTTCGCACATTGATCCAGCTTTGTCGCCTTGTATAACTTGCATCCCCAGTCGCAATGCAGAGGCTTTTCGTCGGATGGCGAGAATGCAACAGTGTCAGTGTCGTTCGAAGACAGTGTCTTTCTTTACGAGTTGCGCCCCTTTCTCCTATTGGGTATGTCTGTTTAGAGTCTCTTGCATCTCCGTGGGGCGATCCAAATTATAGAGTGGTCTGTAGTGTGACGAAAACGATCACGATGATGAACCATATCATTTATTGAGAGCCACGCTGATGATGATAATTATGATGAATAAGATGGCGACAACAACGGTAATTTGGATGGATATGGCGGTTATGATGGCGTAATGGTGATCGTGATTACGAATGCAATAATGTTATCTTGTTATTATGACTACGTGCTTCTATTCTTTTAAGCTATTTCTGTGCCGGATCCTGCAATTCTTTCTTCATTGATTTATTTACCATGGATCACGGCAAAAGCGCGAGAAAAAACATCAACTGGAAGTACCTGGCGAACCAAATTTCTAATACTGTTTTGGGCTTCCCCCAAGTTAAATTCCTATTCTATCGCTTCGACCCTAACCGCACTGCTACTGCCGCCTACGTTTAGCAGGCTGAAGCACGCATTATTGATGCGGTTTCCCTTCTAGAGTTCGACCAGTTTCTACAACAACCCTGGTCCTCAATGTGGGTACAAATGACTTGACCTCAACTACTGGATGCGTAACCTTCGAAGACTACCGTGCCTTGCTGGAGATCACAGCCAAAGAACAACCAGATATCCGCCATATCTACGCTTGCCTTATCCTGCGAGAACTTCAGATCGACATCGTTGGAAGCGAAATGAAGTCGCCATTCACCACTTCAATCGTGAGGCCTGTACATTCAACAGCCCGGTGCTGAATTTTTGCCGACATTCTAGGTGTGTGAACTTCATCGACCACGGGTTTGAATGGTTGACTTCTACTCGCGTTCTCTCTGCTGATGACGTCGAGTTAAGGATTACCCATCTGAAAACACTGTGCTTTAGGAGAAACAACGCTTTTTCTTCCTTTTGGAAAAACACTTCTCCTTGCCTGCCGATCCAGCAAAACTACTCTTGGCTGTCTGTAAGACAGCTGTCCAACGTATCAACCTTTCCGTTTCCAAGCGAATTCCCCGCAATCAGTGGACGAATGGTACAGGAACAGCCACCAGCGTCATTTTTGTCCAGAACTCATTTTTCAACGAGCCAGCTGGCCAACTGCCCAAGCTTCCCACCAACCGGACAACGTCCCATGGACCAGGCCCCGACAGTGCAGCCATCGGATTCCGTCTCTCTCTCGTGCAACATGGAGTCTTCAACAAGCCTACAGATAAATGAACCAGACTGCGTACTCGACCGGTACCCATGAGTACAAATAGACAACGAAGCTTTGAAAAGCGGTGAAGCTTAGCAAAGTAAAAGAAAAGCGCATCCTAAAGGAGCTGCATGCATCTACTCATAATGCATACTTAGCAGCTCGTGCTGCACCTAGGGGACTGTCTTTTAGTAAAAGAAGGTGCCCATCAAACGTCCGATAAGAATATTGCTCAATTGCATGAAACTCAAAGAGCAACCTGTTTAGATCTTACGCGTATCAATATTCACAATCATTATCAGCATGCTTTCAAGGAGTCACTAAACACCGAACGACAATTGTGCGCAAGTATGGACTTCAGTTCGGATGAAATCGACGAGTTAGAAACTTACAAATAAAAATTTAGTGACGTTTCAGTTCGTGAACACGGGTGCCGCGCAAGCGTATTGGTGCTATAAGTGCACACTTCGCAATCGGAATTCGGTGCGCTTAAACGCCTACACTGTCCGCATGGCAAATCGTATTCAAGACAGGGCTCACGTGGCCAAGCCACATACAGCAGCCGCAGGAGTATAACTACCTTACTAACTTACTAAGTAAATTAACTAGCACGGTGTCAGCACGCACAGGCAAACTTTACCCTGGATAACCGCGGACACTCGCTGTCAGAACACTGGCCTGAGGAATTGCGGCAGCAGCCACCGAAGTGACCCTTCAACGGAAACTGAGGGATGAAAACACAGCGTAGGCAAAGCTACGAGCCGACTGCCCACTCAAATCAAATCGCTTTCAGGATAAAGCCTGTGCGAACGCGCGCGCAGCCCAAGTACAGCGCGCCGTTTCTTTCCTTTCCCCCGGTGCCATGCACGCGACGGAAGACGGTGCGGCTCGTTGCTTGCGCACGCGAGATTGAGCCGCCATCTCCGGCTCACCGTCGCACGCTTGCACTCGCCCACACAGTGTGCGGCGCGCGAGGACGATATTATCTCAGTACGTCTGTATCGCAAAGAAAAACCTGCAACAACTGCCAGAGGAGGTCAACCCAAGCTTGCCTCTGCCTGCCTACTAGAGTGCACTCTGCCTACCTTCGTCTTCCGTGACGCTTCGCCTCCTCTGTCATTGCCCCATTGAGACACCGTTACCTATGATTTCCTCTAGGTGGCGTTACGTTACCACGCGCCCTTGAGTCTATATATGTTCCCACAGGGAGCAAAGTTGCGGTCCGGCGTTATGTTCCAGTTCTGCAGTGAAGCCACTCCTCGCGCGCGCAGGAGGCAAATGCCGCGAGGACTTCCATTTGATTTTTTGTCTGGTGGTCGCGAGCTACGTGCCGCAATAATTCGCAAGCGCTGAGCAAGGTGAGCCTTTTTAACTGAGGCTACGCTCGAATGATTGGCGTAGCCGAAGGGGTGCCAACCCCCCAAAAGTTTTAGTTTATATGGACATATACACACGCACATATTGAAACACACGCACGAACGCACTATAAGAAGCAGGGCCGCCCTCGATACCTCGAAATAAAATCCTGACTACGCCCGTGCCTCGAAGAGCTCAAAAGTTCGTGAGCGAACGTTACCTTGTAACAAAAAGCGGTGTGGTTTTTCAGCAGGCATATGAAGTTTTCCCGCGGTGGCAAGAAATATATTAAAGGGTGTTTAAAAAAAACTTCACACACGTGTCTTCGACAATTATGTGAGCACATTTTGGCTACCGAAACCAAACGAATAATGATTGTTGCCAAGAGAAATATTGCACCCGCAATTACGTCAGGGACCGTTAACCGTGACCGTCGTTCATCACTAACCGTTGTTCACAGCAGCTGCACGTTTTCGATATATGCGGTGCAGAGAGTTAGATTTAAACGCATTTCAAATGTTCACATGCGCACATTTTATGCATGGCTTATTTTTTATTATTCATACCGCAGACTTAATAGCAGCTTCGTGATCTGCAAGAGGAAAAAGATTCAAGATGGAAGAGCTTCTGGTCAAATTTATTTCGTGCAAGGGAATGGATGAGCAATGGCTGATGGCAGCCGCGGATGAATATTGATTCTTGGAACCTCGGAGGGCACAATTTAAAGCCACCGGAAAGGCAACAACTCATTAAGAGTAACAACAGGGTATTTTTATTGCACTAATCACATAAGATGGCAAACTTACAAACTAATTATTCACACATTGCAGACTGTCATATGACAATAGATTTTTCTTCATCTCTTGACATTTCTCAGGTTTATTTACTACAACACAGTGCTTATGAAACGTACAAAAGGAATTTTACAGTCCTCACGTCGACTAAGGCTGGTTGAACAAGCAACATATTGCGGGTGGCAAAGCCTGAAGTTATCACGGCTGTCTTATAAGCGGGAGCACACGATGTTTTCGCTTACTACAGAAACAATGAACACCAGCACATCAATCGACCTAACATGAAAAATGAGTTCGCTGACAAAAAATTAAAAAGAAACAGAGTAGAGAAAAACCAGGGTGCAGCGGGCTAATTGTATCTGGTAGTGTTTACTCTGTTTTGAACAAACTGTTCTAGAGCCGCTTAGTTAGCAAAATCGTACAAGCAACACAGCGATTTGGGCGAGTTGGTAAGTTAACATTCTTGACCTATAGGCGCAGCGCGACAGGGACGTGTCGTTCATTCTTTGTAGCGCGTCTGTGTCGCGCTGCACGTGTACAACAAAAATTGCACAATTGAAATACCTCTCATGCCAGGTGTACGCATTATCAGCGTGTACAGGAGTCTAACTCGAGATAAATCCTGCTTTAGTGCAAACAAGCCGAACTCACCTCTGTAAACAAGGCGAACGCACCTCGCATATTCTGGTTCCTTGCGGACTCCGCCGGTCTCGTCCGTCTGCATGGCACCGCGTAAAAAGCTTTGCCACCTTCCGTTTGATCTGTGCAGTTTGGTGCGCCGCGCCCCGTCATACTGGAATACAAGTGTCAAAATGATGCGTTGCCTATCACTTCACTAAAGTCATTAACTTAATATAGTCGAATACCGTACCTGCAATCCTGAGCCGATTGGTGCAACGCACTCTAGATGGTCCGCTGATTGCAACTGAGATAGCACTGATGGAAATGAGTCGGCACCGCACCCGTAAAGTTGGTTTTGCAGCCGTGCAGTCGAACATTTGGCGTCATTTTACACCACGTGATAGCGCTCGGCAAATAACAGTGCGAGCGGCGCCTGAAAAGTTATGCGAAACTCTGCTCCCTGCGGGAGTATATACAGTGTTGGAACCGCACCGATGTCACCAGCTGTTGGAATCCCACCGATGGCACCGGCTGTTGGAACCTCAGTGCTGACGCCCGTTATTGCAACTGGGTCGCAAGCCCCAAGGGTAGCGTTGGCCTGGCGGCCTGGGGCACACTGGAAGCATCCGAAGGTCCCGGCAAAGCATGAGTAGACTGCTAACAGAACAACTAGTTTATTCTAGCATCGCAAAAGAGCGGCCGGTCAGGTCGACCGAAGTGGAGAGACGGGAGAGCACGTTACTCAACAGAAGAAATCGGAGCCTCTCTCCTGGCGTCCGGGGGCAGCTGCTCTTATACTCTTGGCGTCGCGGGCAAGAAGGAAGGTCACGAGATGACACCACGTGACAGCGAGGCACGGACGGACTGAGAGACATGTAGAGACGAGTGTAGTGACGCATCAGACGGGCCGGCGCCGGTCAGGCCTCCTCGCTTCACACTTGGGGAGCTCCTCTCCCCGGCTGCCGCGCTTTGACAAGCGTGCGCACACACACACACACGCACACACAAAGACACGTGGCACTGAAAATGCCGGGACGCGCTTGGCGGGGATGCGTCGCGGCCGCTCCGAACGGGCCAAAATGTCCGCCGCTTTGAACGAAGCCCCGGGGTCCGTTGCATCCGCGCCGGCTACACCGCGCGTCGTAGGCGAAACGTAACAACAGGAATACTCGTGCTCCTTCGTACTCCCCGGCGCACGATTTTCTTCATCCTCAGGCGCCTTCCTCATTGGCTTGTTTCGTTGCTTCAAACTTATATTCGCTGATTTGGCGAGCTGGCCAGTTGCGCTTGAGCGTTAAAAGCTAAGCAAGATTTATCAAACAGACTGTAATAAAACCTAAGTGTCTTTCCAATCTGTAAAGAAGGATGACCAGCGAAGCTGTCTATGTATTATGGGCACCTTAATGCCAAAGTGCACCTCCACCAAGGGTCCGCCCAGTATTGCACTTCTCTTCGGGATCGGCCCATGTATGGGCAGCGCTTAATGCCTGCTTCACCTCCGCCGCAGGTCGGCCCGGCATTGCACAATATTTGGGACCGGCCCACGTATGAAAAATTGTTGGTCTACGCACGGACGCGATCCCCCAGACCCTAGCCATAGACAGCTTCGCTTTAAATGTTGCTCCGTGATGGAGGGGACCGCTTGTTGTTTCCAAGGCAGCTAATAACGGCGGACCCGATGAAATCCTTTCCTAGGCTAGTGTACAGTATGCCGCCTCCTAACGTGCCGAACCTCTCCCATGTAAGCCTACCTAGGTATGACCTTCGCATTCTATCGCGGGACTTCAGCCTTTGTCCTGCAACTGGCGAATACGATGCTTAATATTACACTAAGAATTTGGACAGCTGTTCATGTAACATCCGCCTACGATAATTTTCGCACGATCATCCATCGACTGCGGTAACGCAGCCATTTATGCCTTCTAGCAACCGTTGCACCCCTCTGGACCAGCTTGATAAATACGTCGACATGTATATCGTCACCGTCCAAGGTGATGTCTTATATAGCTTATGCAAAACAAAATTCATTTAGAACAAATAACTCCTTAGAAGAAAAGAAACCTATCACGTCATTGGCCAAACGCGGTGATATCGCCATAAAGCCAGCAGACAAAGGCGGTTCCTTTGTAATCATGAGCAAAACGTAATATATAGGCGAAGCCCAGGGACAGCCTAATGATCAGGCTTTCTATCAGCGTCTAGACTGTGATCCTACACAGATTTTAAAGCGATTGTCCAAGATACCATAAAAGGTATCGTAAAAAGTAAGCAATTAAGCGATAACGCAGGAGTTTCACTCGTCGCACTCAGTCCCATCTCTGGCAGGTTCTATTTTCTGCCTAAATGATACATGTCGCGGACTCGCCATTGTGATGGGCAATGGCACTGTCATGGAGCGACATTCGCGTTACGTTGATGTAAAAATCAGCAGCCGTCCATGTGCTTTCTCATCCCATCTTAAAGATAGGAAGCATTTTTGTTTGTCTGTCGACGACCTCCTGATATCAGGTAACTCCCTGCTCGTGACATCAGATATGGTTTCACTCAGTACGAACATCCCCCGTATTAATAGCATTCAATCAGTTGTTCATCCATATGACAGATCGTATCGTGAAAAACAACCGGTGGTAGTGACACACTGTCCAGATTATTGAAATTATTTTAGAGCCCAATAATATTGAATTTGATGGACCTTCAAATAATCGGCGCATCAATGGGCACTAGCATTGGACCTAATTATGCTGGCATTTTTGTCTGTTCTGGAGAATGACTTTCTTAACAAGCGCGAACTAAATCCTCGTCATTATAAGCGGTTTATAGGTGAAATTTTTCTGATATGGCCTCACGATGAAAATGAACTGTTATTCTTTATAGCTGATTTAATACTGCCCAGCCGTCCATTTCTTTTTGCATGAGTACTCTCGTTCAACGATTAACCTTCTGGACGTCACGGTTCCCTCTCTAATAGGAAACTAACCATTAAACTGGACAGGCATTGTTATCACACGTAAAACAGTGAAAAACCAGTATAACATACAGGTGTATAGTCAGGCTCCCCGCTTTAGGAAGCTTTCCTCGGGACAGTCATAATTCTATGAAAACTCAACAGCTTCGCGAAGCTGCAATCCAGCAGGAATGCCAACGTCATATTGCGGATGATGCAGTTAAAAGGGCCGATGCGCTGAATCGGAAAGACGTTTTCCGCGCAAAACAGCAATCATCCATTCAGACACGGAGGACCCTCATTCTAACACACTCAGCTTTGGTTACAAATCTTTCGTCAATCCTTAGAAAACATTTCAGCATATAAGCGCAGAGTGATCAGTTTAAAGATATTAGTTTAATGTCCCCAGCAGCTGCGAAGCAACTGACTACGGTGGCGCTCAGACCTGTAACGTAGCAGAGGGCGCTAAGAATCTCTGGGTCCGGACAGGCCGCCATTGAAATGTGAACGTGACAACGTTTAACGCTAGAACGTTATCTCGTGAGGCGAGTCTAGCAGTGCTATGTGAGGAATTAGCGGGCAGTAAAAGAATCATAATGGGGCTCAGTGAGCTTAGGAGGATAAAAGAAGCATATACAGTGCTTAAAAGCGGGCACATCCTGTACTACCGGGGCTTAGCGGAGAGACTAGAACTAGGAGTCGGACTTCTGATTAATAAGGATACAGCCGGCAACATACAGGAGCTTTAGAGCATTCAGGAGAGGGTGGCAGGCCTTGTTGCGAGACTTAATAAGAAGTACAAATTGAAGGTCGTACAGGTCTACGCCCCTACATCCAGTCATGATGACCAGGAAGTCGAAAGCTTCTATAAAGTCGTGGAATTGGCGATGGGTAAAGTAAAATAAAGACACTATAATGATAGGCGACTTCAATGCCAGGATAGGCAAAAAGTTGGCTGGAAACAAGTCAGGGGGGGGGGGGGGGGGGAATGGCATAGATTCTAGGAATAGCCGGGGAGAATTATTAGCAGATTTGCAGAATGGAATAACATGCTGATAATGAATACCTTCTTTCCCAAGCGGGATAGCCGAAAGTGGACATGGAGGAGCCCGAATGGCGAGTCTAGAAATGAAATAGATTTCATACTCTGCGCTAACCGTGGCATCATACGAGATGTGGACGTGCTCGGCCAGGTGCGCTACAGTGACCATAGGATAGTAACAACTTGAATTAGCCTAGGCTTGAGGAGGGAATGGAAGAAACTGGTACATAAGAAGCCGATCAATCAGTTCACGGTGACAGGAAAAATTGAGGAATTCCGCATCAAGCTACAGAATGAGTATTCGACTTTCACTCAGAAAGAGGACCTTAGTTTTGAAGCAATGAACGACAATATTATGGGCATCATTAAGGAGTGTGCAATAGAAGTCGGTGGAAACATCGTTAGACAGGATACTGGTAAGCTATCGCAGGAGATGAAAGATCTGATCAAGAAACGCCAATGTATGAAAGCCTCTAACCCTATACAGCTAGAATAGAACTGGCAGCACTCTCTAAGTTAATCAACAAGCGTAAGACAGCTTACCTATGGAAGTATAATATGGATAGAATGGAACATGCTCTCAGGAACGGCGGAAGTCTAAAAGCAATGAAGAAGATATTAGGAATAGGCACGAATCACGTGTATGCTGTAGGAGACACAGCCAGCAATATCATTACTAATATGGATAAGATAGTTCAAGAGGCTGAGGAGTTCTATAGAGATTTACACAGTACCAGGAATCTGAAATCGTATAAGTAACGCCGGAAAAAGTAAGGAATGCCTTGGGAGCTAAGCAAAGGGGCAAGCTAGCTGGGGAGGATCAAGTAACGGCAGATTTGTTGAAGGATGGCGGGCACATTGTTCTATAAAAAGTGGCCACCCTATATACGCAATGCCTCATGACCTCGAGCGTAACGGGATCTCGGAAGAACGCCAACATCATCTCAATCTATAAGAAAGGGGACGCCAAAGACTTGAAAAATTATAGACGGATCAGCTTACTGTCCGTCGCCTACAAAGTATTTACTAAGGTAATCGCAGATAGAATCACGAACACCTTAGACTTCTGTCAAGCAAAGGACCAGGCAGGATTCCGTAAATGCTACTCAAGAATACCCCATATTCACACTATCAATTAGGTGGTAGAGAAATGTGCGGAATATAACCAATTTTATACATAGATTTCATTGATTACGATAAAGCGTTTGATTCAGTTGAAACCTCAGCAGTCATGCATGAATTACGCAATCACGGTGTAGACGAGCCGTATGTAGAAATACTGAACGATATGTACAGCGGCTCCACAGCCACAGCAGTCGTCCATAAAAAAGCAACAGAATCCCTATAAAGAAGCGCGTCAGGCCGGGAGATGCGATCTCTCCACTGCTATTCACAGCGTGTTTACAGGAGGTATTCACAAACCTGGATTGGGAAGAATTGGGAATAAGAGTTAATGGAGAATAGCTTAGTAACTTGCGATTAACTGATGATATTGCCTTGCAGACGAGGATGACGAAGAGCAAAGCACAAGGACACGCGATGCAAGTAAGAAATAAAAGGAGCCAACTGTGGGACTCCGGTTCAGAAAAAAACAGAGGTATGTCTAGGGTTGCATAATTTATTATTTACAAACCTTACGTCTGCCCTATTCTCTTATTTGGTTTGGTCGTTTTTGGGATACGCAGTATACAAGCTAAAACCTGTAATAATTCTTGCAAGGCAAGCTACGCCGTTGTGTCTCAGACTGCCATGTTTTGAGGCTTTTGCGCTAACAATGTGCTTTATCTAGAGGCTGGAATTATTGCACTTGATTGCAAATTTAGGCAACTTACTATGTATTTCTTTATTTGAATACCTTCAGGACACGTAGGGCGTTATAGATGAAATTGTGAATATTAGGTTAAATAAAACACCGCCCGGCCTTTCCTGAAGCCTTAGCAGGCGTTTCTCTCTGCTTTGCAATCAGTTTTTCATCACTTCTCATTAATTTTCCAGAACATGCTCATGGCATTTTCAGCAACCACAGTTTTTTACGCGTTGTTATGGAAACTTCAAGTCCGTCTACTGCGCCTGGTTTCTCCAAAAATAGTTTCCTTGAAGTTCAAATTGTTTTTATGCCATTATTCCAAAAGAACACGAAGTTCTTCCAGCGCACATACGTAAAGGTCACCTTAAAGTTCATCTGGGTGAATTTTCTTCTCCCTTTCTTGCTTTTACGGGCCAAATACAGAGTTTAGAGAAGGCCGGTGGTGGCATTTCTTCTAATCAACTTAACTGTTCTTTTGCTTTCAGTCTCGCTGATTACACTCCAATATTTATTGCAGAATTTTGCACAATTATGCTGGCCATTGGAAAATGGGGCCCACAAAAATTTAGCGTCGACGAGGCACATTGAGTGCCTCGTCGACAATTAATGGCCCAGTCTCAAATGTTCTTCCTTGTTTCAGTTTTATAGCATGAGCTGTATTTATATGCGTTTTATTTCTAAATTGTAATGAATCATCCCTGCTTTCGGTTGATGATTTTTGACATCCAAAATTTCCGTGGAACACTAGCAAATGCTTGTCACGAAAATGTGAAGTGATCTTATCAAACTTCTCTTGTAGAGCTCCCAGCCAAAATTTTTACATTCATAAATCTGGTTCATCTATAGCTGACACCTGCTGTGTTCGTGTCAAACGAGAAGCTATTGCCCATTTCTGTCTTTCTCGCCGCCGCTCCTTCTCCCACACAGAATGTTCCTCATAGTTCCGACTGGTAATGAGGATTTAGAACTTACAACAGCAAACACATTGTCCTTTATACCTGTCAATTAGGCAAAAGCCACGGGTGAATGATTACTGCTCTCTATACGTCGATTGAAGCGTCCAGAAGATGATGCCTCGATAGGGCAACCATGGTGCATTATATTCTTTCTTTGTGTGTTTAAGAAAAACCTCTCAAAATCTGTGTTACCCTTTAGTTAAGTAATGCTTTGTTTTGACTCTATCTTTAACAGCGAAAGTGTGTATGACCTATGTTGCCGTGTATTTTTCGCCTGCGTCAACACAAACTATCCTCATTTTTGGCTCGTACCCCCGTAAGCAAGGAAGAGATGCAATGGCTCATAGACCCGTAAGGCAGAGGCTGCAAGTACACAGAACAGTGAAGCGAACAGAGCCTACATTCTTTCTAGTCAAGCATGCAAAAAAGAGTGTGCAGCTTGTGTAAAACAGTCTTCATCAATGGCTCATACCGCCGTAAGCAAATGCTCATAGCTCCATACGCAAGCAAAAAACGCAATGGCTCACAGCTCCGTAAGGTCCATGGCTACTGAATGTGTGTACATTTGTCCTCTTGACTCGCAATAGGACAATGCCACTCCCGGTGGCGATAGACGCCTGTGCCGTCCAAACGAAAGACGGACTTCCATATCCATTGTGCGTATATCTCCAAACCCACCCAAGTGTGCTATCGAGAAGTTCATGATCGCGCACTTTGCATGGGTGGTGACACTTTTCTTGTGGTCATCGTTGCCGACTTCAATGTGGAGCTTTCAAAACCAAATAAAAATGGTTCACTCATTTTGTGCAAGAACAGTTTGATTTGAAGTTCCACACCAATTCATGTCACTCAACTACTCAATAACGTTCATATGTACATTCAACTTTCACCAAGATTCTGTCTAAGGTTGCAACCGAACCAATCAGTTTATATACAGTAATCATAAAGCTATCGTCACTAGCATTACCAAATGATAAAGATAAATTCATGTACCCTTGCCTAACCATGTGTGATACGCTACACTTTGGCTGGACGCCCATCTTCACAGAGTGGAATGGCTCCTCATTATTTTATCCCTTTTCGTGTTTTGTTGGGTGCACTTTTCAATTAATCCAGTGTGGGAAATACCCTTCTTGGCTACGGGTCATGCCTTGATGCAACTACAATGAACATATGAACAACACTCAACAAAGTGAACTTGCTTTAAACTAACAGAACATACAAAATTGGTGCGATGAGAGGGGTGTAGCTTTGAACAAAGATGAAACCGTATGTCTTCACATAACACATAAAAAAGCCCCCTATTATACCAGTACACACTGGCCTCTGTCCCGCTAAGACAAGTTGAATGTTTGGAGGACGCTTAAGTTTTGCCTTTAAGAGTGGAATGTGATAGCATTCGAAGATTCCTAACTGCTTCTCACGCTTCCCGGCCACAGTAGCTCATATAACCATAATATTTTCTCGGAAATGCCGGTGGCGAACGCTATGCATGAAGGCGAGCTTTCAAGGGCGCGCCGCTCTTACTAAGGCAGACCTCGAACGAGAGCTAGAGAATGGGTTTGTGTTTGAGTTGCCACGTAACAGAATTAGGTTTTCTCGTATATTCAAATTAGAATCCCGCGCTTTATGTCTGAAGGTTGTGTGTAATGCTATGTTCACACTACGGTCGTAACGCGCGTAACAGCTCTTTTGGCGTATCGAACGTAACGGCTGTAAAAAACGTTACGGCAGTTAAGCCGGCACCTTTGTTCACATTTACTGCTGCTTAAATTACGGCTTTTACAACAGGCCAATCAAATTTGGAGCTGCAGAATCGACGTCACCAGCGGTCCAATATGGCTCCTGCCAACATGCGAGCGCTGGCCGAGATCGAAGAAATTCACGCTCAAAACAAACTTATAGTCATGTATTTAATCACCCAAAGACGACGAAGGCGACGCAGAAGGGTTTGGGTGCGGCAAGTATTTCTCGACAGGGCCGCGGACGGCGATGTTCACAACCTTTTCGCCAAGCTCCGAGTGATGACGCTGCGATGTTTCATAACATCATGCGCATGTCGCCCCAGCAGTACCGCTTCCTTGAAAACCTAATGAGACCACTCATCGAAGTTCGGAGCACGCATCTGCGGCCATCGATTTCCTCGGCGGATAAACCAGATGAACTGAAAACAGTCTCGCAAGGCGCACTGCAAAAATTTTCACGAACACAGCCAATTGTGCGCACGGAATGGCGGAATGGCACTTCCCGCGCCCGGAGCTGTCTGCAGACGGGAGGACGGAAGTGTCGTCACCGGTTGTTGAAAGCCGAAAGCTTATCGGTCATTGGCTGTGTCGCAACGGTCGTAACATAACAGTCGTAAATGTTGCCGACCCTTTAACACTCTCACCCACGATTTTTGCGAGAATTGCGCACGTTGGTACCTTTACGTTCGCAGTCTGAACTAGACGCATACGCTTGTTGCACTTCCGCTTACGTTTGTTATGAAAAATCGGCGCCTTACGAACGTAGTCTGAACATAGCATAAGTTGCACGTTACGAATTTTCTGACAAATTTTACTTTGAGAAACTCAGTTCCCTAGCACCTATGCCCCACCCGGAGGGCCTATATGGATCGGGATATGTGATTCGGGATTATTTTTCGCATACGATGCCGAAGCCGGCGCCGATGCCGAGAACGGATTTCCAGCGACACAGGACCCTTAAAGCTCTCGCTTTAAAACTGCACATGGCTAGGTGTAACATTAACTAATACCCTTTCTTGGAATATACATATTAACAAAATTTGCTCTTCCGCTTTTCGAAAACTGCTTTTAAGGCACAAGCTCAGAAATTCACCTTCCAACGTTACATCTTTATGCTACTTTTATTACACACAAACTAGAATATGCTAACATTACCTAGGATCCGTACACTCAACATTAAAAGAATTCATAGGAAGGCTGTTCGTTTCATCTATTGTAAGTTTCAACGTACCGATTCCCTTACACAGCTAATGGTCGCAAATAGTATTCTCCTCCTCGAAACAAGGGGAGAGATGCTTCGTCTGAATTTGTACGATCACTCAATAAGTGCTGAATATACCATGCCCCACTTTATATGTAACCCCTCTGTCCCCAAGGAGCATACGTCAAGACCAGTCCAATGCACTCACCCCTATTTTACCAGGACCAATACTTACAAATTTTATTTCTTCTGTTAAACAGTATCAGAATGGAACTCCCATTCCAAGAATACTAGCTTACTTTATAAGCGAAGCTGTATTCTTATGTTGCGTGAATGTATATTTCTGTACTTTAATAATATTGTTACATAGGAAGACGCAGACGCAAAGCTATGCACAAATATATTTACAAGGAAAATACGCTGCGCTTGGCCAAGAGGCGACAGCCCGCGCAAGCTTCTAACCGTCGTCGTCGTCTTCACACTGCTGGCCTTTCGTGATCGCACATATTGTGCCGTAGCACTACCCCCGGCTGCAAAAGCGCCGTCCCGGAGCGACTAAAGATCGGACTCGGAAGCAGTGTAGTAGGCCTTGAGCTTACTGACGTGTACGACATCACTAGATGCCACAGGAGAGGACGAGGTTGAGCCCACAGGAGCAATTTCGTAAGTCACAGGCGTCACCTGGCGCAGCACGCGGTAGGGCCCTGTGTATCGCGAAAGAAGCTTCTCTGAAAGTCCGACGTGACGAGAGGGCGACCACAGGAGCACGAGCGCACCAGGTGAAAACTGTACGTCACGATGGCGGGCGTTGTACTGACACTGCTGAGTGGTCTGTGAGGCCGTAAGTCGAGCACGGGCAAGCTGGCGTGCATGGTCGGCGAGGGCGATGGCGTCGCGCGCATACTCGCTTGTTGAGACCGCAGCAGGAGGAAGTGCCGTGTCTAGGGGCAAGGTAGGTTCGCGACCGTACAGTAGATAAAAGGGAGAAAATCCGGCGGTGTCGTGCCGGGAAGAATTGTACGCAAATGTTACGTAAGGAAGGGCAATGTCCCAGTCGTGGTGGTCCTTGGAAACGTACTTGGCCAGCATGTCGGTAAGAGTACGGTTTAACCGCTCTGTCAGGCCATTGGTTTGAGGATGGTATGAAGTAGTCAGTTTGTGTTGAATGGAACAGGAACGCACAATGTCAGCGATAACTTTCGAGAGGAAGTTTCGACCACGGTCAGTAAGCAGCTGTCGCGGGGCGCCATGAAGCAAGATAATGTCACGCAAGAGAAAGTCCGCGACGTCAGTAGCGCAGCTGGTAGGGAGAGCCCGAGTGATAGCGTATCGGGTGGCGTAATCAGTCGCGACGGCTACCCATTTGTTCCCAGATGATGACGTGGGAAAGGGACCGAGCAGGTCTAATCCAACACGAAAGAACGGTTCCACAGGGACGGTGATCGGCTGGAGATGACCGGCAGGTAGCACCTGAGGTGTCTTCCGACGCTGGCAGGGATCACAGGCAGCAACATAGCGTCGAACGGAGCGAGCGAGACCAGGCCAATAGAAGCGGCGGCGGACGCGGTCGTACGTGCGGGTTACCCCAAGATGTCCTGCAGTGGGTGCGTCATGCATCTCAACAAGCACAGTCTGTCGTAGATGTTGTGGCACGACAAGAAGAAGAACAGGGCCATCAGGGAGGAAGCTCCTTCGGTACAGAATGCCGCCCTGGAGGACATATCGGCGAACGGATGCGTCGGTAGGTGTAGAGCGCAGACGCTCGATGAGTACTCGCAGCGATAGGTCTCGGTACTGCTCATCGGCGATGTTAGCGAAGGCAGACACAGAGAAAATGCCGTCGGCGGTACTACTGTCGGCGTCGTCAGGCTCGTCTACCGGGTAGCGAGACAGGCAGTCAGCGTCCTTGTGTAGTCGGCCAGATTTGTAGGTGACAGAGAACGAATATTCTTGGAGGCGTAAGGCCCAGCGACCAAGTCTTCCGGAAGGGTCTTGCAATGAGCATAACCAACAAAGCGCGTGATGGTCTGTGACAACGGAAAAGGATCGGCCATATAAGTATGGGCGGAATTTCGCAACCGCCCAAACTAGGGCCAGACACTCACGCTCAGTGATGGAATAGTTGCGCTCCGCGGGTGAGAGGAGCCTGCTGGCGTAAGCGATAACACGGGCGTGGCCACGCTGGCGTTGTGCCAGTACTGCTCCAATTCCGTGACCGCTGGCATCAGTACGGACTTCGGTAGGCGCAGAAGGATCGAAATGGGCCAGAACGGGAGGCGTTGTGAGAATGTCGATTAGATGAGAGAATGCAGAGGCCTCGTCATCGCCCCACTGGAAAGGAGCGTCTTTTTTCAAAAGGTCGGTTAGTGGTCGTGCTATGGCGGCGAAATTCCTCACGAAACGGCGGAAGTACGAAGAAAGGCCGATGAAGCTGCGCACATCCTTGACACACTTCGGAACAGGGAAGTGCGCAACAGCATGGATCTTGCCTGGGTCCGGTTGCACTCCGTTCGCGTCAACGAGATGTCCAAGGACGGTAATCTGGCGACGGCCGAATTGGCACTTCGATGCGTTGAGTTGCAGACCGGCTCGCCGAAAAACGTCCAGGACTGCTGAGAGGCGCTCAAGGTGCGTAGCGAACGTTGGGGAGAATACGATAACGTCGTCCAAGTAGCACAAGCACGTGGACCATTTGAAACCGTGAAGAAGGGAGTCCATCATGCGTTCAAAAGTGGCAGGAGCGTTACATAGGCCGAACGGCATCACCTTGAATTGATAAAGACCGTCGGGTGTGACAAAGGCAGTCTTCTCGCGGTCGAGATCGTCCACGGCAATCTGCCAATAGCCGGAGCGAAGGTCAATAGAGGAGAAATAGCGAGCACCGTGGAGGCAGTCAAGGGCGTCATCAATCCGAGGTAGGGGATACACGTCCTTTTTGGTAACCCTGTTAAGGTGCCGATAATCCACGCAAAAGCGCCATGAGCCATCCTTCTTTTTTACCAGCACAACCGGTGACGCCCAAGGACTACATGACGGTTCAATAATGTTCTTGGCAAGCATTTTGCGAACTTCTGCGTGAATAACTTGACGCTCAGCTGGGGACACTCGATACGGGCGGCGATGAATAGGAGGGGCATCGCCGGTATTAATGCGATGTTTGACAGCTGTAGTTTGGGCCAAAGGACGATCGTTAAAGTCAAAAATATCGTGGTAGGAAAACAGAACGCGGGAGAGTTCACGAGCGTGCTCGGAGGGCAATTCGGGGGCAATCATTTTCCGTAAGTCAGCGATGGTACAATTTGTCGACTGCGATGGTAGAGGAGTATCGGATGAAGTGTCGTCTACTGCAATGGATGCTACTGAGTGATTGTCGAATGAACAAAGCTGGGCCAAAGACATCCCACGTGGCAGCACTTGTGCCGTCAAGCCAAAGTTGACCACTGGCAGGCAGACGCAATTCGCCGTAATAGATAAAACTGTATGGGGTACCGTGATCCCGTGTGTAAGGAGGACGTCTTGCATAGGAGCCGCGATGTAGTGACCGTCGGGGACTGGTGGGGATGACACTAGGTCAACGTAGGTCAGCGCCGAAGGTGGCAAGCGAACGAAGTCGGCGGAACTGAGGCGACTGGGGTGGGGTTCAGCAGGATCCAGAACAGGCAGGTCAAGGCGGAGAGTACTGGCGGAACAGTCGATGAGAGCAGAATGTGCGGAGAGGAAGTCTAAGCCGAGGATGATGTCGTGGGGACAGTGGGCGATGACTGTGAATAGCACGATTGTTGAGCGATCGGCGAAGGAGACGCGGGCGGTACACATACCAATTATGGGGGCGGATCCGCCATCGGCGACACGGACAACAGGCGTCGTGGCGGGCGTGATAATTTTCTTGAACCGGTTACGAAGGTCAGCGCTCATTACGGACAAATGCGCTCCAGTGTCTATGAGAGCAGACACAGAAACACCGTCGACTTGCACGTCAAGAAGGTTCAGATGAGTGGGCAAAGTCAGTAGAGGATTTGGCGGCGTAGGGAGCAATGCAGCGTCACCTCGGGGCGCTGCATCGTCTAGTTTTCCGGCTGGGAGCGGCGTCCGAAGGGAGTCGGCGAGTAGGAGCGACGGGGCTGGGGAGAGCGAGATTGTCGTCGTTGGGGCGAAGGCGAACGAGAATAGGGGCGGTTCGTTGCAGGAGAATCAGTGGCTGCATTATCGGAGCGTGCGGCATAGGGACGAGAAGGGCCACCTGAGGGGCGAGAGTAGGCAGTATAAGTAGACCGGATCGGGGAACTCCAGCGACTACGACAGTACCGAGAAATGTGCCCGATGCGATGGCAGTGGAAACAAATAGGCTTGTCGTCAGCAGTGCGCCATTCAGATGGGTTGCGGAAACGTGGTGGGTAAGAAGATGCGGGACGGGGCGAAATCGAAGAAGCCGGGCGGGTATCAGGGCGATGGGCCGAGCAGATGGTGTGAAGACCCATGTTTTCAAACTCCTGGCGGACAACTGCCTGGATCAGTGAGACCGTGACTGCAGAGGTGTTGGTGGGACTGGAGTCGAAGGCAGCCGGATAGGCGGCCTCGATCTCACGCCGGACGATCCTGGTAACATCGGCAGTGTTGTTGGGACGAGGAGCGTCGGCACAGGAAGATGTCGCTGGGGTGTTGGGCAGACGGGCAAACTGCTGGTCAATACATCGGCTTTTGGCGAGCTCCAGGCGGCGGCACTCTTTGATAACAGCATCCACCGTGGCTACGTTGTTGCAAACGAGCAAGTTGAAGGCGTCATCGGCAATGCCTTTGAGGATGTGGGCAACCTTGTCTGACTCAGTCATGTTGGTGTCAACTTTGCGGCACAGAGCCAAGACGTCCTGAGTGTACGTGACATAGGGCTCTGTTGACGTCTGCACACGGCCGGAAAGCGCCTTCTGCGCGGCAAGTTGTTGACCGTAGGGGTTGCCGAACAAGTCTCGAAGCTGTGTCTTAAGTGAATCCCAACTGGTGAGCTCATCTTCGTGCGTGCGATACCAAACTCGAGGTGTGCCACCGAGGTAAAAGACTACGTTGGCGAGCATAATAGTAGGGTCCCACCGGTTATTGCGGCTGACGTGTTCATACAGGCTGATCCAGTCATCGACGTCTTCCCCATCGTGGCCCGAGAATACGCCAGGATCACGGGGAGCGGGGAGAGTGATGTAGGTCGGCGAAGGGGCAGCAGGTGTCGGAGCCGGCGGAGTCGGGTGGTCGTCACCGGGAGCCATGAAGGAAGGCTCGACGTACCGTCCACTGCGAAGCTCCGTGACGAGGTACAGGGAACGTCCACCTCCACCAGATATGTTACGTAGGAAGACGCAGACGCAAAGCTATGTACAAATATATTTACAAGGAAAATACGCTGCGCTTGGCCAAGAGGCGACAGCCCGCGCAAGCTTCTAACCGTCGTCGTCGTCTTCACACTGCTGGCCTTTCGTGATCGCACATATTGTGCCGTAGCAATATAATTGCTTCAGACATTGTTTCTTTCTTTATGTTTTTCACTGTCTCCGTTGTTGTTTATTATATTGAGTCCCTATCCTGCAAGGTCCAAATTTCGGAATGAAGTGTCATAAATAAATATAGAATTGAGGAGCCATTCCACTCCGTGAAAGTGGATGACTAGCTAAGTTGTAGTACATCACACCGGGTTAGACAATGGGACATACAATTGTTTTGATAATTTGGTAATGGAAATCACCATAGCTTTGGTGATCACCATGGCATCTTGGTGAAACTTAAATCTATACACGACCACCGTTGAGTAGTTGAGCGACGTGGATGGTATGGCACTTCAGAGCAAACTTTTCTAGAACAAACTGAGTGAACTATTTCTTGTCTTGGTTTGAAATGCCGACATTGAAATCTCCAACAATTATCACAGCGGTAGTGTCTGCACGCATAACCCATGCAACGTGTATGTTCATGAACTTCTCGACATCACACTTCGGTGTGCCTGGAGATATATGAACACTGGATATCACAATTTTGTGTTTCGTTTATACGTCATAAAAATCCATACCCACAGCCGCTGGCAGTGTCCTCTTGCGAGTCAAGAGGGCAAATGTACATTGAATTTGCATTCATGAGGCTTACGGGGCTATGTGCCATTGTATTTTTTGCTTGTTTACGGGGGTACGAGCAGCGTCCACCTCCAACCTAGTTGTCGAAAAATAGCTCGTACACTGGCCTTTGGAAGTCGCTGAGCGCCACCAACTGCCGGCCACTTCACTCGACCAAGAGCCAGGCCAATACTAGCATTTAGACATAAGGATCCGTGTATTTATTAACGTTTTCAGCACCCCCAGCCATTGCTTATGGGGGTATGAGCCACTGATGATGACGAAGGCAGGAAGTAAGGAAGGAAGGAAGAAAAAAGTGGAGAAGGAAAGGCAGGGAGGTTAACCAGCTTAGCTTAACCGGTTTGGTACCCTACACATGGTAGTCGGATGGGTGGATGAAAGATGGGGAAGGGAGAGAAAGAGCACATAGCAAAGCACGCACATCGTCCGTTAGAGTCCATCACTCTTGCGTGGTACGTGATATTACTGTTACTGCCACTTGTCAAATCCCGTCTCTTTCAAAAACCGAAGTAGTCTCTTCGTCGCCTTCAGCTGCGATGTCTTCTGTCGGTGGCATGTGAAAATCGTTTCGAGGGCCAATGGTCTAGTGTCAAGGTGCGCTAGAACGGATGCCAGGGACTGTCGCTGAACATTATATTCAGGACTGTCGCACAGCATGTGTTCCAGCGTCTCCTCGCAAAAACAGCCATTACAGAGAGCGTTGTCGGCCATTCCAATGCGAAATGAGTAAGATTCTGTGAAAGCCACCCCTAGCCATAAGCCATAAAGCAGAGTCGCCTCTCTTCGGCGGAGTCCAGATGCCAAACAGAGATGCATAAAGGGGGCAGATGGTTTGGACGCTTCCTCCGGTCGGTCTGGCTGTTTGGTGTGCACCATAAAGACAGCGGGATCTCCTGTGCAAGCACTCGAAGCCTGCTAGCTGCGTCGGACCGTGAAAGTGGTATGGCCTCTTCTTGTGCGTCTTCAAGAGCTGCCCGAGCGGCATTATCGGCGTCTTCGTTTCCTATGACGCCGCAGTGACTTGGCAGCCACTGAAACGTCACGTGGTGTCCTTTCTCCTGTGATGTATGGAGTAGGCATCTAATATAGAATACGAGCTGTTCGAATGGCCCGCAACGCAGAGCTGATAGCACAGATTGTAGGGCTGCCTTTGAGTCGCTGAAGATTGACCATTGTCGAAGTGGCTCCCGATTGACGAAACAAAGTGGAGCGCGAAGAGCAGCTAGTTCCGCAGATGTCGACGTTGTTGGGTGTCCGTCCTAAAGCTGATGGTAATAGTTCTTACTGGGGACAACCACAGCACCGGACGAACATTGCATGTTTGTAGAACCATCAGTATAAATGTGTTCACTGTCCGCGTACCTCTCGTGCAGAGAAAGCAGAGACAGTTGTTTCAGCACCGGCCACGACAGTTCAGACTTTTTCCCTATTCCTGGTATACTGAGATGGACTGATGATGACAGTTTTCGACATGCTGTTCTCTAAGTTGTATGCATGATTTGGAAAAAATTAGGGACAGTGCGCTTCAATTTGCTAAGTACTTGTAGCCTCTATCCTAGGGAGATGTATGCCACTGCATTTTTTCCCTGCTTAAGGAAGTATGAGACATAGATGATAATAGTTTTTGTTGGCGCACACAAGAAATATATGGAACCCTAGGGATACAGAGCTTCGGTGCAAAAGAATGAAAAGCAACATGCACGGACATCACAGAAGTCAATCGTTACAAATTGTGGAGCGTCGATAGGGATTAATCCTGCAGAACCACGAAACCCCGAAGAGAGGAAAAGTCCAAAGCGCGTCGTAGAGCGCGGCGGACTTGAGGGAATCACCGTAGGAAGAAGGCCCGGAAGCAGAACACGGGCCGTCGGCCTCCGGATCCGAGCCACGAGGGCCTCACCGGACCGGGAATATCTGTCAACTGGTTCCTGCGCTTTCTGACTGCGCCAGTCCATGGACTTCTACTACGAGACCTCCGAACGTAGGTGCCTGTTTCAGCTGCGGCGCCTCCTTCCTCTGGACCAGCCGGAACAACTGCGCTCCAGCTATCACCGACTCACTACTCCAGCCTATCACTGCTTTGGGGAGATCATCGCCGTGTCCTTCATCGTCTCGGCCCGCCGGTCAAGTTATCATAGAGCGTCCTTTCTTAGACTTAAACGCATGCTTCCTAATTCTTTTAAGGCGAAAGCCTTAGATGTCAGTGTTGGTGGTGCCCTTGACGAAACTGCTCCGTGACGAAAAGTGACCGAAAGCGCAAAGAGTGAAATCCCTTCAACTAATGATCGAATTGACGTCATATTTGTCAGGGAGGTTCCTGTATGCAAAGTAAATTACTTACTTAGAGAAACGAGAAGAAGGGGGGTTAGCCGAGGGGCCTGATCTTTATTAGTCATATCATAGGAAGCCAACAAACACTGACACCAAGGACAACATAGGAGAAATCCCTTGTGCTTAATAAATGAAATAAAGAAACGATAAATTATTAGAAATTAAAGTGGATGAAAAAAGAACTTGCCGCAGGTGGGAACCGAACCCACAACCTTCGCATTTCGCGGTCTCGGTGGATGTGGAAACGGGGCCGTGGTAGCTCATATGGTAGAGCATCGCACGCGAAATGCGAAGGTTGTGGGTTCGGTTCCCACCTGTGGCAAGTTGTTTCTTCATCCACTTTAATTTCCATTAATTTATCGTTTCCTTATTTCATTTATTAAGCACAACTGCCCCTATGTTGTCCTTGGTGTCAGTGTTTGTTCGCTTCTTATGATATTACTTTGAAAAGACAATTTCTTGCATTTTTTTCTTGGTGGGAATCGACCCTAAGCCTCTGGGGCGCGAGACGAGCACGCTTCCCTGAAGCCATGGCTGCTCCACAGATCTAGCTTACTAAGGGTGGGCCCAGTGCTTGCCTGACCGCACACCTCACATCATCACAAAGACGCTTTCATGCCACTGCTCGCGCGTAGGTCGTCGTCGTCCTCGTCGTCGTCATCGTCGTCGTCATCTTGCACAGCTGACTCCGATGCCGCTCATGATAGCTGCGTTCTCATACCGCCCCTCCCTTTGCGAAGGCGCTGACGGCACTGGTCCACCACAGTAGGTGCGGCGATTTTGGTGTTTTGTCTTGCGCTCCGATGGACAGTTGCCACAGTTCTTCATAAACGCATGTTAATCGTGATAAACAGTGTGCCAAGTGTTCAATCATGCTTTCTCCTTAGCGTTTTGCAAACGTGTAACACTTGCTTAATTTTGCTTCATGTTCTTTTATGTTCTAGCGTCCCGTTAACGAGCTTTCACTACACATCATGCTGTTAACTGTTGACTGAGTGCAGTCTGTTAGCGGCGCCATTTCTTGTGTGCATAAATTGTCTTGAGCGTCCGCGTGAACAAGCGCCTTTGTCTTCTATTGGCCACGCTGAGGCTATATGGCTACCCACTATGTAGACCTTAAGTGAGCCTCCATCAAATACAGCCCTCTAGTGATTAGGCCATAATTAGTAAGAACATCAAGTAATTGCTAAAAGTATGCATTAGCCTTCCATCACCAGCCACTTGCGTGAACCTTGTGCACATAAACAAACTAGAAATTCTAAACTTGCTATTAATTACCGCGCTATCTACCAGCATTACCTTGACCTTTGCACTTAAGGGAATGACGCGCCGATAGTTACCACATAGGAAGAAAAATTAGTTTTTTTTTTAATTTTGACTTGCAACCACCTCAGGCGAACTTGGGCGACTGTCTTGACAAATTCATTGAATATTTTGTTTATGTATGCAAAATAATGGAGGCACGTCAGTACCTATGCTCTAGGCTCATACAATTCCAATTGAAGCACGCAATACACACAAAAACGCACGTGCCTACGTATAGGTACACTGCTCAGCGATTGAAACGCAAAACACGGACCGCATAGCGGCGACTGCTTATTGCGTTGCCGGTAAGGGCTCGGTGATAGCTGAGGGGTCGAATGCATGTCACAATGCATAACAAGTATGCTCGCTTTCATTTGATACAATAATGCATCAGCTCTCTGCCCTCAGGGCCCACCGGTGGCGCAAAAAGTGCCAGGCAGCCATGCGCTTCGAGTATCGCGTTTCAATCACTTAGTACTCTACATACATACATACATACATACATACATGCATACATACATACATACATACATACATACATACATACATACATACATACATACATACATACATACATACATACATACATACATACATACATACATACATACATACATACATACATACATACATACATACATACATACTACGTCCCTACGTTGAGAACAGGGTGATAGCTTCCCCTTAAAGTTTTGTTCGTCTCCATCGTACAGCACGCACCACAAAAGCACACACACGGGCAGTAACTTGCTCTCCTAGAAGTCCAGTCAGTCCTTCCACTCTCGTGAAGATGGAAGACCAGCGAAGCTGTGTATTGTGAAATATGTATATGATGAATTGCACACGTGGCGCCGAACTTGTTCTCCATGAATTCTTTGCGGAACCTCGCCGTCGAACCTGGGAACTGTTACAACGGCGTGACGGCCTGCCGTTGGCGCGGCTCGCGCTTGCCTTCCGCGGCACGTTTGTCGTCCGTGCCGTTGGTCCTCCGCCGCCGTTGCGATTACCGCCGCTGCTTTCATGCGCGCCGTATTTGGTCAACGGCCTCGTCATCGCCTACGGATTCCCAACTACTGAACGTAATGCTACTGGCTGTACGTTCGGCGGCGTAAGTTCTTTTGCGACGTTTCCGTGCCCATTGCGCTTCTGGGCAAGTCGCAATTCCTAGCATCCTCACTCTTCTTCCCGAGAACGAATGGCACGCTGCCGAGCCATCGTAAGTCCAAAGGGCAACTGATAAGAGCTCTGGCGCGATCTCAACGACATGGAACGCACGATACGCGCGATTGGTTGGTAATACAATGACATTTTATTCTAGTAGGGCCGCGTCAATCTAATCGCGTACTCGACGGCGCGAACGCAGGTGGCTACTGACGCGGACGCTGAAGGGGGAGGTGGTGATTGGCGAGAAAACTTTTATTCAACAGAGAGGGTGAAGCTCATGGGCTCCACAATACTAGGTGTCGTCCTTAGTCCGGGACGTCCTGCAAATAGCACCGAGAACCAAGTCTACCATTCGCGCTGCAGAAGCCCGGCTGACTGAAGGACGGCAGACCATCCATCTATATTTGTTAAACTGCTCTCGCGTTGGGGACATTGCTCGCCATTGCCGAAGTAGCTGGTCATCACCTTCGAAGTGGAACACTGGGTCTTGGCATCGTCCTGGAGGCAACATTCGGCGTTTTAAAGGCGAAGTAATTCTTGGCGAACATTTGCTACTTTGAAAGTATGAAAATCTAGTATCTAGCCGCCTGCGTCTTGACGCTCTCATGGTCGTTTCGTTAACTTGGTATGTACCGAAATCATCATTGTATATAACAAGAGTGTATGGAGAACATAAATGATTGGTCTTGAGATGAATATCAAGACATGTGTGTCACGAAGGTCATGAAACAGCTGCCTACGTCTTGGCGGTCTCATGGTCGTCTCGTTAATTTGGTAGGCACCAAGGTTGCCATATTATGACAAGAGTGTACGATGAACATGAATGATAGTTCATGAAATGAATATCATTACATCTGTGACATGTAGGTCATGAAACAGCCGCCAAAGTCTTGGCGCTCTCACGGTCGTGTCGTTAACTTGGTATGATCGAAAATTGTCGTAATATGACAAGAGTGCACGACGAACATAAATGATGGGTCATGGGATGAATATTATCACATGTGTGTCATGGAGGTCATGAAACAGCAGCCTACATCTTGGCGCTCTCATAGTCCTTAACGATCGCTAAGTTGGTAGGCACCAAAATGGGCATAGTATGACAAGAGCGTATGATGAACATAAATGATAGGCTATGACATGACTATCATGACATGTGCGTATTGTAGGTCATGAACAGCCCCCTACGTTTTGGCGCTCTCATGGTCATTTCGTTAACTTGGTGTGCACCAAAATTGTCCTAGTATAACAGGAGGGTATGATGAACGCAAATGATCGGTCTTGAGATGAATATCATGACATGCGTGAAATCATGATCTCCTTGCACAAACAGACCTTTGTATCCTTTTCCTGTCAGATGCCGATATCTTTGACCTCGAAAACCGCCCTTTATCTCAGACAGTCGTTAGCACCACATTCACACCGGCGATGCTAAACCGGTTCACCGGCGTCCTTATTGCATTTCCGTCGTGGAACACGGAATAATACAAATGGAGAAAATGATGGCCAAGTACATAATCAAACCATCCTCTAATCCATGGGCCACTCCTTTTGTGCTGGTCAAGAAGAAGGAGAACACCAGGCGATATTGCGTTGATGATTGACGCCTCAACAACATAGCGAAGAAAGACATTTATCCCTTGCCCATGTATGGACGACGCACACGACTGTCTTCACGAGGCCAAATATTTGTCGACTATTGTTAAGGTTGTTGGCAGATTGCTAATGACCCATTAGACCACGGAAAAACGACATCCGTAACTCCAGATGGCCTCTACCAGCTTAAAGTCATGCCTTTCGATGATTGCAATGCGCCGGCCACATTCAGACGCATGATGGATTTGCTTCTTCGTGGCTTCAAATGGTGAACGTGCTTGTGCAACATTAACCGTGTTATCGTTGTTTCACCAATATTTGACAACCATCTTCACTTCCTCTGTGCAATTCCTGAGGTATTCCACAATGCCGGCCTCCAACTCAAAGCCTCAAAATGCCGCTTCGGACTTCGTGAAATAACCGTACTTGGTCATCTCTTCAACGCGGCGGTTGTCCAGCCCCATCCTGAAAAAAATCACTCCGTGAATAATTTTCCTGTTCCTTGTTCGGCAAAAGATGTACGCAGCTTTATTGAATTAGGCTCTTATTTCCTAATGTTTCATTCGTAATTTCGCCATTTCGCGTCTCCGTACTACGCTCCTCCAAAAAAGATGTTGCTTTTACATGAGGTTTACCCCAAGCTGCGGCCTTTTCGCTGCTTAGCGATGCCCTGACGTCTTCTATTTTAGCGCATTTTGACCCGATTGTGCCGAGAGAACTTCGCACAGATGCCAGCGTCCATGGAATCGGCGCCTTCCTCGCTCAGCGTCAGGGCGGACACGACTGCGTTATTGCGTACGCTAGCCGCCTCCTATCCGCCGGGAGAAAAATTTATCGCAGAACAAGAGTGCCTTGCTATTGACTTGGCTGTCGCCATATTTGGTCCCTACCCGTTTGGCCACACTTTTGCCGTCGTAACTGATCATCATGCAATCTGTTGGCTTTCTTTGCTAAAAGATCCTACAGGCCGCCCTCGTCGTTTGCCTCTGCGCCACAAAAAATCATCAGCTATATTTAGTGCACAAGCTCGATCAGCATAATCAAGATGCCCATTGCCAGTCACGGCATCCCGCGGATTCCCCTCCCGTCACTGAGCAAGGTGCTCACACCTGTGTCCTGTCTACCGCGGACCTCGTTAATATACACAACAAAAAACGTCGCGACTCAGCTTTACGTTCTATCACCGACAGTCTTATCTCTGCTGCACCCGACCTTTCACTACACTTGTTCAGCCTTCACGATGGCACTTTATACCACCACAATATACATCCCGACAGTCCTGAACGCCTCCTCGTCGTGCCTGCCCATTTGAAGTCAGCTGTGCGCCGCCAGCTTAAGGATGAGCCCGCTGCTGGTCACCTTGGTGTCACGCGCACTTATGATCGCGTCAGCCACCGTCTTATTTTTTCTTTTTCTTTTTGGCCTGGTCTCTACTGCTCCATGCAACGATATGTCGCAAGCTGGGATCGATGCCAACGCAGCAAGCGGCCAGCTGTGCTATCTGCCGGTCTGCTTCATCCTATCGATATTCCCGCCGAATCGTTCTTTGCGTAGGACTCGACCTTCTTGATCACTCGTCAACCTCAACGCCAGGCAACAAGTAGGTAGCCGTCACGACGGGTTACGCGACGTGATACGCCATTATTCGCGCCCTCCCAACCAGCGGCGCTACGGATGTCGCCGACTTTCTTCTTCATGACATCTTCTTGCATCACGGTGCTCCTCGACAAATTGTGTCCGATCAACGCTAGTACTTGTTTGTCTCGCGCCATCGAGGACATCCTTCATTCATTCTCTACCCACCACAAGCTTGCAACTACCCGTTCTGCTTTGTCGGGCAGGTTCTAGCTTCCTTGCTACAAATGCAAGCACCGCGTATCTGCGCAGAAGAAGGAACTGCCATGCAGCGCCCGGTCATCGAGGCATCTGTACGAGACATTGACTGCCCCGTAGACAGCATCTTCCAGCCACTCATTGTGGCTACTACGCCTGCGCCGGCATCAGTGACGTCGCATCATAGGCTTCCACCAGCGGGTATAAGAAGCAGCAGCCTGGCGTTCGGAATCAGTGGGCTCGGCAGCAGCACATCGGACACAATGGTCAGCCCATTCTGCTTTGCCGTGCAGGTTCTAGCTTCCTTGCTACAAATGCAAGCACCACGTATCTGCGCAGAAAAAGGAACTGCCATGCAGCGCCTGGTCATCGACGCATCTGTACGAGACATTGACTGCCCCGTAGACAGCATCTTCCAGCCACTCATTGTGGCTACTACGCCTGCGCCGGCATCAGTGACGTCGCATCATAGGCTTCCACCAGCGGGTATAAGAAGCAGCAGCCTGGCGTTCGGAATCAGTGGGCTCAGCAGCAGCACATCGGACACAATGGTCAACCCATTCTGCTTTGTCGTGCAGGTTAGTGCATACTTACATGCCAAATGTTATCGCAGTGATGACCGTTTCCTACTGCTGCTGCCTTGCCCACTTAGTGTAAGAAATTTACTTTTGGATGTGTGTTCATTTAGGAAGAGCCTTTTGAGCTGTGGCGACATTGAGTCAAATCCAGGTCCTACTGATAAGGAAATGTTGGAGATGATTCTTTTGGGCCAGAGTAATATCACAGCCTCCATCAACAACATTTTGACAAATCAAGGAAAGATTGAAGCAGATATCGCAGGACTGAACGAAAAGATGAAGTTGTTAGAGGTTCAGTTGGCGTCCTTAAATGAACTAAAAGAGCGAATTTGCGAGTTAAAATCAACAACGACTGAGCTGGAAGATAAAGTGACATACCTGCAAGACAAGGTTGATGAACTGGAAAAGAGAAGCCGGAGGAATAACTTGATTATTTTCGGAATAAAAGAAGAGAGCGATGAAACTGCTGAATCTCTTATCGCGAAGGTGAACGAGACGGTGTTCCAAGAAAAACTAGATGTTACTGTTAAAGGCATAGAGAGATGCCACAGGCTTGGAAGAAAGAGCAAGAATGGTCGCCCAGTAATCATTAGGTTTTTAGACTACCGCGAAAAACATTCAATCCTAAAAGCTTGCTATAAGCTCAAGGGAACGAAATTTTCGATCACGGAAGACTTTTCTTTCGCCGTTCGAAATATTAGAAAAAAGTTATGGGAAAGCTCTGCGGAAGAGAGATCGAACGGAGCTAGGGTCAAGCTTTTTTTTAACAAGCTGTGTGTAGATGGTATGATGTTTGCTTGGGACTCGGCGAACAATGCTCGCTACAAAATTTCTGAAAGAAAGAAAGAAATGACCACAAAAGGAAGATAGGAAGACATTAACAATAATTAGTAATAATTGTCGTAGCGTTGTAAACAAAGTCTCCCATCTGGAAGGTATGCTGTTAACGCATAATCCGGACACAGCTGTGCTAACAGAGACATGGTTAGATGAAGAAATATTGGATTCCGAATTTGTACCAAGAAACTATAAAGTCTTTCGGAAAGACCGCGACAGAAGAGGTGGCGGAGTGGCTATACTGTTCAAAAGCACATTTCAGATTTTAAAACTGCCTGATGTTGCTACAGTTGAAGCTGTCTTTTGTAAAGTATATGCTAACAATTTCCGATATATCCTTGGTGCTATCTATAGGCCTCCCGGTTCCTCTATCGCTGTCTTAGGTGAAGTTAAGAAATATCTTTATTGCTACATGAAACCAGACGATAAGTTAATTTTAGCTTGAGATTTTAACTTACCAAACATAAACTGGGCTACTTTTTCTGTTGAATCTCCGCACGCTGTAGGAGATGCTCTGCTTGATATCATGTTTCATTTCGATCTCTTACAAATTTTGAAGAACCCTACTAGAA
This sequence comes from Dermacentor albipictus, assembly GCF_038994185.2. Taxonomy (NCBI): domain Eukaryota; kingdom Metazoa; phylum Arthropoda; class Arachnida; order Ixodida; family Ixodidae; genus Dermacentor; species Dermacentor albipictus. Next base: position 32,371,816 of record NC_091824.1, read on the forward strand.
TCCAACAAGATTCTTCATCAATACTGGATTTATTCTTGGTACGAGGCAATATCAAAGAAAAACTTTCATGTAATGTAGTGGCCGGTATTTCTGATCATCAAGCTGTAATCTTGGTAATAGAAGACATATTATTGGACCGAAAGGGTGATACTCGACACTTTCCGAATTTTGCCCCTGCTGACAATGAATCGATTATTGATATTTTAGATTTTCATTATTATAGTTTTCTGCACAGCACTTGTAGCGTGGATGACCTGTGGCTTGTTTTCAAAAACAAGCCAACAAACAATTTGTTCGTGACTGCATTCAGCGTTTTGTACCAGTGATATGCAAGAAGTCATACAATAACAATCCCTGGATTACGCAAGAAACTTTGCAATTGCAGCGCAAGGTAAAGAGATTAAAGAAAAGAATAAAAAAATCAAGCTCAGCCTTTCTAGAGGCAAAAATTCATGAAGTTTCAGAGAAATTAAAACAGTGCATTCTGAAAGATAAAGAAAACTACTACAATAAGCAACTCCCGGCTTTTATAAAAACTGTACCTGAAAAGTTTTGGCGGTCAATTGCACCAGTTTCTCGTTCTACCGATGCATTTATTATAAATGGACAACATGTAAGTGACAATGTCCAGGTTTCAGCAGCATTTAATAACACCTTTAAGAAAGTTTTCACGAAAGATGGCGGGCGTCTCCCACCCTTTAGCATGTCCCTTCCTTCCATGCCTGATGTTGTAATTTCTGAAGAGGGTGTTTTAATCTATTGTTAAAACTGAATATTAAGAAATCACCTGGACCAGATGAAATTCCAAATGCCTTCCTTAAACAGTATGCAGAGTGGTGTTCGAAGTATTTGTGCGTCCTATTCACTCGATCTTTGAAAGAAGGTGTTCTACCGTGTGATTGGAAAACTGCTAGAATTAAGCCTTTGCACAAAAGTGGAGAGAAGACGTGTATTGAAAATTATCGCCACATTTCATTAACTTCAACAACGTGCAAATTATTGGAACACATCATTCATAAGCATATAACTAATTTCCTCGTCGAGCATAATGTACTGGCAGCTGTTCAACACGGTTTCAGACGAGGGTATTCCACATGCGCTCAGCTGGTCGAAACAATCCATGATTTTGCAACTGCAATCAACGCAGGAAAACAAACTGATGTTGTCTTTATGGACTTTCGAAAAGCTTTCGATAAGGTTTCGCACAAGAAACTGCTTCATAAACTCAGTTTTATTATAACTAATAAACAGATATTAACATGGATACAATCGTACCTATCTGATCGCCGTCAGTTTGTCGAACTGCATAAAACTTGCTCCAATTATGTTCCTGTCGATTCTGGTGTTCCCCAGGGATCCGTCCTCGGCCTCCTACTGTTTTTAATGTTTATTAATGATATTGTTAAAAACGTGTCAGTACGTGTTAAGTTATATGCGGACGACTGCGTGCTGTATGAGAAAATAAGTTCGACTGATGATCCAATTAGGCTGAATAATGATTTTGCAAAAATAGTTTCTTGGTGTGAGAAGTGGCAAATGTCAATTAACTTTGATAAAACCGTATTTATGAGAATAACACTTAAAAAGATCCCTCTTCTATATTACTACACTGCTAATAATAATTTTCTTCATGAAGTCACAGAATATAAGTATCTAGGTCTATGGATCTCTGATAATCTTTCTTGCACCAGGTATGTCGACTATATTTCAGCAAGCGCTCTCCGAAAGCTTTTTTTCTTACGGCGCTCGCATAAGCTAGCAACCCCTGGTACACGCCTCCTTGCCTACAACAGTATTATTAGAACAATCTTAGAATATGCAGTCATTATCTGGGACCCTTTTACAAAGGTAAACATAAATAAAGTTGAAACAATCCAAAAGAAAGCAGTAAGGTTTATCTATAACACTTACGGGCGAGCATCAGTCAGTGACCTCCTCAAAAAAAGTGGTTTACCCTCTATTCCTAACAGAAATCGCATATGTCGCTTAAAGTTTTTTCTATCAAATAATTCATAATAATTTCAAAGTTGACACCTCCAATATCCTTATCTATTCCTCGGGGTACCAAACTAGAAATCGCCATTCTCTTTCTATAACACCATTAAATCCGCGAGTTAATTGTTTTAAATATTCCTTTTTTCCAAGGACCATCACTGATTGGAATAACCTCACGGATGACAGTCAGACAGACATCATTACATTCATTTCAAGAGCATTTGAATTGATTGTTGTTAATTGACCTTGTCGCTCTATTCTCTTGTTGAATTTCTATGTGCAATTTTGTTCTTTGTGTGTGTAATTCTGTATCTTAACACAATGTTTCCCACCTGCTATGATCTTGTGTACAAGATCGCAGTATTCATAAATAAATAAAAAAAACTGCTTATCACCCACAAACGAATAGACTCACAGTGTGCCTGAACCGAACGCTCGCTGACATGCTGTCAGTGTGCGTCTCCGCCGAGCACCGCGATTGGGACGCTACTTTGCCCTATGTAACTTCCGTCTACTACTCGTCCAGACATGACACAACTGGCTAATCGCCATTTAACTTCTGTATGAACGCGAACCCTTTACGTCCCGCTGCTCTAACCTGACCGGCTACGTACGTTCGCGATGCCGTAGCGTGCGCCGACACAGCTAGCCAGATCGCTCGTGAACGCATCATAGGGTCCTGAAAAGCCCAGTATGACAGTCGCCCCAGAGACGTTTGATACTCGCCAGGCGCCCTCGTGATACTGTGGTCTCCATCCCACCGTATCGGTCACTTCGAAAAGCTATTGTCGCGCTACGATGTTGCTTGTAGAGCACGTGCTACGTCAAATCACCGACGTCACACACGAAATCAAACCAGTCGTCGAGCCAGCGCCATCTACACTACAGCCCTCTGGTATCGTGCATGTTGAGAGAGTCAAGTCGTATGTGACGGGCCCCTCTTGTCCCTCATAAGAAGCATCGGGGCGGCGGTCTTGTACCCCGGGGGGGAAGGGGGGGGGGCGAAGGAGTAGTGCCACGAGACAGCGAATGGACTGCTATTGTCGGTCGGACGAAGACGACGGGGACGAAGCAACCAGCGGCATGCGAGAGCCTGCAATCCGTCGTCGCTGCTTGAAGTTGCCGTAACTTAGTAAGTAGCCATAATTTCTAAATATACGTTATTCCCGGAACCAATGTTACTGGTCAAATAACAATATACAAAAGAATCATTGCGAAATTCGACTACAAAAAAAATGAGGAAAGCTACGACACGATGAGGTTACAATATCCGTGACAATGGAAACACCGCGTCGACACAAGTAGCTCAGCGAGCACAACCGCGAAATTCAAGGACGACAGCTTGCGTTTCTGGCCAGACAAGGTTGAGTGACGCCAAAGAATTGGTGGCTATGCTTCTTCGGAATATTGTGCTTTTAGGCACTGCAGTGCATACATCTATTAATAAATAGAGGCCCCTTCTTGCATAAATTTGTTATACATATAAAGCTCTTACCGTAGCCTTGAAAATATACGACATACGTGTTCGTGAATGTGCCATTTTATACAATCGAGTCGCATATAGTTCTGAATTTCTCTTCTTACATATCCTTTTCTCGTAAGTGTGAATGTAACCTACAGGTTTCCTGCAACATTTATTCTGTTTTATAGCCGTAAAACGAAAAAGCAAACGTGGTCCTGATACAATGTCAAACATGTTTTTGCAGAATACTTGAAGCAGCTTTTGACCTCTTTGCTTGTCATTTGCAGTAGCACTAGATAGTAGCATTCTTCCTACAAACTGGCACTTTAAAACATGATACCTATTCGCAAGAACGGCTTCAAAGCAGTGATGGATATGTGCCAACCGATAAATTTAACGAGCATTTCCTGCAAAAAACAATGTGACACGTCAATATTAAATGAATCGCAAGCTACTTAGACGACAAATTACTCTGTAGCCAGCAACACAAAAATGTTGATGGCCTGTGACTCAACGTTGCCGGAAACGCGCACGAGTTTTCCATAGTTATTACCTCGGCTCTGCAAGCTGACGTAAAATTCATTAATTTTGAGAATACTACTCGCATTATTCTACAGTGTACGGCAGTATAAAAACTCAAATCAATGGGCACCAGTCTCCTGATAGTGGCCTGAATTGAAACGTATCTGCCCAGCAGATTTCTCTGAGTTGTGAATGTTTATTTCATGGCATTTATTCTATTGTAGGCGTCCAGCAGGGATCGATTCTAGCACTTTTGAAAGTTTTCATCTATATTAAGAATATTCGCCGTCATAATTTGCAGTCTCAAAGACAAGGCAAAATACTTTTAATAAATACATAAAACTGCCCATTTGTGTGTGACTTGGCCCCCTGCCAATTAGCGCTAATGAATGAAAGTTCCTCATTGTAATCAGGAAAAAATTATCTCTGCTTTTTTTATTCGCCAATTATGTTCAATCAAAGCACTAGTTACACAATTCGAACGGTTAGCCTCTGAGTAGCCCAGAACTTAACATTGGTACAGTGCTTTGAAATCGCGTGCGACAACTTTCAATTAACTGGGGCGGTGAAAACAACTTCGTTTGGTTACTCGCTCCATGACACCAGGTTATCCAAACGACTAATTGCCGGCTACATACATTCGATCATTTTCTTACGGCTGCAAGTGCCAACTTAAGCCCTCTCTTGCGTCGATGCAGCGTAATTTTTGTCGCCTATGGCTATGTGTGCCACGTACGAACGCTTTCTCTTACCCTACTGACACGACCTAATGAATGAATGGCTAATGAATGAAAGTTCCTAATTGTAATCAGGAAAAAATTATCTCTGCTTTTATTATTCGCCAATTATGTTCAATCAAAGTACTAGTTACACAATTCGAACGGTTAGCCTCTGAGTAGCCCAGAACTTAACATTGGTACAGTGCTTTGAAATCGCGTGCGACAACTTTCAATTAACTGGGGCGGTGAAAACAACTTCGTTTGGTTGCTAACTCCATGACACCAGGTTATCCAAACGACTAATTGCCGGCTACATACATTTGATCATTTTCTTACGGCTGCAAGTGCCAACTTAAGTCCCCTCTTGCGGCGATGCAACGTAATTTTTGTCGCCAATGGCTATGTGTGGCGCTTACGAACGCGTTTTCTTACCCTACTGACATGACCGACACACCAACGTGGACACGTGGGGATCTGATGAACATATCCTGCATCTAGTGCACTGGCCCTCTATGGACTTCGTGTGTGACCGATAGCGACATTGCGAGCGGCGATTCGATGACGTCAGCAGGAATACGGGCCTTTGCTGTCTCCTACGTTTCAGCTCGAATAGCTCTTCTTCAATTGGTGTGATGCCACATTCGCTGCGCGGGCGTTTAGCCTGGTACTCTCTACTTGCTCCCTATTTGTGTTCTAGTGTGTCTTTATGAATGCCTGCACTATTACGCAAATAAATATTGTCAGGGATGGGAATGCCCAGAGTCATATTGTAGCATTTCATTTTTTGGGGGTGAAGGGGTGCAGCCGACGAATTTCATACTGGAGCAGATTGGAACAGACAAATTCTGATTTTGGAGCCGTTTGCAGCACATATGCCTTATTATCGAAGTAGTCTGCAACATGGAACCATTAATGTAGATAATTATAATTATGCAGGCTAGCAGCCACAGAGAGTGTTAAAAAGTAGCCTAAAGGTATTTTTCATAGTATTGATGCGAAAGCGGTGAATGACCTGTTGACCGAAAAAGCCAGCGTCTGTCTGCTGTAGCAGGGAAAGCGTAAGTAAATTCTCATTGGATGTGACGCCACGCCACCTGCGCGCCTCCACGGAGCAGGGCGGTCGAAAGGGGACACCTGCTGTAGTAAGAGCGCGCCAGGGGTCGCTTGAGGCGATAGGGCGCAGCCGCGAGGGCCCGTCACCCTCGCTCTCACTCTCGCAAGGTTATGTTTTCCGCGCGTTCCTTGTCCGCTTAAGCTCTCGCCTACGTTGTAACAGCGCCTCGGCAAGTTCAAATCAAAACACGCTAAGCATATCATCGCACTCGCTTGTACACGAGGAGTTTACAACTCGAAGGGCCGCTCAGCGGCGTTCACCTGGACATTAATGCATTCACAACCGATAAGTGCTTAGGTGCCCTCGGATCATTTTAACTGAGTGCCCGTGAAATGACGAAGGCATATCCCGCCAAATTTGTCCAGATGCTAGGGTTAGTGCTCACGCCAGTGGTTTATTCAATGACCTCTCTAAGCAATGCGACTGCGCCAGCCAGCTCGAATCAAGATTGTGCACGCGAATGATTTCCCTTTGCCGCTCAGTGTACCCACTAATAGCACCTAGACATCAGTAGTTCGCATCGAATGATTAGGTGTAAGCGCCCTCAATAACAAAGGCAGCGACGTTTCCTCCTCTCTTGCCCTCACCTTTTCTGAGTAACCTGGCTGCATTCGCCTTCCCTTACCACTCACACTCTCAGTTTCCAGGATTTGATTCCGGTGATCGCACTCCGCAGCAGTGCGATCGACACGATATCAAGATTTTTGATCGGCAACTCCGTGGAGCTGCGTATCGCATTAAGAGCAGCTGCCATGTCGGCGCTACGCGGAATGCGGCGCGCTTCCTGGCCGCTTTTCACTGCCGCGTGCGCGACATTCACCCACAATCGGCGGCTTAGCCTCGGTCGTTTTCACTAGCACATGCAGTATGTGCGCATGGAGACGATTTTATCATCCATGGTCCTTATATTGAACCTCACGACGATGTCGACGGTAGAAATGCGCCTGGAGTGTCCATATAATTGCTATTGCACTAGTATTCCCTGCGCTGTTCTACATTTCAGCCTCAAGAGGTTACAAAAAGGTGTATCAGCCCTTCCACTCTGTGAAGAAGGATGAGCAGAGAAGTTGTGCGGTGTTCTGCCTTAATCGACGCATCGGCGTATTATTATTATTATTATTATTATTATTATTATTATTATTATTATTATTATTGAAGGACAAAGAGGACCAGTGGATCTTTTAACTGTGGAGTGATTTATTATTATTTTTCTATTCAGTAGTGACGCGTGCGAATACCGCCACATGGGAAACGGGAATTTCACAATATTTACAACTTCACTGTGAATTATGCAAAGTAGATGAAACTCGGCGTAATGCTAGAGTCGCCTTAGCGGCGAGAGTTACAGCCGTTTTCTGTTACCATGCTCCATCCGCAGACGGCCATATGTATTGACAGCAGACAGGAAATCTGTGAACTTTACAACTTCACTGCGATGTAACTAATTACGACAAGCAAATCAAATCCTGCGTACTGATAGACACGTCCAAGGGGTCAATTTCAGTATATATTATTGTTCCATGATACCTACACTAGATTGAGAGCTACAGAGCATTCGTGAGAAACTACAGAGGCGAAACGTTTTTTCGGGCCGACGCGCGGACGGGCGGACGTCCACCACCGCCGGAGGGTAGCAGCTATATACAGCTTAGCTGTAAAACTCGAGCAGCGCAAGGTCGACCGGCCGCGCGAGCATCCCTCACGTAGCGAGCAAGTGCGTCGTGGCAGCGTGGGATGCCCGAACTGAGGCCCCACGGGAGAGAGCGCTTCGCACACTTCTCGAGTTGAGTCCCTGCGTGGGCTGCCACAGGAAGTCACCAAGTTTAGAACCTCATTAAAAAGACGCTTTCGCTTTAAGGTTTCAATCTAAATACACGGGAAGACAGTAGGTCGTTTTTCTCTGCAAGCATGACACCAAATTGCATTAGGTACGTTGCACTTAAAATGAAATATTGAAATTCAGTGACTGTAGGAAGGAATTTCTTTTGCGAGGAAGCAAAAGTTGATCCCTATTTAGGCGGTCGAGTTCTTAAACTGGATTTATTCAATGTCACAAAATTTCACATAAGCCAATGTTGAAGTTTGTAACATTATAATTCAGCAATGTATCGGGATATCACAATTCCGTAAAACGCACGTACTGTGACATTGAAAGCGGAAAAAATTTTTTTACTATACAGCCCAATAAAGTACGCCTGTAATTTGAGAGTTGCACTTTTGCAGGAAGCGTGCAAACAGTGTAGCAACTTAACGTCAGCTGTTATTTCGTACACGATACCTTTCCGCTATGGATGCTCTAACGGTTGCCGTTTACAGAAATGCGGTATCTGCTTTTTGATCGCACAATAACGAATTTGTAAACTATATCCTTATTATTTCTTGAAACGTATCAATCTTCTGATTTTTTTGCCAGCAAATAAAAGATCGTAAATCAAAACTCTGCTTCAAACAGTCACAAAATTTAACTTTCTGTCTCAGAATGCAGCATATATATTTAAACTTAGTCGAGTTGTTTCCTCATAATCGCATTTCTCTATTTTACACGTATTTGAATCGACTACATCGTAGTTGGTGCGGGGCTACAGCTTTGTTTTCAGTTGAAAAACTGGGGGTACTTCCCGAAACAAAAATTTTGAGAGCCTACCTGTACATTCTTCACTGGCGCAGCGAGCACTTCACGCGATACCGCTGTTTTAGCAGCGCAATGATTTCGGTCATTGATTGCAGTCCCGCTGAGTGCCCTAGTGCCTTCTGCACACAAGGCTAATTTCCTCTTTGTATTTGACAACAACAGCTACAACAACTATTGCAACCAAACTTTTTGTTCGGATCAGATTAAGCACTGCAACCCGAGGAAGATTGGGATAAAAGTGTTTTGCAAGTACAATAAAGGCCTCCCCTCCCCTTGGTAACTCAAGCACATGCGGTTTCCGGATAAGATTAACACAACTTTAGATAGTGTGTTTGCAAAGTCACTAAACAGAATTCAAACATGTTCTATGCCACATGGTTTCTTTATATACTTTCGATAGTCATTTCCTTTACCTCCCACGCAACGTCAAACTGGGCGATCACTTAGTTCGCATTTAGTCCCTTCGTTTTTTTTTTTCTTTTTCTAAGTCTTCTCTATAGAAAATCATCATTAACATAATTACGGATTGAGCTACCTAACCACAAAACGTATATGAATGTGGTCCTACAGCCTGCACTAGTTTCGGCTATTCGGCCAATAGTTACTTGCGTACTGTGTATGTACAGTTCCAATAAATGCAATAAATTAAACTAACCGCTTCAAGATTCCTTTTAATTCCAATTGTTCAGCACACAGACATGGTTAACCATCGTTGGGGCTCTACCTGAGCCTACACTTTGTCGAAAGTGTCAAGAAAGTACGGAGTTAAGCAGGCTGATTTCTCAACCTTCAGCACCTAAGTCCCGTAAGCGCAATTTCTTTGTACATTGGAGTACTTTATCTCTGTTCTATCAGCTGAAATCTATTGACATGAAGCGTATTTTGCTATGTTGTACTGCAAAACATAAATTCAGAAGCCAGATCACCTGACGCCACCATGCAGGTTATGGTGCAAAAGTCACCGAACACAAGCTCTGTGCTTTCACCATACGGCCTGCGTTAATCCCTAGAAGAACATAATGTGAAAAAATAGTGAGGACACCAAACAACAGTGAAAATTGAAGTAGTGCATAAGAACCCGAAGAATGTAGTCGACAGCTTCGCAATATAGAAGCTAGAAACGTTGCCTGCTAACAGCCACTACCACAGTTGTACACTGAACGATTGTTCTTTTCTCCTGTTAAATTACAAAGCCTCATTTATCCAGTGTAAACATTCTGGCCAATATGCAATAAAAATTAATTGTGGGGTTTTACGTGCGAAAACCACTTTCTGATTATGAGGTACGCCGTAGTGGAGGACTTGGGAAATTCTGACCACCTCTTTAACGTGCACCTAAATCTAAGCATACAGGTGTTTTCGCATTTCGATCCCATCGAAATACGGCCACCGTGGCCGGGATTTGATCCCACGACCTCGTGCTCAGCAGCCCAACACCATAGCCACTGATCAACAACGTCGGATCCAAAACTCCATAAATAAGAGACTGCGTTTGAGGACAACGCAAAGGAAAAAAAAAGCCATTTCCCATTGTTTTTGCTAGCATGAGGACAGTGCTCCCAAACGATATCAAACATCTCCAAGCAACTGCGTTTTTGATCACTGAAGGCCTTATATAAGACGTTAGCTACTTAGCGTAATCCGATGCTTCTCGCAAAAATTACGCGGCGGCACAATTCCGTAAACGTCGTTCTGCTGACGTGCAACCTTTCATGGCCCTAAACGTCATCGTCCGTGGCCCGGCCGGCATCACCACCGCATTCCTCGGTGAGGGCCCCCCACACTTTTTATCAGCTATAGGCTGCTCGTTAGCAGTCGTAAAGCAACAGAAGCCAGCCAAATTGCTGCCTGTTTCCCGAACCTCCGAAATTGAGCGTCGAGAAGGCAAGAGGCCGGCATGGGGGCCTCCTTTATCTGCTGGATCCTGTACGACGGCCGCACGTTTATGGCTGCTCTCGCCAGCGGTGACAAATAAGAGCAGATCCTGCTACCGACCGCGAACCATCAACACGGGGCTTGAGAAGTAACGTGGAAGCATGTGAGTGTTACGTACGACTTTTACTCTTTTCACTGCGCAAAATCTCGTTCTAATGTTAAATAATGTACGGGTCAGGAACGCGCGTATACGGCAAAAGCGCTACGTTAATGCGACCGTAAGGGCTCCTAGCGAAAGAACTCAGTCACTTCCAGGCGAATACTCGAAGTACCGGTAGACAACTTTTACCTCGCTAAATAAGTGTGTGTATATATATATATATATATATATATATATATATATATATATATATATATATATATATATATATATATATATATATATATATATATATATATATAACGAGAAGAAAGGGGGTTAACCGAGCGGCCCGATATTTATTAGTCAGATAATGAGAAGCCAACAACAACGGCGCATGGGTTCGGTTCCCACCTGCGGCAAGTTGTTTTTTCATCCACTTTAATTTCCATTAATTTATCATTATTTTATTTCATTTATTAAGCACATGCAATTTCCCCTATGTTGTACTTGGTGTCAGTGTTTGTTGGCTTCTCATTATATGACTATATATATATATATATATATATATATATATATATATATATATATATATATATATTGTAAAGGTGGTTCTTGGCCACCAGTGGTTGGGCCGACCGTGAGAGCACGGCACGGACTCTCAGCATGACTGGTGTTCCCCATGAAAAGCGCTGGAGAGCTTGTCATGCCTTGTCTACTGTCCCAGATATTGGCGCGTACCCACTATGGGGGATTGGCCAAGAAGCAGGCGGTTTTCCATATGGTTAGAAGTAGAGAGAAATTAGATTTGTATAGTGGAGCGTGGGACAGTAGTACTCTAATATAGAAGTGTAACGAAATATTGTTAGGAATTCCGATAAAATAAGTAAACATAAAGAAATGAAATAATATATATTATGGATAATTTTAGTAATTCAGCAACGTACTCTTTTTGTGTCTCTAATAAAATTGTAAACTGCCAGAAAACCATCCCTGTGGCTAGATCCCAGTGAAGTCGCCACTAAAGAAAGAATGGTTGACGAGGTTAGCGAGAAGCCAAGTTTGGTAAATGAGTATTCCAATAGTTTTCTTTGTCTTAGAAAGCAGCGGCATGAGAGAAAGTAATGTTCGATAGTTTCAGGTTCATTGCATAAAGAACATAGAGGGGACACTGCGAGACCAGATCTGTGTAAGTAAAAATTGAGAGGAGGTATGCGACCTCTCAATGTTGTAAAAGAAACTTCCAATTGCCTTGAAGGACACCAATTAGTATTCCATGGGAAGCTAAGATGGTGGAAATCAGAAGACGGTGTTAGAACGGAGATGACCCACAAGAAATCGCTGGAGAGAATGACCCACTATAACCTTCCTCTTCGTCGCTACGGTTACCCCCGGAACGAAATAGGAGCCGTCCGGCGACCTAACAGCTCCTCATTATAAGTTGGTCATAGTACGGCTTGAGGCGATCAACGTTGACAATGTCGCGACCACGACGGCGCATGTCCGAATACGGTTCAATGGGTTCGATGTCATAGTTAATGGAGGAGGCACGCTCGACGATACGGTAGGGCCCTCTTCATATTTGGTCAGCAGTTTCGAAGAGAGCCCAGGTGCAGCGGAAGGAACGGAAAGCCACACAAGCGCTCCAGCAACGCAGGTGGCTGCAGAGGTGGTGTCACCGCGAGTGTTCCTCTGGAGCGCGAGTGCTCCTCTTGGCCATTGGAGGTAAAGGCCCGTGTGAGATCGCGACACTCTTCCGCATGTCTTGCCGTGGCAGAAATGGGCGCACACTCAGATGCATCGAGCCGGTATGGCAGAATTGTGTCGATGATGTGCGACGGGTTTCTACCGCTGGTGGTGGGTTGTGGTCTGAGTAGCTGGTGGTGCTCTGCGTAGCGGTTTTGTGCGCATAGGTTACGAAGGGTAGAATGACGTACAATGAGGCGACGTACATTGCAAGCATGTTGCCGAGCGTACGGTTGAAGTATTCTGTAAGGCCATTGGTTTGAGGATGGTACGACGTAGTTGTACGATGAACAACGTGGCACTTTTTAAGAATGCCTTCAACTACTTCAGATACTGAGTAGATCACTGAGTAGTTCCTCAGGTGGGCCATGGCGCAGGATGAATTGATGAAGCAGGGAGGAGGCAAAATCACACGCTGTAGCTGCTGGGAGCGTGCGTATTGCGTGAAGTGGTCGACTGCCACAATGGCCCTGCGGCTTCCAGCCCATTTCAGGCAAAAGGGCTCATACAACTCAATGCCGACGCGCCAAAACGGCCAGGTAGGCCAAGGTAAAAGTTGCAGACAGAAGGGGTGGAGATTGCCGGCGTTGACAATCGGGGCAAGAGCAAACGGACTTTTGAACGTAGCTCTAAATCCCTTGCCAATAGTACCGTATTGGCATACAGTACTGCAGCATTGGCGAAATGGTGAGCTTGACGGTGGAGCGCGCGAGTGCTTGGTGGTGCTGATGAACAAGAATACAAATCTATAAGGGAGCTAATTCAATAATCCTTGCACTGCTCACACGCGATAGTGGTAAGGTCGAGCGAAGGAACGGCGAAATGGCTGCCGCAACCAAGTTTGTCGAGACAGAAAATATATGCAGTTCATAGTTCCAAAGTACTAGGTTTGACGTGGTCGGATGGCCTAGCCGTATTCTAATGCGAAAACACCTGCTTTGTTTATTTGCACCACATTTTGCGATTATCCACAACAATTACACTATATAATTGTTTTATAATATCACTGTTACCTGAGCTGCACTTTCAGAGAAACTCTGCGCTTCACACACTACTCCTGTAAGACTTAGGCCATCGTTTACAAAAAAGGCGTTTTTTTTTTCAATAATGTCATAAGGCAACTATGAAAAAAAATGATAGAGACAATAATTACTAACCAACACATCACGTACACATTCAAATTATGAAGAAGTTCACTCTATATAGACAATTTAATAAGGTGTCCCAGATCTCGAAAACAATCCTTTTGAAGGTAGTAGGCATTTCAACAGTAAAGCAGGCGAGCCGTAATCAAGGCGTTAGAATGATATACGCAAATACTTTCACTTTATAACGTATCTACAGCGATAATACCTGAAAAATAACAAGAAACGAACCAGAATAGCGATGAGAGAGGTATGATGATGTAAGAGAATATCTATACTGGTATTCAACGGACGTCTGGAATAAGCGTAAAAAATTTAGGTTCATGTCAAAGATGGGTAGACATTGAAATTCATATCCCAGCGCTAAACACTTTATAAAAAATGTAAATAAAATTAAAATAAACCTGAAGAAGCATTGTTATAAGGCGAATCTAAAGAATGTTCTAGAATTTACCGTTTATCTGGGTGCAAGGAAATAAAATTTTGTGATTGGTAGTCAACTGTTTATTTAATATAAAACATTAGTACTTTTTAAAATCCAAACACGCCTCTAGTATGACGGGAAGGAAAGCTGCAAAGCAATGCTTGGTTTCAGCACATTTGGCATGGATACGCAAGCTATGAACCACAGAGCTCTAACCAAGGATGTCTTCTATTATACCAGTACAGACTAAGTAAAGAAAAGCTCGCAGGTAAGAAGACAAATCTGAAGAAAACCTAAGAACACACAACGAATACTGCAATAGAAAATAACAGCCGCTAAATAAAAAAAAAGATTACGCATTTTCAATCATTATTGCTTGGCAACTAAATTTGGGTAGACGATGCTTTATTTGAAATTAAGAGCAGGAAGAGGAGTTGGGGAAGCCTAGGAGTGCCTTGAAGAGGTCACCACTGATCTCCCAAGATAACACAACCAAGCTTATTGAAGAAAGAAAATCGAACACGTCAAAGGGTTACGCAGTAGCAGAGGCGTGACACCGGCGCTGACGTTGTGATAAGGCAATTTCTCATTATATTGCAGCCAATGAGACCATGTACTGGTACCGCCGTAGGTTTCCCGGTTCTTGTAAACGGCAGAGATCTCATTTAGCTTCATATGGGAGGCAACGTGGGAGGGAGGGATCAACTAGAAAAGAGGTCCGATATACATTTATGTGGCGTGTCGTGCAATGTTTCGTTCCACGCAGAGCAGTGGATGACTCGGGAGGCGAACAATAATAGTGGCACATGTGAGAAGGGTTCGTGGCTTTGTATTGGGGATGACAAAGTATAATATAGTTTCGGCTGTGGTGTTTGATTCAAACGTGTGAGAACAGTGATGGTATTCTACGTCCTAATTTATGGCTTCAGTTGTATGGAGTGTTTGGTCATGCATGTCGCGGAAAAATGATGTGTTCTAAAAGCTAATAGAGTTCATAAGTTAACTGACAGTGGTCAGTTTAAACGTGGCACGAGGTGCTTTACAAACATATTGCATGACATGAGATATGCACCGGGTATTCCAGCAAACACCATCAATTCTTTTTCTTTTGAAATAACCTGTGGCAGATAACACAATTCTAGTACATCAGCTGGTCTACACGAAGAGGCGGGCACTGCCTGCACAAAACCTTGAAATGCACGATAAAGTAGTGAACTATATTTCACTGAAGTTTTTCACTAATTACCTTCGGGTGCATATTGCAACTTAGAAATTATAGCCGGGTAGTTCGCAAGGAGGATCCCATTTGAACAAATTCTCAGCATGGCACTAGTTTCGAGATATGAATTGCCTAACTTTGTGGAGAAATGCATTGGCCTTGGTTACTTTTGTGCTTCGATGCATAAAAGAACGTTTCGTTATGAAATTTGAGCGAGACTGCATTTCTACCGCAAATTTGATGGCGCACATCTCGTGAATGGTGCAATCCACACAATTATTTTCAAGCGAATGTGCCTTGCAGTCTCCCGCAGCCAGAATTTGTAAATTTCAATATGTTCCATAAGGTAATCAACAGCTTAATTAGCAATTTTTTCTTAGCTAGTCGAATATTCGTTTCAGTTTCTTGTGGAAGCAATGTCAGCGTCTTTGAGTAGAAAATTTCATGGGGCAGAATTGTGCTATCTGCAGCAGGCAATCTGTTTAAATTTTGAAAGTGTCCGTTGAAACACCCTGTATAGGCATGCTTCGTTTCAAAATAGTGACTGTCATATTCCGAGTGCTGAGGAAGTCATCTGCATTGGTGTTTCATAGTATGTTGTTCATGAGTCTCCCTCAAGGACGGTTTGTTTGGAGGCTTGTGAACATGGCCACGAGCAGAGAAGTGACCTTCGGGCGAAACAATTGTAGCTTTGATTACCACATAAGAATGTATTGTCATTGCTGGGCAAGCCAAGCTGGTCAGCTGAGTGCCCTAAGCTTCGTGCGCATGCCTAGTCACGCACTGTAGGTGCAACTTATCGCATATCTTTTTTTGCAGGACAAACGGCGTTTACACCGCCGTGCTGGTGGCGATAACTTTCGCTATTTGCCCAGCAAGTAACGGCCACTACTTCCTCGGCTGTCCTCCTGTGGATGACGTTCATGACGCAGTCACGATACTGCCAAATCCTTTCAACTGTTCTACTTTCTACATTTGCGCACAGGTAGGAACCCCGAGTGAAATGCTATGCCCAAAAATATGTCGCGTCCAATAATTCAAAATAAAAAGACAGCCACGGTTGCACGCAGTTCATTTGTGTCTAATAAATGGTGCTATCTCAGAGAAATAGGGACCCAAGGGTCGGGTGTCCCACAATTATGTAAAAGAAAACTGAAATAAACTCCAGCGAACCGCAGGAAGAATGAAACAAACATCGGAAAATGTTGAATGAAGCACTACGTAAGAAAAGCAGAACCTTCTATGCTCCGTGCATAACCAGCTCGCCATACAGAAACCCATGAGTACGCAGGTATTATAGGGCGCATGACCACGATATCAATGCAATCGCTTCCCAAAAAAATGTAAAAAATCCTTGCATGCTGCGCAGACTTGAGTGCACCAATACACATGCGCAAAGTCTGAGTCCGCTGAAAATGAATCAGAAGAAAACAGAAAAGATTGCTCCAAGCTCACATCGGTGCGCGCAAATTAAGATTCTGTGTGCTTGATAAACGATCTCTATGAAGAGAGTACTGCTGGCGATTATGTCAAAAATGACACAGGGGCCTTCTGCGAATTATTGTTACCTTATTTGGTACAACCTTACCATTCTCAGATGATTTTGTTTAACCTGAAGTTCGCTGTGTAGGGTGGGTGGTAAAGTGAGTGACAAATACGGAGTGACCTGATATGTCGCTGTCTCAAGATTGCGGCAGTGGAGAAGAAACAAAGATAATTCATTTTCCCGATGAAAACAGGCTATTACGAACATTTCTTTCTTTCTTTATTGGTTTATTCAAGACAATGAACAGATTGTCTTAGGGGACACGGCTAAAGGCAATACATATGCCTGACTAGGCCGTGCCACCCGTACAGTGGCAGCAACATGGCAGTGGCAGGCTTTCAGTCACACATGAAATTAAAGTAGTACACATTTTCAACACTTGAGTACACAATTCGCGTAAGAAGAAAGGAAAAAAAAAGGTTAAAGTTTATACAGTTTTCTAATCAATTGAAGCACGACAACGACAGAAAAAAAACAAGTATGTACGAAATTTTCCATACCGGTAGCTGAAAGATTAAAGTTTACACAGTTTTCTAAAAACAACAACAAGAAACATGAACAAAATTTTCTATACCTGTAGTTCAACATTTCTATTAGTCTTCGGATAGTAACAATTCTTTTACCGTCTTCTTAAAGCTTTGCTTTGAAATTCCAGAATTTAGCAGGTCCAATACCAAGGGGTAGTCGTTTAGAAGGTTAGGAAGTTGAACTGCTAGTTTTTGATCTCCGTATTTCGTTCTGCAACGTGGTTTTCCTATCAGAGTTTTTCTGAGGTTATAGTTTGTCGTTCTGCCATGGTATTTACTTTGGAAGGAACATTTGTCTTCCCAGAATCGCCGTGAAATTTTGAGGAATAATTTGTAAGTGTGAAGTTTTGATGCTGTTAATATTTTGTATTTGTTATAGTATACTTTAGTGGTATCAGTACGTTCTAAGTTACCTATCGCGCGCAGTGCGCGGTTTTGGAGTGTTTGAATTGATTTTAAGTTAGTTTGTGTAGTGGTTGACCAAACTAGCAAACAATACGTTAATCGAGAATGTATAAGCGCGTTGTAAATATTGCGCTTCACATTTATCGGTAGCAAATATCGCAACCTATTTAGCACACCGACAGCACGAGCGATATTTTTTCTAAGAACGTCTACGTGCGGTGACCAGGACATATTTTCATGGAATATAACTCCTAAAAATCTGGCTGTTGCTGCCTGTTCGAGGTTGACCTTCTGAAACTGGAGTGTTATCTGAGGGTGGATTATTGTTCCTTTTGACTTAAACACTAGATACTTGGTTTTAGTTATGTTTAATTGGAGTTTATTCGCATTTAGCCACAAGCTTAGTTACTGTAACCAGATGTTAGCTTGCTCAAAAAGATTTCCTATTTCCCTTCCTGAGAAGAACACGTTAGTATCATCCGCGTATAATATAATATTGGAACAGCCTTGAATATTGACAATATCATTAATATAGAGTAAAAATAAAACAGGCCCCAAGACGGATCCTTGCGGCACGCCGTATTTAATGTGCTGGATTTCGGAACTAACTCCATTTATTGTTGTGTACTGTGTTCTAGAGGTCAGATAGCTTTTTATTAAGGATAATGCGACACCACGAATTCCATAAAGAGGTAGCTTTTTCAAAAGGACATCGTGTTGCACGCAATCGAAGGCCTTCCTAAAATCTAAAAAGATACCTAGAGTTAACATTCGGTTTTCTATGTTGTCAAGGATTTGTTCCTTTATTTCAAGTAAAGCGGTTTCTGAAGATTTAGCCTTACAGAAACCATATTGCTCCTGAGCTATTATGTTATACGTGTTTAGAAACTGACAAAGTCTTCTATTAATTACATGCTCAGCAATTTTCGCGAAGACAGAAAGAACGGATATTGGCCTGTAGTTATTCATGTCGTTAACTGGGCCACTCTTATGAATGACAGTCACTCGGGCTAGCTTCATCCTATCTGGAAACACACCGTTAGAAAGAATTAGGTTACAGATATGTGAAAGAGGCGTGCTTACAATTTCACTGACGGCTTTCAACGGCTTCACTTTTATATCATCTTCACCTGAAGCACAACTGTCTTTCAACGATAAAATTATTGCCTGTATCTCGTACTGCTCAGTAGGCGCCAAGAACAGCGTAGAAGAACATCGATTTAATATATATTCCGTGCAAGAGACTGGTGTATCATTTTGTGAGGACGCACCAGCATCAATAAAATGAGAATTAAAAGTATTTGCAACCTCAATATCTGACAATTCACTATGCTGAAATGCAACTTTTCTTGCGATAGCGCCTTTGTTAATTACTTCATTGATCGCTTTCCACATGAGATTTGAATTTCCCATAATAGCAAAAAACTTGTTCGCGTAATATTCTTGTTTAGAGCGTTTAATATCGGAATTCAATTTGTTACGCTCAGATTTGAAAGACCGAAAGTCATCTTCGCTTCTGCTACTCAAAAAGATTTGGAAGAGCTTGTTACGACATTTTATCCTGTTATAGAGGTCACGAGTTATCCAAGGCTTTCTAGCTTTGTTGTGTTTTTTAAACTTAAGTGGGAAACATCTGTTGTATAACAACGCGAAGGTAGATATACAAATATCGTAAGCATTGTTTACATCAGTTTCCGCGGTCACTTCGTCCCACCGATAACCAGAGACTAGTTCAACAAATTTCTTAACACTTTGTTCTGAATAAATTCTTTTTAAGCTTTCAGGGCATATATTGGATGGCTGTCTATGAGGTAGCAGACAGTATATAGGCAAGTGATCACTAAGATCGCACATCAAGACTCCTGCCCTTACATATTCAGCAGAAAAACTCGTCACACAGAGGTCAAGTGTTGTCTGGCTTGTAGGTGTGATGCGAGTAGGCACGTTGATGACATTTGAACACCCGTATGATTCAAAAGTTTCCTGAAAACGCGTATATTCTGGGTTGTCAGGGCAAGCATCTATATTAAAATCGCCCATTTTGTTTCGAGTTTAAGTTCGGTGCTGAGTTCTAATAATTTTTCAGTAAATTCTAAGAACTTGCACATGGATCCAGATGGCGGGCGGTACACTAGGGAAATCAAGGTGTTCATGCACTGAAGACCAATACATTCATAGCATTCGTTAACAATCTTGAGCTCGGGGATTATACTGTACGACAAACCAGAACGGATATAAATAGCAATTCCTCCTCCTAGTTTTTTCGTTCGGTAAACAGAGATACAGTCATATCCAAAAATAGAAGCGCATTCATCCTCTGATGTAAACCACGTTTCACTAAAACAAAGCAAATCGAAGCAGTGTTGCAGCTCAGACAGATACAAACTGACTTCATCAAACTTATTTCTCAAACTTCGCACATTAAAATGAAATATTGAAAGTGGACATCGGTTCTTTAACGACGCGACATCCCCAGAAAATTGGAATTCCAGGGTCGCCATTGTGGTTTAGTAAACATAACACATCTTTTGCTATCACGTATGCGTCCATCACTTCGAGGCTGTAAGACTGGCCAGATCCTCCTCGCCGCGTATGACAACAGCTCGGTCGCCGCTCCTTTTTCGCACCAAAACTTTACCGTTTGAGTGCCAGACGTATGCGTATCCTGAGGTCTGGGCCCATTCCTTCGTCTTTGATAAAATAGCACGTGATAGCCGTGTCATATTTTCACAGAAAAACACGTGCCCATGGTCCTTTAGTTGCTTCTTGTTAGCAAGCCAGGAATCGCGAAGTTCCTGGTGAACAAAACGGATAATGATCGCCCGTGTTTTGCCTGGTTTAGCGGGAAGTCTGTGTATAGCCATAACATCACTCTTGTTCAATAGTGGAAGCTTAATTTGCATCGCTACTTCGTTTACCTTCATCATTAGGTCTTCGTTGTCACTTTCAGTAATACCGTGTACTTCAATATTTAACCTGCGGCTACGGCATTCAAGGTTATCCAGATCCCGTTTGATTTGAGACAATTCACTGCTCGAATCTGCATGTTCAAGTTGTTCAACTCTGTTTGATAGTTGTGTGGTAACTTTTTCCTGAGCCTGCAGCCTCGTCTGAAATTCATCGAATTTATCAGAAATATGTTGCACAGACGATTCTAGTTCCACCAGTTTGATTGGCAGATCCAAAAGGGTATCTAGCTTGGTTTCGATTGCTAGAAGTCGAACTGCCATATCTCTCTGCGGCGTGTGCCGCTCAATTTCAGCATTCGCCCCTTGTCCCACCCCCCGACATGTCCCACATTTCCATGCCTTCTTAGACATGTCGCGCTTTCCAGTAAAAGCTTCTTCCGTTATACCGGAGCACGAACCAAAATGAAATTTGAATTTGCACTCACAGCAAGTCATGTACAAGCCATTGTCAGGCACCACGGAGCGGCACACACAACAACGCGACATTTCAACAGGTACTAGTAACACTCGTAAATCTCAAGCAGCGTTGGCAGCAGCGGCTAGCACATACAAAAGGTAACTGATAGAAAACCACCAACCTGTAATATTTCAAAAACGTGTTTCAGCGGACATGCGTCAGATGCTGCCGCTACTGCCAAAGTGCGCAGGAAAACGGTTGTCAGGACTTGATATAGCCACTGGTCCAGGGGGCGCTTCGGAAAGTGCGTTGATAGTAGATCTATGGCAGGGAAATCCGCGCGGCGGTATGGGCTCACAGTATCGGCGATGAGGCTGCAAGTGGCAGAAGAAACCGGGAGTAAAGTTGAGTGCTTGAAACCGGGGTAGGCCAAAGACGGGGCACGGGCACCACAGTCTTGCGACGAGCGCCCGACAATTCCACGGGTAAAGCTTGTAGACGAGGCAGAAGCCACCGTACCTGTAATATTTCAAAAACGTGTTTCAGCGGACATGCGTCAGATGCTGCCGGGTTCACCCAAAAGATTAATTAAATCAAAAAGTATCCGCTTGATAGCTCTGTTCTTGGCTATACAAATATTTCACGATGGTTCTTCGGCAGCAGTGAGAACAGTTTTACGCATTTATTGTGAAACAGTATGGCGATATATACCCGACTAGATTTCTTCTCAAGTCCTTGTGACACTACGTCCATTGAATTTGCAGCGCCCTTATGCGCGCTGTCTAGGGCCTGCGGAAATCCGCCAGTTTAGAAAGTGCTTAAGTAAGCATACCATGCGCAAACCCGGCACGGCTGACTGATGGCATCATGGTTATAGCTAGTACGCCGTCTTTTGATGGGCTCATGGTTCTTGCACCTGCATTGTTGTTGACGAGCTTGTGGGAAA
The DNA here is from genome assembly GCF_038994185.2 of Dermacentor albipictus. Lineage (NCBI taxonomy): Eukaryota > Metazoa > Arthropoda > Arachnida > Ixodida > Ixodidae > Dermacentor > Dermacentor albipictus. The sequence continues at coordinate 32,393,598 of NC_091824.1, forward strand.
ATTTTTGGTCAAGCTTTGGATAAAGCGCAGTTGCTTGAAAGATTTTGATGCAGTATGCAGCATACAGAGTTGTTTCCTTCTAAAGGGAATACCAACTTAATAAAATATTTCCAAGCACTGTTTCTCTGGCTTCCGGCACTCTGCGGTTAGTAGGCAGGGAGGTGGCTGCCTCACCTCGTTTCAGGCCTGTTCAATATAAAGGAAATTCAAGTGTTGAGTGGTGGCATTCAACTTTGACCCCTACCACAGCAACCCCATGTTCTAACCGTTAGGCCATGCGTGCACTCTTATGTCCCTTGCGCTAGTCATATCGATCGAAAAGACAACACGACACACAAGAGCTTGCGCTACGACGTTCCTTCCTACGTAGATTAAGTACGTACTTCAGTTTGTAAATGCCTGATGTCTCAACTATCGGGCAGACGTCACGCACGGCCGCTTCGTCGACGCACGACTTTGGGATAACTGGAATCACTGTGCTCTGTTCTGGTGGGGTGGCGTCCTTGTGTGAAGTCCCTGTTGGTGCCCTTCTCGTAGAACCGGTTGAAGCCAGAGGTGTTGGACCCTGAAATAGGGTTCTGCAATCCAAATTCCATGGGTCGTGTGGCGTCCATCAGAAGTCTTGTAGCGGCAACTACGGGATCTTAATCTGGCGACCTGTTGTTCTGGCTCGGCCTGTCGCATTGTTTCGGGAAGTAGGTTCAATAGCTGAGCTGAAGCAGGTCTCGCAAAAGAATGGCGCAAATGGTCAGCGTGCACAAATCATATTTCACCCACCATATTCACAAGATATATCATTTGACTCACAATGTGGGTGACTACGCCCCCAGTCGCATTTTCACCACGAACACATTTAATAAACACCTTGACAATAATAAATAATAAGTATAATAAATAATAAATATAAGCAGTACCTCGTGCTTATATTTCTGCCGCTTGCTGTTCAGCTGTTCCTCGAAGATATCTTGCTGAAAATCCGGTTTGAGGTATGACAACTTGGTCTTCGGTTGCCTCTTTAAGAAGAGCTGTGCAGGAGTCCTTCCTCTCACACTATGAAGAGTGTTTCGATACCTCACTAAAAAGCTTTCTTATCCTGCTTGCACCGATTCTTTGCTTTGCGAGACATCTGATAGCAGCTGTTTCAGCAATGGTGGCTTCGCGGTTTGCACCAGACGTTCAATGGTCCCATTCAAAATAAGGAGATAGGGCGGCGTTTTTCTATGTTTTGCATTGTTTTTAGCCAAGAAATGCTCGGACTCCTGCGATACAAATTAAGACCCATTATTATTCACAACTGTGTCGGGAAATCCGTAAGCCGCGAAGACACTGCGAAGTTTTGAAATAATTCGGCTTGTGGTGGTTGAGGTCCGTAGCCAGACTTAAATCCAATTAGAATAGGCATCAACTAAGACTAGGACGTTAAACTGTCCTTTTACAGTAAAGTCATCATGCAACCTTTGCCAAACCTTGAACGGATAAGGTAAAGGGTGTAGTGGTACAGGCTGCGCTTCCGGTCAAACGACTTCCCTGTTAAGTTGTGGGTGAGGTGGCAGGTATTTTCTGTGGACTCCGCGCTGATGAGCAAATAATCTTCGGCATTTAAATTGATGGAACTTTGAGAGAGATAGTACGAGTGGTTGGGGTAAGAAGAGGGCGCTGTCGCTCGGCTAGTACATCGTCGAGCTAACGCGCCAACCTGTTCGTTACCTTGTACCCGCGCGTGTCCCGGGCACCAGAGTGGGCGATGACGTTGGTTGAAAGACTTGGGAATTATCGCAAAGCTAGCCACAGCCACGTTCCCCTTGAGAAACATGTGACATGTCTCCCGGGAGTCCGTGACCACAACTGAGTCCCTTTGCGAACGATCTAAGCGAGTGAGGGTGATCGCCACTGCTAACATTTTATCAAGGACTACCTTTCAATCTTTACAGTTTGGCAGCTGCTTTCCACGGGCTTGCTTTTTTTTTGTCCAAAGATGCTAACGAGTGGCTGACGGCCCGTGTACAATGCAAGCTTTCCATCGGCCACAAAGTTCTGGAACGTTTTAGGTCCAAACATAAGTGCTAGGGTCTCTCTTTCGCTTAATTTTTCTCATCTGACGTAAGAATTGGTGAAGCAAAAGCTATCGGAGGCTCTTCTCCGTTCGGCGGCGCATGAGAAATAACCGCTCCAACGCCGTACGCTGACGCGTCACATCGCAACCCGAGCGACTTGCGTGCATCGCAGTAGCTGAGAGCGCGGCTGTTTACAAGCAGATGCGTAGTCGTTTTGAAAGCATTAAAAAACTGCTTGTCCACACTCAATGCTCTACCTTACGTAACAATTTGTACACCTCTGCAATTTTTTTAACAATATCGCGCGGGCGTCAACCGCACGGCGTGTCAGTGCCCCTGTAGCGGCGAGGGGCACCTCCCAAAGCGAATAGCGCCGCAGAATACATTCGACCTAGAATTCGCCTTCGACGACCTCACGTAGTCCTGCCAATCCCATCGTCCCTCGCCACTACAAGACCACTGACACGCCGTGCGGTTGACGCTCGCGTTATAATGTAAAAAAATTGCAAAAGTATACATTGTTTCTGCTAAAGATTACACATCCTTCATACATTTGCTGTAAAAATTGAGCAGCCTGTAAAAATTGAGTATTGTCTCAATTGGGTTACATTTGTTGGCTCAAGAGCGTATAGGATAGCCTTCATTTTCTCCTATGTCGGGTAGATGCCATCGGTGCTGACGCTGTGCCCAAGCTACGAGACAGAACCTTGGAACAGCTTCCATTTTCTACCGTTAACCTAATGTTCTGCTATGAAAGGTTGCATAGCACCCACTCAAGCGATTTTTCTTGGAAGTCGTCCATGTTCTGGTTTGCAATTACGACATCATCAATGTAACGACCAACATTTGGCATACCATGCATAACTTTATCCATCATGCACTGGAACAAAGCAGGAGGACTGGCCATAAGGAAGTCTGTTATATTGAAAAAAAGCCCTATGCGTGGTAACTGTCAGAATCGGTCTTGATTCTTGGCTCAATACCACTTGCTCGTATGCCGATGACATATCTAAGACGAAATATTGGGCTTCCACAAATAACTGAACATGTCTTCTATTTGTGGTAGCTGGCAGTGGTCTATTTTCAGTATAGGATTTGCAGTGATACTGTAATCACCACAGATTCATATTTGATCACCTTGCTTCTTTGGGACCAAAGCAAGAGGGAGTTACCCAGTCGCTTCTACTCACTGGAGTGATGATGTCTTGGCTTTCAAGCTCAGCGAGGCGTTTTTCCGGTTCATCGCGCAAAGAAAAGGGAAGCGGGCATGCTTTGCGAAATCCCGGCGTACACCCAGGTTGCAAAACAATTTGTGCCTCGCACTGATAGCACCAAGCGATTGCGAAAAGCCACTTGGAAAATTAGTGCGAATCTTATCTAGTGTATCTCGCTGCATACACCTCAACGTGGTTCGCAGTTCAGCCGAAGCTTATTAAGCCAGCTTCTTCCCAGCAATACAGATAACGCTTTCACGTTATTTCACAACAAATATTGGTAGAGCAGCACTCTGCCTTTCACAGGTCACGGCTACATTGCATTGCATTGCCCTACGACATCCTTTTTCTCACCTGTGTACATTTTCAGAACAATCCGAGTCGGTTCACAATGTGCGCGCGAAAACTTTCTGTGCACACTCTCAGGTACAACTGTCACTGCGGCCCTCGTGTCCACGTGCATCTACACTTCCCGGCATTTCACGTTTACAGTCACCACATAGACGTTTTTCACTGATGTATCGACTGCGCAGTTGTACTGAGTGTGCACGTCTTCCTCTGATGATTCCGTTACTGTATGTGCCTTCGGCTCACTTTTGCTCGTTGAGCGCATGTTTTGAAAATGTCCAACTTTTGAACACAGCTTGCACGAACAGCTCTTACACCAGGAATTTTCTGGCGCATGTGTTTTTCCAACGTGATAATATTTTTTTATTCTTGGACTTCCTTCGCGCGGAACATTTAGGCTACGCTGGGTCAGGGTCGCTGCGCTGATGATCGTTAGTTTTCATTTTAACTGCGTTTACGCTCCTCGCCCAAGTTCCCGCTTGCATTGCGGCTGCTTGCTTCACAGTGAAGAGCTATTGTGCATGCCCTTTCAGATGTCACTGCATCAGCATTGAACAAAGCCTTCTGCGTTTCTTCGCTTCGAATCCGAGCTGCCAATCTGTCGTGCAGGGCAGCCAGGAGAAATTCCCCGGACTCACATTTTCAGGCTAGGTGCTTCAACTTTTCTACGAAGTATTCGACACTTTCATGGTCGAGGTGCACTCGACGGTTGCATTTGCACCTTTCAACAATAACAGACGTCGTCGAGCTGTAATCGCTATACAAGAGCTCAATTACTTAAAGGGCCCCTGAAACGGTTCGCACAAATTTTGTAGACGCGTAGGGTACAGCCTAAGTAGAACATTCGCACCACAATTTAAGTGAAGCGATACGTATTAATAGAGCTACAAGCGATTAGAAGTTACCCTCCTCCCCAGCCATGCTTTTCCTCCTCAACTCGTTCGCCGAGCGAGCGGGGCTAAGCTTCACCTTCACTGGTCCTGCGTCACGATGCGACGTCACATCGACCACTTCCGGTTGTTTTCTAGCCCGCCCGCGCGAAACCTCTCCGCTAGCGGCTTGGCTGTCGACCCCCAAGCGAGAGCTATCGAAGCAGCGTGCGTTGCGAGCATTCTGTCGTAGCGCCGAACGTGTCTGGTATTCCGTTAGCCACAGGCAAGCTGGTCATATCGGCAAATGACTGGAGGCATAAACTCAAGCTGATGAAGGAACTTTGGCGTAGACGTACATGAGCGGCCTGATCAGTCTGCACGGTCCATACACTTGTTGGCGCGGTGCTTAACCAGCCAAACAAAGTGCTAATATTGCTCTAACCAGGTGTAAAACACTTTAAACATTTATAAAAACAACGTGTTGATGATTACACTCCTGCGAAAAATACACACCAGCAGCAAAGAAGAATACACCTCGTTACTGTTACTGTGTATGGTTGAGCTCTGTGCCACCAGGTGGCTGCACCGTGCAGACCATTCACATCTGCCCTTCTGCTCATCTCGGCTCATCCCGTTACGGCACAGTCAAGCGGCCAGACCCTGTCCCCTTGCGCTTACGTTTGCCCTAATGCGGGACTCGCGAAACGCTAGTGCGTTAGTAATCTTCCGATGTAAAGTGACGGCCACAAACACGCAAATCCTGGCGCCGATCGGATAGCGACAGTCCGATGCGCAGCAGCCAGTTCGCTCGTACGCTGCCCTGCAGAGGGACACGATGTCGCAGCTTGACATATTGCCAGTCGCTACGTTTGCAGTCCACAAGGCAACAAAGTCGAATCATAGTGCTCGCGAAAAGACTGAGACCAACTCTGACCGCGGAGCTCTCGTCAAAATGGAGTACGTTGTAACACAAGCAGACGACACTTGCTGTGTGCCGGAAGTGCTTAAGTGTACTGAAAAATTGTTTTTGTGCATTCTCTTTCTGCTAATTTCTCTTTATAAAAACAAATTAACTAACATTCCAACTATTACGAAGACCATTTGTTTACCATAAAGTTGGAAAAATTATCGATCACGCGCCCTGGTCAGCCAATCGGATAGCTCGCCCCACTGACGTCATATGGGTGATTTTGGTCATATGGGTAGGGGCGGCTTAAAATGCCGCCGAGCAGTGCGCTGCGATTGGCAGCGATGTGCATTTTTAAAACCTTATAATAAATTACACGCTTTACGCAGAGCACTTAGATGTGTCAATTAATCATCAGAAGGACCTACTCTAACGACTCAGTACGTTTGCAGAAAATCGTCAAAAGCGTTTCAGGGTCCCTTTAAGCGAAGGTTATATCTCCTCACAGCAATGGAACAACAAAGCTCTTGAGAATTTCATATGCTTCTCCATCAATTACTGTCAAGAAAACCGGCAGTTTCAACTCTTCAGCTTTTTCGTTTACCCTGACGTAACGCTCAAACCTTTCGACATAGGATTCGAAGTTTTTTATCTTCGGGGCGTACGCGTCCGGTCTGCCGAGCCTGGACATTGCTTGGTGGGTAAAGTAAATGTGTTACTTGTCTCACATGCGGGTCCTTGCTGGCCTATGGTAGCGATACCTGCGCTAGCAGCGTGGCCTCAGTGAGCCGCCCAATCCTCGTTGATGGTGTTCAGTAGGCCAGGTAACGGCGATCCTATCCTCGTCGCCAGATGAACTAACGCAGACGAGCGACAACGGTCCAAGAGCAGAAAGGCAACTCGTTTTACGACCAAGAACGACTTGATCTTATACAGACAAATATATGACGCCAAACAGGGCCGTGCGCAATTTCGATTCGCACCATATCTTTCGCTGAGACAACACAACACACAAGAGCTCGCGCTACGACAGTGTAATAAAGAATTTCATAATAGAAATGCGTACCCTAGTCAAAGAGGTCACCAAAGGCTAGGATGAATAAAAGCGCGTAGTTCGCGCTGCAGGGCCAATGTGATGACGCTGCTTACATCGACGAACTGCCCGGCCCCCTGCAGTCATCGCAACCTTAGGTTCCTTTATTGGGACCCGTTGTGAAACGTAAAAAGAACTAAAGTCTTACGAACTTATCATTATCATTTTTCCAGTGTTAGAGAAGAAATATGCCACACTGTATATTTGAAGGTGAAGCAGCGCCGCCAAGATAGACGGACGCTGGCGGAAAAGCCTGATTTAGTTCTTTTTTTAGGCATTAAACTCCTGCGCCGCAATATATACAAGTTCAGAAGCATGGTGTACTCCTGTAAGACGTGAAGGCAAAAGCCAGCTGCACACGGGGTAATGCATTTACATAAGGTATCAGAGGGGCCAGATTTTTTCCAAGCCACAGTGTGAAGTACACGTGTGGCACAGTAGGTTGACCTCCTCAACGACACCTGAGAGCACGTAATGCATTTCCTAAGGGTTCTTTTGTCCTCTCTTTGTTTCCGTCTTTCTTTGTTTTTCAATTTACCTTTACATCATTCATATTTCATTCATTCTTTCTTTCTTTCCTCTTTCTTTCACTGTGCTTTCGGTATTTCTTCTTTCGTTCTTTCATTCGTTCTTTCCTTATTCTTTCCTTGTTCTGTCGTTCTTTCTTTGCCCGTTCGTTCGTTGTTTCTTTGTTTGTACTTTCGGTTGTTCGTTCGTTCTATTTTTCTTTGTTCTTTCATTCGTTCTTTCCCCCTTTCTTTATTTCGTTGTTCTATCGTTCGTTCGTTCTTTATTTATTTATGTCTTTGTTCTTCCTTTCTTTCTTTCTTTCTTCTTTATTTTGGTCGTTCGTTCGCTCTTTCTTTCGTTCGTTCGTTCGTTCTTTGTTCCTTCTTTCAATGTTTCGTTCTTTCCTTCCTTCTTTCTTTGTTTTTATTTCGTTTTTTTTCTTTCTTTCTTTGTGCTGTCGTCCGTTCTTTCTTCATCCGCGTTCGTTCTTTCTTTCTTTCTTCTTTCGTTCGTTCTTTCTTTCTTTCTTTCCTTCTTTTTTTCCTTTATTCTTTCTTTCTATTTTTCTTTTCTTCATTCATATTCAGTCATTGCATCTTTGCTTAATTAGGGGGGGGGAGGGGGGTACGCGCCATTTGGTGATGATAATGTGTTTTGCTTCTCTGCACTAGACGCCACTTTTTTTCAAGTATGTACCACTGCAATGAGCAACTTAACGCTTTTGCCTTAGTAAGATACCACCAATCAAGTGCAAAATGCACATGTAGAAAGGCACTCTGCGTGTCAAGTCTACTCAGACAGCACCAAGGAGCACTAGGAAACACCACCAAGCACCAATATCACCAAAACAGCACCAAACATGACGCGAATTTTTCAGCAAAAATCGAACAGCAATTTCCAGTGCAGCAGCTAGCATTATTGCACGCCCTCAGTATCTCTTTTCTAATGCATTTCCCAAGCAAGCACAATATTGAAGATGACCTCGGGTGAAGTAAATATTTTAAAGAAGCACTTGCCAGGAATCATTCCAGTAAAACACAGCGTGAGGCAACGCGAAAGCCCCGAATTTTAAAATTTGAAGAACACTTCTGCATGATGCAATAAGTAACCGTTCCACACGCGGGAAGCCGTGCATAAAGTAGACCCAGAAACATGAGGTGCGACTATATAAGGGGCCGCATAAAACCAACATCAATCCTTGCAAGCCTCCGCAGCTTTAGCATACAACACGACACACTCGCGCATTCGTACACTCTAACAATAAGACATAGTAAAGAAGCGGCAAGTGGTAGAACTGACAAGCGGCATTCAGAACCTAAGCGAATGCCTTTAATGATCATGCTGCATTGCATGCAAACCGAACCAAAACATGAGCAGGCAGTGTTGAAACTTCGTCCCTCGCCTATGTGAGCAAAATCGAAAGTAACAAACACAGTGACGAAAAAAGAAAGCGCGCTAACAATAAATTTCCCACCGAAGAGCGGCAATACCCTGCTGCCGTTGCTTCCGCTCATGAGACCTTACGGGAAATGATTGTAACCATGTCACCAGCAACTTTCTGCTGGTATTTGAGCACCCTATACGGCGCAGCAATTGTTTTTCGAAATGGGTTCAAGCTTTGGCCAACACACACAAGTGGCGGGTGCTGCTCATTTCACTCAGAAAACGTCAATCGAAAGGAAAAGCACAGGGAACGACGCAGGAAACTATGCGGTGCACGGCTATCCCCTTGCCCGAGTACACTTTGTGAGGCCGCCACTAGTGGCGCGTCCGTCGGCGTACACTGCGCATATTGGAAAGCAATAAGTACTTACATTACGGACTTCCTACGTAACAAAACACAGGCCTGTGTCAGAAAGATGACATGACGTTTGATAAGTAAATATTTTATGCAAGCAACGATTTTATGTACGCCGCTGTATTTCACCGCATAACCAGTATACGTTGCAATGCGAGCCAAAAGACGAAAATCCCGCGTACACAGTGCGCGTCTTCTGCGTCCCCACTTGCAAGTTAAGGTGGTGTAACGCCCAGCAGCAAACAGATAATCAAACACCCATACGCAATAACATAGAGAACCTAATACACATCTATTGTCTGCGGCCTTCGGTTACAAATCACAGCAATAAATAGGGAAACATCAGCTTTTGTTAAAGGTGCCATAACACGGTCGTCCGACTGTCCTCAGTTTATAAAGGCAATTGAGAGTCGAGGGCCCAATACTCTTTTACAGACAAAAAGAGTGAGCTCCTAGCGGAAATTTTCACACGAAATTTCAATTTGAAATCACTACCGTTAAACATCTCCGGCCAACAGCGACCGCCATTTTGGCATGACTGTGACGTCGGGAAATGTGGGGCCACCGCTGCTTAGAAACATTTAGAGATGGCATATCGCACGTTTTTCTCCGCATGCTGTGGCACTCAACGGCGCAGCAAGAGCGTCGCCGTTGAATTGTGCCAGCAATGCACCTTTTTCCAGGCCATCCCACAGTGCCCTGCTGGGAATGCGGTGCACTGTGGGGAAAGAAGGTACGTCGAGCGGGCAGGCTCGCCCGTGCGGCCACCACCTGTTTGAAGCGCTGGCCCCGAGGTTGTAAGAAAAAAAATGAACTGGAGAGAAAAGAAGGCACCACTTTCTTTCTTGACGCTCCTCGCGACATAAGTACACATCCCGGGAACCATTCACATGTTTATCTCTATGCCAGAAATGCAAAATAAATAGAGTTTCAGATTAGGGGGACGCAAACGTTGGGGCCCAGTGGCGCTTGGGGCAATGGCATTGCGCATGCGCTGAAGGGTCTGACCATACGCAGCACCGTGGCCCCAAGCGCTAGGGGCCCCAATGCATTCCTCTCCTTAAGCTCTCTAATAAAGAAGTCTATGCGTTATTATCGAGTCGCAGCTAGTTCGTGGAGAGCTATGGTCTGCTGGAAACATATGGCTTCCATCGTTTAAAACTTTGTTAGCAGACTGCCGCGTAGGCGTACAGCCCGTAAAAGAAAAATAGTACGTGGGTTCGTAAAAGAAAAGATCTTTGTGCACTTTCTGCTGGCAGAGTGATATGGTAAGATAACTGCTTGTAGGCTATAAGGGCCAAGGTGCTCGTCTGTTGGTTGCCCTTAGGTTAGGCGCTCATGTACACCTGTATTCCTATTCCTAAAGAAAAGAGGTTTCAAATAAAGGAAGAAGAAAAAGAGAAATTCTGCCTTTTCTTCCCAACACTTTCGTGCAAGAAAACATTGCCCTGGGTTGACATTTATGGCCCGGATGCTCCTAATATTGCGGTCGTGTGCCGCGATCCACCAAAACAAAGTAGCAGCTCGCAATACCACTTTCATTTGAGCGCACTGGTCAAAGTAGGTTGCTGCTTGGTGGCGACAACCTGTTTGAAAATCAGTCTATTCAGCTGCCCTACATCAGAAAAGTAGCGCATTTCGTTTGCATTTTCGGGCACGTGCTGTACGCAGCGTGGTTCGGGCATTAAAGCACTAATCCCAGCTAATCGATTTGTTTCGTCGGAGCACTTGCGAAATATTGCGGATGGCATAAGAGATTGCATCTTTTCACTCGCAGACAGTGGCGCTAGAGATTTATGAAATGAAGCATTTTCCATTACCGCGCCACAGATACTGAAGAAAGTGAATTGTTTTTTATTACTGTTGAAAAAAATGTGCAAGAAACTGCGAAGAGAATCTCTCCGTCACCACGGACTCAAAAGTCAAATAATGACCACTTGTTAAAAAAATGGAATTAAACAAGACCGACTATAAACCAATTGTACCTAACAGTTGCCTATGAGACTTTGGAACATGCTGCTTGGTTTGGTATTAAACTTGAAAATTTTTGATTATGTCTAACTTTTAATTTTGTTCCCCACTTAAATTATTCAGAGACGAAGGATGTGCGGGCTATAGGCGAAGTAGAGTCGTCTCTGGGGCTGCCAACTCATGTCGTCATCGGTCACTTCAGCTGCAACATTAAGAAATTCGACTACAAATTTTCTACCGCACCGAATGCACTTGAGGTTTGGCAGCTTGCTGTTGGACACATATGGTTTAACATTCGACGCATAATTTATGCTAAAAATCTCGTGTGAAGGCCCTTTAAAAGTCGTACAAAACTTTACGTATATTACCGTTTTAGAGTCGGAAATGTGAGAAATGGCGGTCGTAGTTTTCGAGACCAGTGTTTATGTTTTAAAGATGCGGGATACGCATGGAATAGTCAATAATTGAACTGATGATATTTATTGCTCCGGAATACTGAAGCGCTTACGAAACATGGTAGTGGAGGACTCTGGAATCATTGTGACTGCCTAATATTTTCAATGTGCACAGAAATCTCGATACAACACTGTTGTTACGCTCTGTACCTAGCCAAATGCGACTTTCTACCATTAATCAAACCCGCAACCTCACGCTAAGCAGTTAACTGTCATAACCCCTCAGTCACCGCAAGACACCCAACGGATAAATTAATAAAGGGCAGGACATCCATCCAATTCTATTAAGTACTGAATGCCTTTGTCTTGCAGATTTAATATACTTGTGATCTGGATACCATCTATATAAACAAACAGCTTCTCTATTGTTCAGTGTCTTGGTCGGCTAGGAATCATGATCGTTGTTCTAAATGTTTCACTAGTACGGCATGGTTACCCACTGTAGCTAATGAAGCATTTCTTATGCCATTCACCGTCAAGAAAATTAGAATTTTACATAGGCGTGCAAAAACTTAGGGGCACATCAGAGATGATAGGATGCCTACCAACAGCGGAAACGGTGATCTCAGCAACTAAGCGCGCACATATTGATGAAAGCATACATATGCCTGAATCATAATCGGCTAGCTCTGCTCTCAAGCGGGAGGAAACTGGTCATGGTTGGTTGTTATCGCGAAAATACCAAGTTATGACATTTCATAATAAGGGAACTGAAGCCAAGACATTGCCTCTAGCATGAAGGCAACACCTGCAACAGCTCGCAGCTCGCGTTGCAACGACGTAAATAAAACAGAACTTGAACCTGTAAACAATATTTTTTCTCACAATATGTGATTCACAAGTAGCAAGTCCTGTGCTGCTTCGAGGCACCGAATATGTTCGGTGCAACGTTGCAAATGTGACTAACTTAGCAACACAGCAATGCAAGGGCTTACATCTGTTTTTTTTTTTCTTCTTGCAGGGCACGCCACTGCTCTTCGTTTGTCCGGGAAATTTGCAATTTAACTACGAACTACAAGTATGCGACTACCCAGAGCGAGCCTACTGCTTTGAACTCCAGCAGTACCCTGAACCGGTGACGACTAATCCCCCTGTCTTTCAACCTGGAGCTGAGCATCTCCTTCCAGAGCAAGCAGCGAAGTCCGAACATGAAGCAGGGCCTGAGCCAACGTCAGAGGAAGCAGTGCTCACTCCTGAACTGAAACCGGAACATGCTCAGGAAAGAGCCCAGTCTGACTCGCAGGACATGGTGGTACCATCTCATTCGATTGATGAGCCATTGCAAACAAGTTCCGAGGAACAAGTCAAAGCCAATAAAGACGATTTGGTGGAGGCGCTCGAATCCGTTGGTACACCGGAGCCGCAACTTTCCCAAGAACAAGCTGAACCTCAACATCAGCAAAAAGATAACGAAAGGTCTGATGAAACTGAGCGTGAATCAGAACCTGTTGCTGTGCCAACAAATGGAGCGCCTGGGTTTGAGCTGCAGCCGGAAGGAAACCCAACAGAACCGGGAATACAGGACACAGTAATGACAGCTGAGACAACTGATAAGCCAAATCAAGAGCCTTCACAGGAGCCAACCGAATCCTACCATGAAACTCAGCCGCAGGCTTCAAAAGACCAAGCCGAACCTGAACTTGAACGTGATATTAATGCTCATTCTGAACAGGAATTCGGACGCGCTATAGAGCGAACAGACTCCACACCTGAACCAGAGCCACGTCCAATACAAACTCCAAGCCAGCCAGAGCGACAGGATATGGTTCTACCAGTTGAGTCAGCTGATGAGACGAGGCAAGTTCATCCCCAAGAGCTTAATGAGATTGACCATACTGCAGAACGTGTGTTACAGCCGGTTGTGTCCACGCCTGAGTCAGAGCCCCAACCTTCAGAAGAGCAAGCCATACCTGAACGTGAGAAAGTAGTTAATGAACAGGCTATTCAAACTAAAAATGAACAGACACCTGTGACTGAACCAAATGCACCCACAACTGAATCTGAGCGGCACCTAACGGAACAGCCAGCCGAGAGTGAGATCGACACAGAGCCCGCTGTTCAGCAGGTCGAGCCTGCAGGTGAGCAAGAACTTGCGTCTTCTGAAAAATTAGCCGCTACAACACTTCAAGCAGAACCACAACCCACTGATGGACAAGCAGTAGCAGAGACAGCACGGCAACCAGATGATTTTCAGCCCGCATCTACTGAACTTGGACACGAAGGAGTCCCAGAATCCACACAGGAACCAGCACAATCTCAAACACAACAACCAGATGAACCATCTGAAGTAGTGCACGACGAGACAGAGGCGAAAGCCGAGCAAACTGTGGAGCCAGCACAGGAGTTAGCTGAAGCAGCCACGGAGCCTACTGCAGTAGCCCCTCAACTTGAGGCAGAAGCCGTAGAGGAGCCAGTTGGGATTGTGCCTGAGCCTTCCGAGACCATCCAAGGGCAAGAACCTGCACGTGAGCCCGAGCAACAGGATCAGACTACCGAGACAGCGCAGTCTTTACATGAACCAGTACAGTCTGCGTATGAATCCACAGGAAAGACAGTGGACCAAGACACCACAGAAAACCAAGCCATACTTTCACCTCAGTCGGAGCAGTCTGTGCCTGATTCAGAACAAATAGTCACAAAACAGCCGTTTGAGGACAAGGCTGAGCAAAGTGAGACTAAACCACAGCTGCGACCTATGCAAGAACCTCTGTCCGTTCTAGATGAAGCTTCACTCAATTCAGATGCTTCGGGTACGGACATGGAACAGCTAACTCAACAGCGCGTAGAATCTTCCACAGAGCTCGACCAGTCTGAAAAGCAAGCAACGCCTAAATCAGCCGATGCCCAGCCACAGCTTACAGAAGTAACTCAGAAACCGCGGCCAGCACCTGAGGCCGAGCTACCTCAACCAGAAGCAGAAGACGACACTGTTGAGCACTCGCCTTCAGCCACTGAGGCTCCAGTAGAAGCTAGGTCAGAACCCCCAGCAGGACAATCCGATGAGATTGAGGCAATCCAGACGGACAAATCGATAGAAACAAAACATCTAGAAGTTGCTTCCGATACAGAGGATGACGTTGAGCCTACGAGTCCAGCTGAAACTGAGCCTCCAGTGTCAGAAAAGGCACCTGAGCCGCTCGAGCACAAAGCCGATACAACTGAAATAGCCTCCGATACTGCGCTGAGCAGCAAAGACGGCGCAAGTACCAGTGAGCCAAATGCCTCCAATCGGGACGCAATACATCAGGCAAGCGGAGGGCCGTCTGGGACTGCTCCATTTGAGCCGGCTCCCACAGACGCAGTGGAACAAGCTTCTAACGTCACCGAGCCGACGCTTGAGCCCGAGAGCTCCGCCGGTATTGCGGTGGCTGAAGAGCAATCAAAAGCTGACAACGCATATGAGGAGACAGAAAAGCCTGCAGTGTTCGATGACGTCGACGAAGAAGGAACAAGAAACAACGCCGTTGAGATTGACTACTACACGTGAATGCAGAGTGACAGCAGTGCTGATATGGAATTAAGACAGAAGAAACAGCTTAAATTGTGTTTCTTCTGCTTTCCCTACTTTCCCTATTATGGTACTATTTATTTTGACGGGAAAAGTGCTAAAGCCGGAACATATACAGTTTTATTGGCTTGGGTCGCAGCAAGTTCATCTGTGTTTTGACAGCGTAGCAGGGTAGGTATCAATACCAAACAAACTATAGGCTCGACAGACTGCTCAGGGGAGCATAATGTCATAACGACATTGAAATCGAAATAGCTTCGTGGCAGTGCTTATTGTATGACTGAACAAATCGATAGCTCAGGGCCTTCGAGCATTGTTTGAAGAAATTTATTAAATTGTGTATTGTGCTGCCCAGACATTAACATCATATTTAATTGTTTACTCATTTAGTCACAGCTTTAAACACGTGCGTGCTATGTTGCTCACTCAGAGGTAAAATTATCTTTGTGTTGCCATCTACATCACTTTAAATTATATCAAAATTCCTGATACCCTTCTTCCTCGAGCACAATAAAATATCTGCAGGACATAATGTCACAGATTGGTGCAATTACCGGAATTCATGTGCTGCTATTTTCGCGGCAAACTTACAGATTACAGATGTATGTATGTATGTATGTATGTATGTATGTATGTATGTATGTATGTATGTATGTATGTATGTATGTATGTATGTATGTATGTATGTATGTATGTATGTATGTATGTATGTATGTATGTATGTATGTATGTATGTATGTATGCAGGTATGTATGTATGTAGGTATGTATTGTCCGCACCGCAAGAGGACTTGGAGTGTGGTCTCGAAGATGACGAGGAGGATTTCGAACAAACGCTCTTCGACGCACCTTGGCTCAGCAATGAAAAGCTATCTTAATTACACCTACGCTTCTCCCAGTAACAATATATTCCAACAAGATTGCATATCTGTAACGTTGGTTTGATTCCGTGTAGCATCGAAGAAATTTCAAAAAGATTGTTTTTCTCATTAAGAAGAACTTCAGTTTGGCCTAGTTGGTATTTACTGCAAATCATATTGACCGCAAAAAAGACGGGGACATAGGAAGAAAACACATAAACAGCACAGGCTTACCGCCTGTGCTGTTTATGTGTTTTCTTCCTATGTCCCTGTCTTTTTGCGGTCAATATGATTTGATTTTCTCATTAAGGTTGGGTAATACACAGCCCATCATACCGAAGTTGCCTTCATGGAAGTTCATTAAACAGCCCTTGCCCCGTGACCAAAGTAAACATGTTGGTTACTGAGACACTTTTGTGTGCTTGGACGTCATGCCTTACAGAAGACCAACGAAATAAATAGCAGCAAATAAGATGTGGTGTATTTCTTGTTTTTTCATTGATCCAGCCGAACACGCTTTCACAATTTTTTCATCGTGTTCACTCGATAGCAATGGCATTCTGCTACCAAGAACAAGTTCTAGAGTTTGGTTATGGCAGAAGAGTGCTTACTTGGGCCAGTTAGTGCGATTTTTCGGGTTCTGACAGGTGCAGGTCTTCGTCCTGCCACATTTGCTATTATTCCACTTGGCATTAACATGTGCCAACTATCCAGCCCTTCGTTTGTACTTCATATCATTCCTACTGCCTGATGCCCCGTTATGCGTTTTGGGGGCAATTAATTAATTAATTAATTTACTTATTTATTGCCCTAAATTGCCGAAGCTCAAAAGAGGGGAGTGAGGTTACAGGTGAAAAAGGAATTGAAAATTCAGACTGTATGTATGTATGTATGTATGTATGTACGTACGTATGTATGTATGTATGTATGTATGTATGTATGTATGTATGTATGTATGTATGTATGTATGTATGTATGTATGTATGTATGTATGTATGTATGTATGTATGTATGTATGTATGTATGTATGTATGTATGTATGTATGTATGTATGTATGTATGTATGTATGTATGTATGTATGTATGTATGTATGTATGTATGTATGTATGTATGTGTGTATGTATGTATGTGTGTATGTATGTATGTGTGTATGTATGTATGTGTGTATGTATGTATGTGTGTATGTATGTATGTGTGTATGTATGTATGTATGTATGTATGTATGTATGTATGTATGTATGTATGTGTGTATGTATGTATGCGTGTATGTATGTATGTGTGTATGTATGTATGCGTGTATGTATGTATGTGTGTATGTATGTATGTGTGTATGTATGTATGCGTGTATGTATGTATGTGTGTATGTATGTATGTGTGTATGTATGTATGTGTGTATGTATGTATGTGTGTATGTATGTATGTATGTACGTATGTATGTGTGTATGTCCAGACTCCAAGAAGTCTTGGATTGTGTTCTCGAAGGTAACGAGGAAGATTTGGAACTAACGCTCTTCGACGCACATTGGCTCAGTAATTAAAAGCTGTCCTAATTACACCTACGCTGCTCCCAGTAACAAGACATTCAAACAAGATTCAATATCTGTGACGTTGGTTTGATTCCGCGTAGCACCGAGGAAATTTAAATGATATTGTTTTTTTCATTAAGGTCGGGTAATAGACAGCGGCACGTACCGAAGTTGCCTTCAGAGAGGTTCAGTAAATAAAGGCGCTTGCACCGTGACCAAAGTAGGCGTCAGAAGGGTTCGTTTAAGAGCGGCACGTACAATGCGTTATACAGCCAATGACCCAAGTTGGTACGACAGTTGGTCTCGAACTGGGTTCCTTCATCACATCAGTCCAATGTTCTACCGATTTGACGATAGATTACCCAGTGACCAACGTTGAAGAGAACCACCTTAAGCGCTGACATACATGCATCCTCGTAAATAGATACAAATAGACATGCCACCACTGGGGGAAGCTCCTACAGAGTGCCAAGTGCATTAAATTTCCGTCACAACAAAGCTCATGACTGCTGTCGCTAATGCAATTAGCATTCAAGCAATGCAGAGACACACCGTATTTCCACCACCCAAAAGCGTCATCTATGATGCGTGCATCTTTTTCTGCGAGCAACGCTACTAGGTGCAATGTGACATATCTTGCGAACAATAGAACTCAAACATATTTGCCAACGTGATCACAGTGCTTGCTAACCCCAAATTCACAAGACTTTATTACAACGTTTGCACAATAACTTTCAATAAGTCCTCAATAATTAGATCAACACCATAGCATGGGCGGAAGGCTTGGCTGTGTGCGGGAGCACGGGGCAAGACAATGAGGACGCCAAATAATGAAGCCTTGCTGGATGAATAAGACCAATATAAACCTTTAAACAAATAAGTTCACAAAAGCTTGCAGTGCCTGTCTGGTGCAGAGCACTGGGTTCATTGTCCTCTGTGATTTTTTTTAGTTCTCGCAGAAATGCGGCGCAGCCGATCAAAAAAATAGCGGGAGTGAGAGGCACTGTTGCAAAAACGAAGTTGAACTGAGCAATTAGACAACAAAATATTGGCTCCAGTCCACGCTGTGAAGGTAGTTGGCCAGCAAATCTGCGGTATCACCTAATCCGATGGACCAATGCAATGAAGCCTTGTACTGGGTTTTGTCGAGCCACAGCACGACGCCGTTGTGGATATTGGCGATGCTATCAATTCCTTTCGCCGCTCATACATCCGAGCTGCTCTTCAGGTGCCCTAAATGTGCGTTTCGCCCGAACCTAGCCTGCCCATAGCGCCATTGTGCATATTACCGTTGGTGCTACCGCCGCCGCTCATCGTGTTCACGATGCTCTTCGGTAGTCTTAACTATCCATGGCCTTTCCATAGGGCTAACAGAAAACAAATGAAATCACTTGCTAGGCGGGTTCTTCTTTTACATATGAAAGCGTAGTTACGTCACTCCGTGCTTCGTATCCTACAGTTGCCGCGTCCTGCCGACTGCAGTTTATGCAACCGCAATCTTTGCCAGGTAACGCTTGCGGTGAACGCTATACAAGAATGCGACCTGTCAAGTTCTATTTTTCTTGGGGGTTCTTTTTTTTTGCCTCCGTGCATCCACTGCCGCAGATGCGTCGAGGCGACTGCCATCTGTTGGTGCTGCGGAGAACCGAGCGGAACACGTGGCGCGTGCCTCCCACTGTGATACGTTGAGTGTTTTGCCAACGGACATGAAAAGTGTACTGGTGGGTAGAGGTATGCAGCGTCACTATAAAACGCACCAAACTTGAATGCGTTCGCAAAAGGAATATGACGTAGTGGCGACAATGGTGAAGTACGAAAAATATTGACACCTGTAATGGGATGCTGTAGGAGTCGTTAAATGAGACAGGTCAGCCAGACGACATGGGAGAAGCAGACACGTTCCTGAAGGAGGCTTAGAACTCCCAAAATTCTGGTAGTGCTGTCTCACCTGCTCTTATATACGCCTCCCGTGCTTTACAACTTGCAGGGCAACATGGAACATTTCACAAAGAACATAATATCCATCGTGGCACTAAGAACAGCGACGGTGAGCTCAATAGATTGTTGAAGTATACGCCAAAATGCTAATTTAATGGTGCTCGTCCCTCGGTCCCTCTGTAACAGTCTGTACTGATGCAGTCATTGGTCATATTATATTTGTCATCTAATATGCGTACCAGCGCGTTCAACATTAACCTTAGTTACTAGACGAATTAGCTATTTAAAACCAGGGACCTTATTCGAATGGCGTAGAAGTAAAGTGCTTCAAATTATGTTTGCCCGATAGGGTTCTTAACGTACGCTGAGAGAAATGTACTCGAGCACTTTTGCGTTTCGCCATACCAGAATATAGACACCGCCGCCGGGAGCCCCATCGACATTTTGGAACGACGAGTTAGGAGCTGAAGGCTCCATACGTAGTTGTGCGAGGTAGTTTAAAGCTTCTCTATTGTGAACCCGAGCACAATCTCGCTTTTACTTAGACGTGACGAACGCAACGTTGACAAAGAGCCCGACGCACATGCAAGGCTGCCAAAGGCCCGGAAGCAGATACAGCTATTGTGATATTGCAAACAGTTGTTGCTGTGACGCACTCTGGAGAGGCCGCTAAGGAATCAACATAGGTTCAAATATTCGGCGGTGTAGGCAGATATAAAGCGCAATCAATACATTGTGAAAATCATTGCGATGACCTTAAAAAGAAACAGCAGAGGGAGGAATATTTATATGGGCATGAAAGCTCCTGTTGATGCAGCATCAGCGACAAGCGTGTAAGAGGTTACTATCTAGGGACCAAAGACTGGATTGATGAGTGGTGAGTGGTTTTTAATGGCGCAAGGGCCAGTTATGGCCAAAGGTACGCAAACATATAATAGAGTGAGTTAACAATGGTTGATGAAGTCTAGGATGTACCGTGGCTGTAAAGGGGCCTAAAATCAGTCCGTGTGTAAGTGCGTAAAATATATATGTGCTAGAAGGATGGCAAGGACAAGTGACGTATTCTAATGACCCTAAAATATACTTCGCAATGTGATCAGGAGATAAAAATATAAAAGTACGGGTCCTTCAGAGCAAGAACCGGGAGACATGCTCTGATACTATTATCGCAGCAGACGCCACTAATAAGAAGCTGCGCTACGGATCACATGGGTGCATGACGTGCAACATACCTGCATCCCTGAACAAAGCTAATGTTGATTTAACAACAAAGAGGGCCTTCTTGCTAAGAAACATTGCTGGATGTAATGGAACTTGTTGATGGGGATGTAAACGGAAGTGTTTTTTTTTTTCCTAAGAACCTCTAGTTCACCACATTCAAGCAACACGTGCACGACCGTCAGCGCACGGCGACATTTACTACAGGTAGGCGGCTCATAGCCAGTCAGCAAGTACGAGCGTGTACCATTTGTGTAGCTGATTCTCAGTTGGCATATGGTAACCTCTGTTCGACTTATTTTTTATATAGATGGCCAGTGCCTTAATTGTGGTATAGTGACGTGCACTTTATTGGATGTTTCAGTGTCCCATAAGTGATGCCAATAGATCGTAAGCTTTTACCCCAACAGACGTTGCAAGCAGGGACAGCTACAGAGATGTTGGTGGCTTTGGTGGCCATTGATGTGGCTGTTTCGTCTGGAAGCATGTTGCCCTCAATACGTCTATGGCCAGGTATCCACCATATTGTGACTAGCTGGTTAGATATATACGCTGTACACAGAAGCGAATAAACATCATTAGGCACTGGATTGTTGTGCTTCATCTTCATCACTACCATCCACCCATTTTATACCCACTGCAGGACGAAGGCTTCTCCCTGCAATCCCTAATTACTCCTGCCCTGCAACAACCGATTCCAACTAGCACCCTCAAATTTCCTAATTTTCTGATTTCGTCCTTACTGCACTTCTTTTCTCTTGTTACCCATTCTGTCAGCCTAATGGTCCCACGGGTATCAAATCTGCACATCACATAACCTGCCCAGCGCCATTTTTTCTCTTAAATTAGAATATCGTTGATACCCATTTGCAGTCTGATCTAAACCGTTCTCTTTCTGTCTCTTAAAGTTATGCTTAGCATTCTTCGTTCCATCGCTCCTTGCGCAGTTCTTAACTGGTTCTTGAGCATCGTTGTCAGTCTCCAAGTATCTGCCCCATATGTCAGTACAGATAAAATGCGCTGATTGCAGTTTCATTTTCAATGATAACGGTAAGCTTCCAGTTAGGAGGTCTGATATGTCTGCCGTATGCGATCCAACCCTTTTTTATTCTTCTGTGAATTTCCTTCTCATTGTCAGGGTTCCCTGTGATTAGCTGACCCAAGCGAACGTACTCCTTCACAGACTCTAGAGGCTGACTTGCGATCCTGAACTCTTGTTCCTTTGCCCGGTTATTCATCATTATCTTTGTCTTCTGCATATTATACTTCAACCCCACACTTTCACTCTCCTTGTTAAGGTCCTCAATCATTTGTTCTAACTCGTCTGCAGTGTTGCTGAATAGAACAATGTGATTGGGAAACCGAAGGTCGCTAAGGTATTGACGGCCGATACTTGCTCCTAAACCTTTCAACTTTAAAGCTTTGAATACTTCTTCCAAGCACGCAGTAAATAGCATTGCAGAGATTGTGCTCCTTTTCTGCCCATTTTGTTTATAGGTATCTTCCTACTTTTCTTGTGTAGAATTAAGTTGGCTGTAAAATCTCTAGATATGTTCCAGCGTATTTACGTAAGTGGTCTGTTCTCCTTGATTACGCGATGCCTTTATGAGTGCTGGTATCTCTACTGAATCAAATGTTTTTTTCGTAAATTATGAAAGCCATATAGAGAGGCTTATTTTACTCTGCGGAGTTCTCGATAACCCGATTAATGGCATGGATGTGATCCATTGTAGAGTATCCCTTCCTGAAGCCAGCCTGTTCCCTTGGTTGACTAAAGTCCTCTGTTGCCCGTTTTCAATTGGAGATTATTTTGGTAAACATTTTATATAATACTGGGAATAAGGTAATGGGCCTTTAATTTTTCATTTATTCAGCGTCTCCCTTTTTGTACATTAGTATGTTTGCATTTTTCCAGTTTTCTGGGACCCTTGCAGTCGGTAGACACTTCTTATAGAGAGCCGCCAGTTTTTCCAGCATTGTGTCTAATCCATGTTTGATTACAGCGACTTTATTCCATCTTCTCCTGCCACCTTTACCCATTTCATTTGTTGCAAAGCCCTTCTGACTTCATTTATAGTTACAGGAGGAGTTCTTTTATCCTGTTGATAATTGTTTCAAACGGAGTAGTCCTCAGTCCTCAGGGTACTGTGCAGGTCAGTATAGAATTCTTCCGCTGCTTTTATTATACCTTCGAGGTTGCTGATAATATAACCATGTCTCTGCTTATCTTTCAGTGCATATATTTTGGTTTGTCCTACGCTTAGTTTCCTTCTCACTGATTTCAGGCTGCGTCCATTTTTTACGGCTTCTTCAGTCTTTCTCACGTTATAATTTCCAATATCCCTTATTTTCACCTTGCTGATCAGTTTTGAACGTTCCACAAAATCTATCTTATCTCTTGAGTTCAACACTTTCATTCTGTGTCGTTTCTTCATTAGGTCCTTTGTTACTTGGGAGAGCTTGCCTACTTGTTGCCTTGGTGCCCTACCTCCTACTTCAATTGCTGCCTCTGAAGCAAGTCTCGTTACGTTTTCATTCATTAGCTCTATGTCATCATCATCATCTCTCTGTTCTAAGGCTGCATATTTGTTTGCAAGCACCAGCCTAAATTTGTCTGCTTTTACCCTTACTGACATTAAGTTGAGCTGTTTCTTCGGGACATACTTTATTCTTTTTCTGTAAAAATTGAGGCGAATCCTAGCCCTGACTAATCTATGATCACGGCCCTTTACCCCTACCTGTCACTTCTACATCCTGCACTATGCTGCAATCGGCAGAAAGTATGAAATCAATATCATTTCTCTTTTCACCGCTAGGACTTTTCCAGGTCCACTTTGTGCTGCTACCTTTCCTCAAAAAGGTGTTCATTATTCTCAGCTTATTCCTCTCTGCGAATAGTACCAGCATCTCTCCTCTAGCGTTTCTAAAATCGACGCCGTAGTGGCCAATTTCCTGTTCACCCGCCTACATTTCCCCCACTTTTGCATTGAAGTCACCTATTACTACTGCATACCGTGTTTCCACTTTTCTCATCACTAATTCAACACCTTCATGAAACTGATCTACTTCCTCATCGTCGTGACTGGATGTTAGAGCGTAGGCTTGTACTACCTTTAATCTATACCTCTTATTAATTTTGTTTACGACTAATGCTAGCCTCTCATTATAGCTGTACAATTTGTCAATGTTGCCCGCTATGTCCTTATGAATTAAGAATCCTACCTCATATTGCTTCTTATCAGGGGGACAGCTCTATTGCAGAGGATATCGCTGTTATTTAGAAATGTAAATCCTCAGCAGTTTTTCTAATCTCACTAAGGCCGATAATATCCCAAACGACGTCTGAGAGTTCCTCAAAGAATCCTGCTGAGCTAGCTTTAGTCGACAGAATTCGGCTGTTAATAGTTGACAGGGTCAGTTTCCATCGGCAGCCTGTTCGGACTCGGGCATTCATAGCCCCCTCTGCGGCGTTATAGGTCTGACCGCCGCCTCGGTCAGGTGCTCCACAGCTGCTGGGGACTGGGAGCCATGGGTTAATTGTATATATCATCAGGAAGGTTGTGGCCGAATACTGCACCAGGGAGGCCAATTCCCGTTCTGGTGAGGAAGCGTCTTTGTTCAAGCTTAGTGGACTTTCGTAATTTGATTGTACCTGGATTAGTAAAGCCCCACTCGTTCTCGGCAACTTTCGCCACTGTCAGGCGTCACTCCAAGCCTGCAGACGTAGTGCACTGGAGAATGTCAAATTCAGATACACCAGCGTAAAAAAACCGCGAAAGGGGGGAGGGGAGGTTGAACTTCCGTCTACTGCAACCGAGCATTTGACATAGCTCAGTAAGATAATCCCACAGGCGGCTACGCTATCTTGTCAACGAAAAATACGCCCAGAGGGCCCTACATGCCTAAGAGATCCGCTGATTTATCCGCCCTTTGTGGGTCATAGGTTGCACGATATAGTGTCAATTCTCCGTGGTCGTAACCCCTTGATTCCCGAATCTCACGCACGTACGGGGTCACGCACGTACGCGGTCACGCACGTACGCGGTCGAGGAAGATTTATTGTTGACTCTAATTCAACCTGAAGGTGGTAAATTTGAATCACCAAGCAGTCAACTACATTTTCAGGCTTATATCAATGCCTGACACTGGCTAAAAAAGTTGCCGGGAAGCCAATTGGTAGTCATCTGCAACAACATTAGGAAGGTTCACTAAGCTTCAACAGTGACGCTCGTTCACCAGAACAAGACTTGGCCTCCCTGGTGCAGTATTAGGCCACTACCTCCCTCATTACTCTTGAAATTCACCCAAGGCCTTCATTCTCCAGTGGCCACGTGGCACCTGACCAAGGCGGCGGTGAGATCGGCAACGCGGCAGAGGGTACTAAGAATATCTGGATCCGGACGGGCCGCCATTGGAACCTGAACTTGACAGTGTTTAACACGCGAACACTCTCGCATGAGGATGGCTTAGCACGGCTCTTTGGAAAACTTTCAGGCATTGCCTGGGATATTATTCGCCTTAGTCAGGTTAGAGGAACTGAAGGGGCTTATACAGTGCTGAGTAACGCCACGTCCTCTGCTAAGGAGGCCTCCCAGATAAAAGTAAATACAGGTAAAAATTTATAATATATAAGGACATAGCGGGCTACATTGACCAATTCTACAGCGTGAATGAGAAGGTAAGAGTTGTCTTGATAAAGCTAAATTAGGGATGTACACTAAAGGTAGTAAAAGCCTGCGCTCGAACCTGCAGTCATGATGATCAATAACTAGAAGCGTTTTAGGAAGATGAGTTCGCAATGAGGAAGGTGCAAACTCAGTTTACTGTAGCCATGACCCACTTCAATGCAAAATATAGGCTAGCGGACAAGCAATTGGCAACTGCGGAATCGACTCTAGGAACACTAGAGTGCAGATGTCGGCAAAATTCGCGAAAATCAATAGACTCCGAATAATGAATACATTGTTCAGGAATCGCAGTAACTGGAAGTGGACATCGAACAGCCCTAATAGAGAAACGAGAAGTTACTTGGATCCCATACTCTCTGCTTATCCCATCATAGTGTAAGGTATAGAAGTGTTAAATTTGGTAGAAGGTAGTGACCATAGGTTAGTGATGCCTATGATTTCTCTCAATTTGAAGAGAGAAATTTTCAAGAACAAGCAAGTCAACCTAGACGCAGTAATGGTAAAAGCCGACGAATACAAACATGGAGCTTTAGAGCAGGAAGATGAAGGTAACATACTGGTAATGAATGAAACCATAACTAGACTTATTTCCGAGGCAGCACTATGAGTATGAGGTAAGATACCACGACAACCACTAGGTAAGCTCTGTCAAGTAGCAAATGACACAATAAAGAAATGACAAAGCACGAAAGTGCAGTAACTGAACAAATGCAATCGAATGCGCTGAACTGTCAAAACTTATGAACAAGAAGAAAGTAAGGCATATTCGAAATTACGACAAGAAAAAGTTTAAGGAAGCAGTAAGAAATAGTGACAGCATGAAATAAGCAAGAAGAAAACTTGGCGTATGACACGATGTAGGCACTGGCAGAAAATTTGGGTAATGTCATCAGCAATTTCCACTACATAGTAAAAGCAGCAGAAGAATGCTATACTAACTTGTACAGTACCCAGCGCTGCCATGCTACCTTCATTGGCAGTGGTCCTGGACAACCTACAGAGGATCCTCATATAAATGGCAATGAGCAAGACACGGCCCGAGGAAAAGCGGCAGGAGAAGATGGTATAACAGCTTAGTTATTCGAAAATGGAGGAGATATTATGCTTGAAAAGCTTGCGGCCCTTTTAGCGCAACGAATAAAGACTTCAACTGTACCAGAGCGCTGGAAGAATGCCAACGTTCTACTAATCCATAAGACGGGAGACATTAAAAAGTGAACAATTATAGGGCCCGTTAGCTTCCTTTCAGTATTGTATAAAATATTCCCCAGGATAACTTGATGATCTATAGTGTTTGGTGGCACACTGGCCAGGTACGACCAAAGAGCGCCAAGAAATGGTACAGAGTGATCGATGGATGAATAGCGTTGAGTAAGTATATTGTGGCCTAAAACTGGTCGCTGCATTGATGCAGAAAACATGTACTTGCCATAAAACTATGACAATGACTGCAGTGAGGTGTGTTATGTATGTAAACGAGAAAAATTTAAGACACTCAATTATTCGTAGTTTCGAAACAGCACTATTGCATCACTTTTGTGCGCAAGGGCCCGTAGGCGTGCGCTATCGATACTAATGCCCCGGCATAGGCTTCTACTGAGAGGGCGCGCCACGGATGACTCGTGTGTACAACATTCTGTAAACGAACATGATTTGAAAAGTCTAACACTGATTTCATGTCTATGAGCAGGCCTTTGCCGACAAACATTACCGTATATAATAGAAGGCGTTGTCTGTATGTTAACGGAAAGTTCTTTTTTCTTTGCTCTTCAAGTTCCCAACATTCAAGCAAAGCGTGGTACACAGTTGCGTCATTCCACACCAACTGTCTCAACCATGTCGCTCGGGAAAAATAATTTCTCCACAAAAATTAAAAAAATGACACGCATATAAGCGTTACTTGAACAGCACTTTCACCAAATATATTGAACGGGAAAAAAACTTTTGCCCACGTGAGCTCCAGCGGAATATAACCAACCTTTATATGTAGCTTTCACTGATTACGAGAAAGCGTTTGATTCAGTCGAAACCTCGGCAGTCATGGAGGCATTGCGGAATCAGGGTATAGACGGGCCCTATGTAAATATACTGAAAGATATCTATAGCGGCTCCGCAGCCACCGAAGTCCTCCATAAAGAAAGCAACAAAATCCCAATAAAGAAAGGCGTCAGGCAGGGAGACACGATCTCTCCAATGCTATTCACAGCGTGTTTACAGGAGGTATTCAGAGACCTGGATTGGGAAGAATTGGGGACAAAAGTTAATGGAGAATACCTTAGTAACTTGCAATACGCTGAAGATATTGCCTTGCTTAGTAACTCAGGGGACCAACTGCAATATGCTCACTGAGCTGGAGAGGCAAAGCCGAAGGATGGGTCTACAAATTAATCTGCAGAAAACTAAAGTAATGTTTAACAGTCTCGGAAAAGAACAGCAATTTACACTAGGCAGCGAGGCACTGGAAGTCGTAAGAGAATACATCTACTTAGGGCAGTTAGTCACGGCGGATCCGGATCATGAAACGGAAATAATCAGAAAAATAAGAATGGGCTGGGGTGCGTTTGGCAGACATTCTCAGATCATGAACAGCATGTTGCCATTATCCCTCAAGAGAAAAGTTTATAACAGCTGTGTCTTACCAGTAGTCACGTACGGGGCAGAAACCTGGAGGCTTACGAAAAGGGTTCTACTTAAATTGAGGACGACGCAACGAGCTATGGACAGCAGAATGATAGGTGTAACGTTAAGGGATAAGGAAAGAGCAGATTGGGTGAGGGAACAAACGCGAGTTAATGATATTTTAGTGGAAATCACGAAAAAGCAATGGGCATGAGCAGGACACCTAATGAGGAGAGTAGATAACCGATGGTAAATAGGGGTTACGGACTGGATTCCAAGGAAAGGGAAGCGTAGCAGGGGGCGACAGAAAGTTATGTGGGCGGATGAGATTAAGAAGTTTGCAGGGACAACATGGCCACAATTAGTACATGACCGGGGTAGTTGGAGAAGTATGGGCGAGACCTTTGCCGTGCAGTGGGCGCAACAAGACTGATGATGTTGATGATGAGCGCCATTTCAATTTCACGGAATGATGGAAAACCAGGTGCAGAAAAGATACTTTGCGAAATCGGCCGTTTAGCGCTATATTTCAAAATTAAGGGTTTAGCGTTGTCCGAACATTGTTTTTTCGTTATAAAACAGTTTCACATAATAACTTCATGTTTTTTTACTCCTCAGCACTGAGGGAAAGATGCGCAAATTCTATAGTTCATGAGAAATTTTTCACAAGACATGGTCAGGGTGAGAAAACCTGGAATTACTTTTATAGAACTGGCACTAAAGCTTACTATTGTCTAAAATTTTATTTTTGCCTTTGTGATGCTCACAGGGTGACAAAATAGAAGCCTGAATCTGGCAAAATGTCATTTTGGCCTATGTCTAAGCGTTAGTAACGCACTAAGGTGGTCGATCGAAAAAATAAGCAGAAAAGGGGATATCATTGAGAAGAATAACAAATTTCACCAGGGAAGTTTTAATCAAAGCAGTCTGCGTTTTCATTGAGAAAAAAGTTTTTGAATTTGGGTCCTACCATTGCATTACCTTGATTCGTGCTTCCACTTCACCTTATAACATGTTGGCGGGAAATACAAACCAGGGTGGTTCACATGGGGGCCTGTGTGGCGCAGAATAAGAGCCGATATCACCAGAAGTTCACAAAATTTTGAATCTTGAAGGTATGCTTATTTACTGTAGATAGAAAAAGTGCTGTAAAAGTAAATGTAGGTTTCCTCTTACCTTCTTTTTGTGACAACTTTCGGAAAGACGCTATAATTTGCGCACTTTCACCTTGGCGCTAAGGAATAAAAAACATGACGTTATTTTGTGAAACTGCTTTATAATGAAAGAACAATGTTCAAGAACGCAAAACCATACATTTTGAAATAATGCGCTATACGGTCGCTTGCTGGGGAATTTTCTTTCACCTGGTTTTCCATAATTTCGTGAAATTCCAATGGCACTCATGTGGCCAAAATTTATTTTCCGTTCCAAATATTTTGGGGATATACCGTTCAAATAATGCTTATATACTTGTAATTTTTTCGTAATTATAAGACAAAAAGGATTTTTCTCGAGCGCCACGGTCAGGACAGTTGGCGTAGAATGATCCCGTTAGCCTATCGCCACATTTCCCACAGACAGGCTGGTCGCTGTTTGTTAAGAGATAAGAGTGCGTGCCATCGGCGTGGCCTATTGGAAGTCGAGAGAGAGTTGACCTCTGCTGAAGATATTTTCTAATAACTGCCTTCAGGAAGGAATATTCTACTATAGATGACATCCGTGTTATCAATCATGTAACTGAGAAATATGCAGAGTACAACCTAACTATCAATATGGTTTTCATATATAAAGAAGCGGCATTTGATTCAGTAGGGATAGCAGCAGTTATGGAGGCAATGCGTAATCATTGAGTATAGGAGGGACGCGTGAATTCATAGGGAAATGCCTACAAAGATTCCGCAGCTACTTTGGTTCTCCACAAGAAAAGTAGAAAATGAGCTATCAAAAAACCGGTCAGGTAAAGAAACACCTCTCTGATGATATACACTGCATGCTTAAAAGAAACATCCAAGCTATTAGTCTGGAAAGGCTTGGAAGTTAGGATCAACCATGACCATCTCAGCAACCTTCGGTTTGTTCAGCCACACTGTAGAGATTTATTGCAACAAATGATTGATGGCCTCAACAGAGAAAATGCAAAAGTGAGGTTAAAGAGTAATATGCAGAAGACAAAGGTCAAGTGCGATAGCTAGGCAAGAAAACAAGAATTCAAGATCGCCAGTCAGCCTCTAGAGTAGGTACAGAAGTGCGTTTATCTAGGCCAATTACCCACAGGGGACCCTGATCATGAGAAGGAATTGTACAGAAGAATAAAATTATTTGAAGTGCATGAGGCAGGCATCACCAAATCCTGACTGAGAGCTTACCGCCGTCTTTGAAAAGAAAAGTATACAATCCTTGTATTCTACCGGTGCTAACCGATGGGCCACAAACTTGGAGGTTAACAAAAGTGCTCGAGAACAAGTTAAGGACGACGCAAAAAGCGATGGAACGACAAATGTTATGCGTAACGTTAAGAGAGAGGAAGAGAGCGGATGAATCAAAGAGCAAACGAAGATGCGATATTCAAGTTGGTATTAGGAGAAAAAAGTGGAGCTGGGCAGACCATGAAAGGCGCGCCGTAGATAAGCGGTAGACCATTAAAATTATAGAATGAGTGCCAAAGAAAGGGAAAGGACTCTCACATACGACAGAAAATTAGGTGGGTTGATGAAACCACGACATTTGCAGGCGCAGTTTGAAATCAGCTAGTGCGAGACAAGTGTAATTGGAAATCGCTGGGAGAGACCTTTCTCCTAGAGTTGACATATATATGGGCTGATAATGATTATGATTACGACGATGATTGTTGACGCAGGAGCTTAAAAGAAACAATACACACACTCTGGCCTTCTGCTCGACGAATGCTGCACGGATAAGTGTAGCACTTAGGCCATCGCGCTAACGCTTAAGCTTAAGAATGGGCGAGCATAAAACTCGGGCTTCGTCTGCCATCTTTCAAGCACAAACGTTAAACGATGCATATGTTCGTGGCCTCTTTGAGGGTGAGCTGTACCAGCGATACGAAAATGCATGACGCTGAGCGGCCGCTGGGTATCGCGTTTACAACAGACAGCTAGGCTTCTAATAGGACTTTATAACATAGATGTTCGACACATGTCGCACAGTTTATGCACGAGTGAGCTTGCATTGCGTGGAGCAACCATAATTCTTTAACAGTCGATTGCAGTGGTTCGACCATACGCAGCTAAGAAAATTTCGTGAGAAATGCTATTGCTTTCTTTTTCGCACCAAATTCGGCAACTGAGTCGTGTTCCAATTGGAGCCGCCTGAGATACAGTATACTTGCATTATATTCATATTGAGCCAATAACTAGAAAACTTGAACACCACAGAAAGCAAGCGGCTAGATTCAAATTCGCTTATAGTACTAGGCTGCCGCTGAGTATTATTAGGCGCATGCTATCGAGCGCCTAATGGTTCTCCTACACTTCTTGCATAGCTTCAT
Source organism: Dermacentor albipictus (assembly GCF_038994185.2). Taxonomy (NCBI): domain Eukaryota; kingdom Metazoa; phylum Arthropoda; class Arachnida; order Ixodida; family Ixodidae; genus Dermacentor; species Dermacentor albipictus. The sequence continues at coordinate 32,424,685 of NC_091824.1, forward strand.
GATACCATTAATGTCATAGTAACGCGTTACCCTTCGTCATCTATCTTTCTATTGGGTGATTTTATCTTTCCGGGCATTAATTGGTCCTCGGTGTAACCATGCCCCTCTTCGGCGCTATGCAAGGAATTCACTAATTTATGTCCGCTGTTCAATTTTACCCAAATTGTTACTCAGCCTACAAGAATTACTCAAGTTACAACAAGTACACTAGACCTCGTACTAACAACATGCCCAGAACTGTGTTCACAAATAACCAACATGCCCCAGTTAAGCGACCATTCTATGCAAAATTTTTCTGTGAACATTCCCATACACAAGTCTGCTAGTCACACTAAAATAATACGCATGTATCATCGCGCTGATTTCAACAAAGTAATAATGGACCAGGCCCTGTCATGGCCACCTTTTTTTTGGCAAATTTGACTCGCGATTCGCGAACGCAAACTGGCTCTTATTCAAGAACAATATCTTAGATCTCACCAGCCGTTTTATACCCACTCGCGTAATATCTTATCACCTGCATGCACCACGGTATAACGCGCATCTTAAGCGCTTGTCTAACCGTAAGAAACGCATCTTCCGTTCAGCTAAAGAATCACGCAACATCATTGGTACCGTTATCGCTCTGCAGCTTACACTTACAATTCTGCGGTCGTGAAGCCAAAGCAAATTACTAGAATAGCACTATACCGGGTACGTTGCACAATAACCCAAGAAAGTTTTGGAGCATCATTAACCCCCCCCCCCCCCCCCCGAAACGTCTAGAATAATAATAACGAATTCAAGTGACGAACCTATATCTGATACTGGCTATGCAAATGTACTGAACGATGTTCTTAGAGCTTTTTTTCAAGTGGTGAAACTACGGATTGCCCTGAACTGACTCATAACAACTTCCTCCCAATGTACCCTGTAGTCATCCATTGCGATGGTATAGCTAAAATAATTGATAATCTTAAGATATTTTCCCGCGCTGGGGTCGATTGCATTACTACAAAGTTCATGAAAAGTACTAAAATATGTTCATTGTTTGCCTTAACTAATATATTTCAGCAATCATTGGAAAACGGTGAACTACCGGCAGATTGGAAGATAGGTAAGGTGGTTCCTGTGAATAAATCCGGTAACAAACACTCTCCTTTTAACTACCGGCCCATATCTATTACCAGCATCCCATGCAAAATCTTAGGGCACATACTCTTTTCAGATATTGTCACATTCCTTGAATGAAACTTGTTTTTTTCATCCTTCCCAGCATGGTTTTAGGAAGTCCTATTCATGCGAAACACAGCCGCTGTTATTCACGCACAAGCTTCACGCAATTTTAGACTGCCGCTCGATCGCTGACTGCATCTTTCTAGATTTCGCGAAGGTATTTGATAAGGTTTCCCATCATCTTTGGTTAGTAAAGCTGCGCATGGTAGAATTACACACTAACATTCTAAAATGGCTTGAAGTGTTCCTTACCCATCGTCAGCAATTTGTTGCCGTCAACAATGTTCATTCCACCGTTCACTCTGCTCTTTCCGGTGTGCCCCAAGGCACCGTCTTGGGGCCCCTGCTTTTTCTCATATTTATCAACGGCTTACCCAGTAAACTTTCTTCTTCTGTGCATATTTTTGCCGATGAATGCGTCTTTTTTCAGGAAATAACAAATGATAGTGACAAACACATTATTCAGTCTGCCCTTTTTGCTATCTCAACATAGTGCGAAACTTCGAATATGACTTTAGATGTTAGAAAGTGTAAACTTATGCGCATCTCTCGTGTTAATAGTGAATTGTCAGTATATACTCTTAATGGTGTGTTACTTGATCCTGTTACAAGATATAAGTACCTCGCGATTCATATTACGTCTAACCATAGCTGGCATGCGCACATTGAGCACATCACTAACAAAGCTAATCGCATGCTCGGATATCTGAGACGTAACTTTCCCGCAGCGCCAACTAGCATCAAACCTCTACTCTATACCACACTCGTACGTTCACAACCAGAATATGCTTCATCAATCTGGGACACTCGTGTTAAGAGTTTGATCGGCCAACTGGAGATGGTACAACACAAATCAGCGCGGTTTATTCTCTCTGACTTTCGGCGTACATCAAGCGTAACCACTATCAAGAATACCCTGGGCCTAACTTCACTTGCATCACGACGCAAAATTGCACGCCTGCGCCTTTTTCACAAAATATTTCATCATGAGTCTATTTGCTACGAGTTACTTCTTCGGCGTTCATATATTTCACACCGCAGAGATCACATATATAAGGTAGGCATTTCTACATGTAAAACTAAAACATTCTCGGATTCTTTTATTCCTCGCAAGTCATGTGACTGGAACCACATTCCTTCCTCAATTGCCACGATTCCTGACTAGGTATTGCTTCGCACTGCAGTTAGCGCTTCTATTGAATGATATATTGTGTTGATCACCTATTCTAACTTATCTATGTCTTAGTAATTTATTGTTCTCTGCTGTTGCTTGTATTTCCAGTGTTATTATGTATTACCCACTCCCCTCAGTAATGCTTTGCCCTGAGGGTAAAATAAATAAATAAATTAATGGAAGTTTAATATCTATCCGGATTTCAATTCTATCTTTGCGAATATCGGTGACATGACCTTGTGTTACAAACCTAAACAGTCCGTAATTGGCTCCGTTTTTCTGAACTAATATACAGGACATGGTGATGAGAGGGGGTTTTTCAAAGATTGCGAATAGCCCTTTGAGAAATGTGTCTGCACGGGCTGCACAGGGCGCAGCAGTTGGAAGCGTCTACATCTTCCTGCACTCTGTTCAGTGGATACAAATGGCAGATTCTACTAGCACGTTGAAGGCTATAAAAGTTTTGCAGAAGCCATTTTATACAATTGCAAAAGTAAGCATATAGCCTTATGCGGACTGTAGAAATCAAATGGGATACAGTAGCAATAAATCTGAAATACAGTGTGGGCATTAATAATGTTGTTTGATGATGGTGGAACAAGTTATCGTTGACACATATTCGTTCGCCGAATGATAACATAACGACGATGGCCACATGATGACGACGGCGCGGTATTCAGTATCGGCAACTTCTTTATCCTTACCTCCATTTAAATGTTTCGAGCAAACTTTGACCGTAGCTGACCTGTACGTCTGAAGAATGTATCGGGACATTATAGGGCTGTCGTTGGCGTGCAAATGAAACAACCTCTTAAGCTCGCTTGTGGCTATTTTTCTCGGAAATGAAATTTGTTCCTCGAAATATATAGCGAAGGCAACAAAGGTTTCGAAATGGACTAGACTATGGACTAGAAATGGACTAAATTGAACTTTGCGCAAGCGCCTTTTAAATGTAACGCTAGGTTTATAGATTACATGTGGAACTGATAAACAGGTAGTCTATGCTTGCCGTGCTTGTCTAAGGCTATGCCATGCTGGCCAGCCAAAAAATCGACAAATGGCTAAATCATCTAAAAGGACCTATTGCCAGCGACGTAGCACAGATTGTGCACTCTTAAGAATTAAAAGCACTTTTCGTTTTGCTACTAACACCAAGTACTGACCAGCTGGACATAATTGCTTGCAATAAATAACGAAATATTTTTCGTGCGAGAACAGCCAGTGAGAGAAGTCCTGACAGCATCCAAATCGTTTCCCGGGTTGTGTAAGCTGACGTTCCGCGACGAATGCGCCCCGTATCTTTCTTGTGGGAGAGAGCGTGTCCTTTGCATCGGCAGAGTAAGTCCGGTCACCGAGCACTGCGAATACGGTCAAAATAGCCAAAGACATCAACGCGCTCTATTATTTAAGCAATCCATAGACCAATCGCGCTCTTTTCCTCCGCACACCCTCCCTCACAATGCCCTCACGTAGTCCCTTAGCCAGCAGAGATTATCTCTCGAGAGAGACAGTTCTCAAATTTGGTTGACCTTATGGTGCAATTGTTTTATGCCCTTCCTAAAGAGGCCAGCAAAGTTATCCCCTTCTATAGCTCACAGTAGCGTTTCTGATTTGCTGGAGAAAGTGTTTAGTCGTGTACATGTCAGCAAACCAAATGCTAATTAATAAATTACATAGTAATTAAGTTTAACTTAAACATTCTATTCCTTTCTTTGTAGAAATATAGTCTCCATGGCCAGAGATAAGGTTGAACACATTTTTTGATTCGGAGCTCATTGGAGACAATAGAGCCTAAAGCATAACATTTACCATCAACGAGAAGCCTACTAACTTTCTGTTCGAATTTGCACACTGAGTATGCTCTGTAAAATGGGTGTGATGGTGTGGAGTGGCATCACTTGTCGTTAAGCAAAGCAAGAACAAGGTGAAAGCGGGAGCGAACGTTTTCGACAAGTGGACTTGTCTTTTTCTAGGAGCCAACGTTTCAACAAATCTACTTGTAGAAACGTTGGCTCCTACTTTCACATTCTTCGCGTTTTGCTCATCGTCTAGAATTTCCATCTCCCGCCTTCCCTCTGGTTTCCCTCTATTACTTGTCGCTGTTATTCAAGGTGGATACGATCTAGAATGCATAGTACGCAGTACGAGCCTCGTTTATTTCAGGAAAGGGATCAATGCTAGAGCTTCAATCAAGGACGGATTCATCTATGGTCCAGTTCAACAGGACTAGCCCATTTTAAGGTTGATGTACAGATCCTATTACATCAGGCTACCGTGCCCGCCGTGGTTGCTCAGTGGCTATGGTGTTGGGCTGCTGAGTGCGAGGCCACGGCGGCCGCATTTCGATGGGGGTGAAATGCGAAAACACCCGTGTACTTAGATTTAGGTTCACTTTAAAGAACCCTATGTGGTCGAAATTTCCGGAGTCCTCCACTACGGCGTGCGTCATAATCAGAAAGTGGTTTTGGCGCGTAAAACCCTATAATTTAATTTTTAATGAGGTAACCATGATGTACCAAGGCTCTCGTTAGTTAAAGCACATATTTTAAAGAAATAAGTGGGACCAGCTTGACAACAAAACTACTTGAATCGAGTGGTCGAGGTCTGTGGGGTTGTACAGTGACGTGTTCGTTTGGGTGGCAAAGCGGCGGGCAACGCTCAGCGTATAAAATTTCGCACTGTAGAAGCGTGCGGAATTTTCACTCGTGCCATGGGATCGATGCGAGCTTCCGCAAAGCCACGAAACGCCTTTCTGATAAACGTGGCGCAAAACATGGACAGTTACATGCGCGTTAGCGTGAAGCCAAACTACACAAACCTTGGCGATTGTAGAACGTGAAGAGCAACGTGAAGAATATATTGCACGCATTGTGTGTCTCTTTGCATAGCTTTTAGTGAAATGTTTCAACAGTGCCTCGACTAACGCAGATGTGATCATGTACATTGCATCTACCTTTTACTTTCCTATGCAATAGGTAACACAGCCAAAGGCAAAGTAGCTCGATAACGTACAATACGGATAACAAGGCGTTCAAAAGCGTTACAGACAAAGCTGCTGTAGCCACAACTTCGAAGCACGCCATCAATATTTGTGTGGTGAACGGAATAAACGACGGGAACACAGATGCGTTCTTTCTCATTTTCTACTTAGGTTTTCGGGCACAATGCAATATAATAGGGCGTTTGTATTCTGCAGACCTCTGTAATGTACCCGTTGTAGACATTATATTTATAACACATAGTTTGGCATTCAGGACACGCCTTACTTACAATGCAAAACAGTGCTATTATGATGAAGCATGTGCATGACTTGTGGCACGTGCCGACGTTTTCACCATTATAAATGTGCGTGGACGTTGTGAAGAAGTTACAGGGTATCTTAACGAAGACTACGAAGGGACGAGGGGGGAGAATATAGAAGATGGCTGTCACCATAGCCTAGCCCTACTGTGTATAATAATAAACCCGTAACCTTACTTCTGGCCATGCTTTATTAAGCGAAGTTGCTGTGTTTATACGAATATTCCTCGATATTTTTTGAAAAGGTTACTCTTAATGAGTTGCCTATTTTCTTCTACAAAGCTAGCAAAAGTACCTAGCTAACGTAATTATTCTATCGCGTACGCCGTGAAGCCAGTCTGCAGATTATCCAGACAGTCCTTAAAACAATGCTGCTTATCCAACGCACTCGACAGCATCAAGGACGATGTCGTTTGGGAGGCTGAGGACGGCGCCTGCAAAGCATGTGACGAAGACTTCCCTGGCAATTCTGACGAGGATGCAGCTTCTGACAACCGCTAACGGGAGCTGGAACCGAGTTTACCGTAAATAATGGTGTCATGTTAAGGGTCTTTCGTTTTTCTAGAGATACAGGTCGACCTATACTCGAATCCCCGTTTTTTTTTTATTTCTCGTCGAGATCAATATGTATGGATCCACCGATATCCACGTTCGACCTGTGCACGAGTAAACACGGTACGCCGCTTCTGCAACATTCATTCTTCCAAACTACCTTGCCAGCAACAACAAAACAATAAAAAAGCAAGCAGAAGATATCGGGTGGTTCAAACTCCGAAAGTAGCTGGGGAAGAATGCCCTCAGTACTGTCACAGCCCGAACGACCGTGCGCGCAAACACACGTGTTTTTACGGGGTTCGTAAAAAAAAGGGCACATAGAGCAGTGAGGTCAAGCGCGAACATAAGAGTGCTCTACTGACACACAAAACCTTGAGCGCTGAGGTCAACCTGCCGCGTACACGGTCATGAGACCAAGAATCAAATAAACATACCCTACCGTATTCTATATGGTAAACACTACCTCCCACAGTAATAGTTTAAGCTAAACGAGAGAATCCCTCTCATAAATGCTCACGAGTGTTCTTGATTATTCTTTTCTGCTTCTGACACTTTAAGCAATCTGAATAATTTAGACAAAGACGATAAAAGTAGAATCATTTAAAGTTGTTTTAGCTTGCGACTAGGTTAGTTCTTCCCAAGGCAGGAGCAGAATTAACAAATGCAAGCAGTCGTGCTAGGTTTTCGACAGGCTATTATGTTAGGCAGGTTCAACTGCAAAGATAAGCGGCTCTACTCTGATATTCGAAATGCTCCGATGTTCGCTGTTGATGTCGTCCTTACTTTTTTGTTGCCGTTTTGGTTCTGTGCTAAGAGCGCCGTTTTGAAGTGGCAAACTGCTGGGCGATAACAAATGACCGCATTGAGCAAGCGCAAAACGGCGTCCTCTTTTTTTTTTCGTTTGCAGTGATGAACATTCTGGCAGCATTTCGCAAGAAGCGCTGCCACTACGATGACAGCCATGCGCGAAAGGAACGCAGTAGGGCAGTCGTAAAATGTGATAAGACCGCTATACTGCAGTGTAGCTATGCCGTTCTTCATCCCAGGTTAACTGCCTGGACAGAAAAAGAAATATCTTTGCGACTCGTGGTATGGCGGCTTGCACAAATATTGGTGTCAGTGTATCCTACAGCCTTCAAGACACGTGCCGGCTCCAAAGACTTCGCGACAGCGAGCCGCTGCGGATAAGAGCAAAACAAGGCGATGCCCGTTTTATAGCATAGTCTCAGAATCGTAGCTACAGCGAGACCAACAAAACACATTTTACGCATTTCAGGCCTATGTCTCTTAAGGGTTCTTATCAAGGCTCTACTCGGAGTAGCGACTCAGGCGTTACCTTTTGCAGCTGAGAACGAGGCCACAGGTGCGGCATTAGCACGCGCTAATGATGGCGCAATACAAAAACATTCACGCATCGTGGAAGGTTCACAGCCCCTAATTACGGAGCTTTAAATTGTCATTGGCTTGCTTTGAGACGCTGAAACTGGTACCTTTTTTTTAAGTACTTTATCTCAGGTTTCCTTTCGGTTACCGCAGATATGAAAACGGAACTAAGCTGTTGTAGACGTCCGCTCCTTAGCAAATTTTATCTGCCAAATTCGCAAGCATACTCTGTTCGTCACCACCAAATCTTTCATCTGGGGTCTGCGGGCCGTATAGCCATTGTTTAAGTTTCCGTCGTCGGCATGCTGTAGCCGTCACTCATGCCATGATCGTGCTACACCGAAGTGGTTGAGGTCACACTGAATACAGCCCGCTCCTTAAGAGCACTAGCAATTTTTATATCTTGATATTTTAATAAAAGTGTGCTTTACGGTCGGAAAAGTAGGTCCAACAAAACGCGCAGTGAGGCAATAAGAGTACTTTTATGTTTGTAAATACAAATTCCTAACAAAAGCCGGTGCGCGAAAAGCTTCACTGTTTATTTCACACAAATTTCATGCCAAAGGCCTTCCTGCACGCAGTATAGTGAAGTGGCTCGAGTGACTGCCACGCATGCAACTTCCCAGGGATGGCGTTTGTTGTATTCGTAAACAACGCTATTATATGTGCCACCCTTAGACTTGCGAATCGCTCTTCCACTAGCCTGCTCCATGGAAAGTGTGTGCAGCGACATACGGTGTCAACCTCACGGTCCGACGTTGTGGTCACTGTGCTTTGTTAAATTGGTACCCAATGGGGGCAGACCATGCTCTCGAGTACACTGCGCAGCGGTACCGCCTTCCGCCGTGCCGGTCCTCCCATGGCACCGCAGCCGAACTTGAGCCAGACAACCACGCCATTGACCAGCCCGTCCATTACCGCTGTGTTGGTGGTTATCATACAAGGCAAAGCTCAGGGCCTCATTTTCACCTGCTCGCGCGCGAGGCTCTGCGCGGTGAAGTTCCCACGCTTCATTATCGTCCACTCGCACGTGAGGGTCATCGCGGCGAGTTTGTCGGGCCGCTTTTTATTTATTTATTTATTTATTTATGCATACTGCAGCCTCAATGAGGCTATTGCAGGAGTGGGAGGAACCACAAACATACAACATTTAGGAACAAGCTTGCGTGATTTGTTTCAGTGGGACTGAACGAACGTTGCCCGGTAATGAATTCCAGACTTCAACTGTTGATGGAAAAAACTGTGTTTAAAGGAATCAGTGTTGGAAAAAAAGGCTGAGATATTTAAAGCATGGTGACTCCTCATATATGAGGGTTTGGAAAAAGTCAAGTAGTTATCTACAGAGGAGAAGCGAGGAGAATTGACTAACGCGAGCAGGAATTTTGGGCTTTAAAGTTTGCGACGCTCTGCAAGAGGAGTGAGACCAAGTAGGCGAAGAGAGTTAGACAGTGAAAATTCCTTCTCATACCTCCTACAAACAAAACGCCCTGCCTTTTTAGCAGTGCTTCTGTTTTTTTTACGTCAGGGTGTTTGTATGGGCCCCATACAACGCATCCATATTTAAGCATGGGGCGAATGAGGATTTTGTATGTAAGAAGTTTAGTTTCTTGAGGAACAAGATGCAGAGTGCGATGTAAGTAACGTAGTATTTTAAGGGCCTTGTTAGAGTTGACATCAATGCGTTTCGACGATGACAAATTGAGTGTTAGTAGGATACCTAAATATTTGAATTCGAAAACCCCATTTAAAGTAATATTGTTAAAGGCATAGGCAAAGAAGCAATGGAATGAGGGTCGTGTAAAAAACATGGAGACTTTTTTGGGAAAGTTGATATTCATTTGCCATCCTTTGGACCAGTTACAGAAGTCAGCTAAGTAATCGTTAAGGAGAACATGATCAGTAGATTTAATTCTATGATGTAAAATGCAAGCATCTGCAAGGAGACGTATTTCAACCGAGGTGTGTAAGGGGAGGTCATTATTATAAAGCAAGAATAAAAGAAGACCCAGTACTGCGCCTTGGAGAACTCCTGACGAAACAGGCATAAAGGGTAAGTTAGTAGAGTTGAAACATACACATTGCAAACGCTGGGAAAGAAAGTCCAATATACAGCCAACCAAAAATGCATTTTAGTATAGCGAACAGCTTGTGCATAAGTTTATGCTGTGAGACAGTATCGAAGGCCTTTCCAAAGTCTATAAAAACAGCATCAATCTGGTCAACTATGTCTAAGGAGCTGCTTATGTCCTGAACGAAATCTGTCGCTTCTCTTATAATGCTAAAGCAACGTCTAAAACCATGCTGGGAAGTGCATAAAATTTTGTTAGTTTCAAGCAATTCCGTAATATGTTTAGAGATGATGTGCTCGAGTAATTTACATGAGTGTGATGTTCAGGTGAATGGCCTATAGTTAGAGTACAATTGAACGTTAACCGACCTATGTAAGGGCAAAATTGAAGCAAGTTTCCACGAGGGACGAACAGTGGCGGCTGAGAGAGATTTCCTAAGGATAATTGTAGATATCTGCTGCACCAAAGAGAGTATCGAACGAGAAAAGGAGTCGCGATCCCGTCTAGACCACTTGACTTCTTGGTGCCTAAGTTTAGGATGAAGTTAAGTACACTCTCAGTAGACGGGTGATACACCGTCGATTGGAGGGTATGGTTTGGAGTCAAAAACAGGGAACACGGGTTACAGTTGTCAGTTCTAAAGTCAGAGTGGAAGTAGGTGTTATAAGAAGAAACTATTGTCTGCAAAACCAAAACTGCAATCTTATTAATTATTAACGTGTCTGAGGAGGACCCAGGTGTTAGGATAGCTTTACCAAATTTTCTGGGATTAACCAGCATTATTTCGGCAAGGTTAGCTCGTAATGAAATGTTTTTGCAGCAATCATTTTAGAACAGTGTTCCTTTTAGCGCTCTGGAACTGCATGAGTTTCGTTGAATCACAAGAGCAATCGACCAGCGACAATCTGGCCAAACGACGTGATAAGTGCAAAAGGTCCCTAGTCATCCAAGGAATTTAAGTGTTTGTTTTCTTTGTTTTTAAAGCAATAAAAAGGTTGATACACTTACCGACAAGATTTTCGAAGAAACTTCTCAAGGTATTAGTATCATTAGTGGTCCTTATTAGTTCAAACTCATGAAATTCATCCAAGGAACTTCAGTGTTTGTTTTCTTTGGTTTTAAAGGAATAAAAAGGTTGATACACTTACTGACCAGCTTTTCAAAAAAAACTTCTCAAGGTATTAGTATCACTATTAGCACTTATTAGCTCAAACTCATGATAAGAATCGCGTAGGGCGTATGTTATTGCCAAATTATCAGCGCGGCTAAAGTCAGGAAATGTGCGGTTGATATAGCGGGATTTAGGAACGATGCCAAGAAATGAAATCAACGGAGCATCGTGGTCAGATATTCCATCAACAAAATCGCATTCGTGACCTACATTAATGAGAGATGTAGTAAGAAGCTGAGCGCGCGTGGCGTTTCTCTCATAGAAGCTATCGTGCCTAATATTCGCAACACGCACTCGAGGGTCTCGCTAAGAAACCTTTGGGGTCGCATTTTCGACAGCGCGCACTGGAGGGTATTTGCGGCGAAGTCTTTTTTCGTCATTTTCTCGAGGATGAACTGAACTGTCCGCCTGACGTCGACGGCGATCTGCGGCTTGTACTGTTCTCTGCGCAGTGGTCTGCTGAGCCCGACGTTGCTTGGTTGCAGCCGGGAGCGTAGCTCTTCGAGTCGCTTCGTCTGCAGCGATTCGTGCCTTGCGAGTAGGTATAATGCGATGTTACACGCTGTTACTACACTCTGATACGTAGGTACTTGACAGACAGACTGCAGTATACGTCTCTTCACGGGTATAAATGTCAGTTACAACCGTCCAAATTTGGTGTATCGCAAGGTTCTATAATGGGTCCACTTTTTTTCATTATTTACGTAAATAATATCGTACCCATACAACAAACTTGCTTTATAATTTTGTATGCGGATTATACCAGCTTGTTTTCTATGGCAGCTGTTTAAGAGATTTAGAAAAATCAGTGAACGAGTGGTTGCTTTATTTTTCATACTGGCTTAACTTTAAAAAGCTACAATTAACCGTTAATAAACACGAATATATTTGGTTCAAGAGCAGGAATAAGCGCGAAGATTACGGCATTTTTGTTACACCTAAATATAATGACTTCGAGCATGTCCGTTCGTGCAAATTCTCGGGTGTTCTTTTTCATGAAAACCTTAGTTGGACGCCGCAAACAAACAAAGTACATGCCAGTATGTCTAGTGTCTAGATCAATTTCTTATACAAGCTTAGGTGTCTCGTACCAAACTGGCTGAAGCTCCAATTATGCTACTCACTAGTCCATTCTCATCTCAATTACTGCATCTTAATCTGAGGTACGACTTCAAGAACGAACCTTGAAAGGTTAATCCAACTAAATGGAGCTGTTCGCTGCATAAAAAATCTACAACCAACTGAACATACTGCACAATTCTTATGAAGCTGAAATTATTCACAGTTAACCCAGTTTAGAACCTTAAACTCGTCTTATATATTCGCAAAGAAATTGGTAATGGCGTATGAAGTTATATGTGCTCATTGCTAACCTGCTAATTCTCCCTATGATCTGCGACACGAGCGATTCAGAATACCTTTATTCAGAACCATCTGCGGAGATGAAGCGTTCTTCTACCAGATACCTAATGTTGTCCAAAACAATAGCTATTTCCACGAACTTGTTGAATAATGCAGTTCAAAACTTAGTTTTAAAAAGTGTTACAATGTACTTCCGCTCTGGCTTTGTGCCCTAAATAAGTTTTTCAGTTAAAAAATACTTTTTATGTCCTATTTTCTTTGTACTTTGCTATATCCTATAGAGGTTATACAATGCTACAATTGGTTATGTTACATACTGCATAGGGCTTGCGGCATCTTGTACTTTTCAATATGGTGTCGGCTATATCTGTTTTTAGTTTTTACGTGTTTTAGTTCTTGTGATTGGTTATTGCTATTGTATTATTGTGTGATTCTGCGTCATAATTTAAGGTGCCTGTTTGCGATATTACTTCTGCATTTGAAATATCTTTTGTCATGTTCCAATGTAAACAACCACTGCTTTCATTTTTATTTTTCACTGCTTCTGAGCAAATGTATGGGTGGCTGGACCTAGTAAGGCAGAGTTTATCTGCATTTAGTCCCTTCAACCCAAGCAATGTATGCCCGAATAAACTGAAACTGAAACTGAGCAGGTAACCCAGGTAGCGAGACTACGTGGGGCACATGTAAAATCCCTTCATACGTGTCACGATACGATGCAAGTGGAAACTGCAGGGTCCAAACCACTCAATCCGCAGCAACACTAACACGAATGGACTATTTAGTACCGGGTGCTAGTCACTTCTTCTTCTTCGCTGTGTTTCTGGCAAATGGCGATACGTCTTCTCTTCGACATTCTTCTTGCCGCACTTCAGATGCAGCAATTTCATCCCTTTGAAAGGATGCATCGCGCCAATTTGAAAGTTAAGCATGCGCATGCACGAAACATTTAAACGCGAAGCACTTGTAGAACGATGGCTTGATACGCACCAGAATATGTCACTGCAATGCAAAGTGAGCGCGTATAGTGATGTCGCACAACCTCTCAAGAACACCCATCACCGGACAACCCCTCGGGCGGTGTGAGGTCCAGCTAATAAGCTTGACCTGAACACCAGCATCGTTTGGAAAACACGGCAAAGCTATTGGTTCGGGCCCGCGGTATCGTGGCCCAGAGGCGCCACTCCCCTCGGGCGATTCTACATTGGGCTAACTTCCACACATAATGTTTATTCTCCCTCCTTCCTATATAAGGATAAAATTATTCCTCAGCCGGATTTGCAAACCGTAGAACATGGGGGCCATAAATGGCTAAACGATATGTTAAAAATATCTGAGTTCCTTTTCACAGAAGCTTCTACAAATTAGACAAAAGATGTCATCTGCGGAGCTGAGCTACCTGTACCATCACTATACAACTCATTACACTTCACAGCCGCGGTAGCTTAAGAGCATCGGGCGCGCAGTCTGAAGATGTGAGTTCGTAGCCCACCCGCAGCCAGTTGAGTCTTTAGATCACATTCATTTCCATGTATTTACACCAGCTACATTTGAAATTAATAAACAAGTAATTCTCGCAATCATTCTCCGTTGGCTTCATGTAGTTGGGACTTAGGAAAACTAGGCCTCTCGGTTCCCCTGCTCGCCCAAATACAAATGCATTTGAGGTGCAATAAGAAATTAAAAAAACACATGGCGGTCAAAAGCAACTTAAGTTTACTGAACCATGATCTCTGTCTCGACTAAGAATCCCCACAGGTAAAGGCAAATTAGTGTCAATAGTATGTGGCACTCTGAACTTGCTTCCCATCAGCAGGAATGTGGTAGCGGTCTTTGGGGAACTATTAGCGGTCATTTCGCTCTGCATCTCACTGCGTGCACGCATATATGCGTACTTGCGCATTGGTTTCTTTTCGCGCGACTGTGTGTGTTTTCGTTCGTGCGTGTTTCCGACTCGCCAGATTCTGCAATGTGAAACAATTTCTTGACCATCCAAGCACTATTTAGTGTACTATTATACATGCTCGACCTTCTACTGGCTGTCCGCAACGGCCACAGAATGGTGCAATGTGTTCAAAGCTAGTTTTCTATTGCGTATTTTTGGGCACTGTGCCAAATTGCAACTGCTAAAGCTTTTGGTAATTTCAATTTAAGTTTTAGAATGTGTAGCCTTGCCTACAAAGCCAAAAAGCATTGTTGAAAAGCAAGTTGAGCTCTTTTATCCCCCTTGAAGTTACATTTGTGACTCAGGTCGCAATATATGAAATAATGTTGACCTCAACACAAGTCACCCATTTAGGTTTAGGGGAACAACATTTGCTGCAACGAGATAAATTGCACTTTGGGTGCATTTTTCAAGTTTATGGTACCATCATAGTGTCTTAATTTGTGCCAATCGATAGCCGTAATCTATGCATGCAAGTATACTTAATTTTAATTTTTTAAGTGTTCCCTCTTCACCTGACACTGCGACTGTAAATCTTTACCATTTGTTAACCGCGGATGCATCATGTCTGTGTGAAACTGCATTTTGCACAGAGGCTGTAAACCTCTCTACACTAAGCAATACCTCCCTAACTGCAGCTTTTGAAGATAAACTTGCATTAATTTGATAAAAAAAGTAGGGCGCTGCTTATATCTCAGTCATTCCCTTAAAACGTGAGAATAACAGTAAAGTTTGTCTTTTCTCCAGTGGTGAGGGACTAATTCCCAAGCCATGTTGTTGAAGTCATCTTTACGCTTGACCTCTTATGTCTCCCTCAAATAGGACAGTCATCGTTACGCAAGCAGCGCATTATCGAGCATCTCTCTGTGACCTTTGCTTCCTTGCCCTGAGTAAAGTTTCGTTCGTTCTCCGTCCTCGCTTCACCGTTGGAACTTGAAGCTTCTCGGATGATGATCGGCAGTGGTTGATCAAACGCAGGCAGGAAACGATGAGGTCAGATGTACAATAAATATTTATACGTGAACTTTTCTATATACATGGCAGGTAAAACAAATACATTACAAACTTGAACAATTGAGAAAACAAAGTCTCACTCTTCTACTGTCTCAATGACTGTTAGAGCCCAGACTCGTTTTAACGTACATAGTACGGAGGCTCACTGATCTATCAGCAATCCTGATTTCAGCCAAGTCTAACGTACATGGTACGGAGCCTCACTGATCTATCAGTAATACTGATTTCAGCCAAGTCTAACGTACATGGTACGGAGCCTCACTGATCTATCAGTAATACTGATTTCAGCCAAGTCTGAGGGACAGCATGTGGTCCCGATTTTTATAGCCCAGATATACAAAGAAAAAAAGGCGGTAGGGCCGTTGGCCCGTCCCACAGTTTCAGTTGCCAATCAGAGTCAACCGTTTGTTAAGCAACAACCCACAGGGATGGGCTTACTCTTAAAAATAAACATATTGGAAAACAAAGCTCTTTTCCTTCTTCGCCAAAACTCCGTTGCCCTCTCATTTCTCCGTAGTGAGTGACGGGCTCAGCAAAACACGCCAGGCCCGAACAAGTTATCGCTAGACCGTTTCAAATCCCAACGGCGTCTAGGCCGCAAATGTCTCGGAAGCAGGGGCATCGACACCACACAGGCAGTCGCACCCAACAACAAGGCTGGCGATTACGTTCCGGACGCGTAGCAGATTAGGTCCATGCTCACTGCATGCGGCACGGGGTCAGAGTTGCTAAGTCCTTCTTAACCTCGGCGGCGCCTCCAATTAGTCAGGCACTGGGGCGCCAGACCCACAATACCTTGTACAGCGGTCCGTTTCAAGGCTGGTCTGTGTGACCGTCGGCGGACTGTCAACATCGTGCGCACAATACCGACTTCCCGGAATCGGCACACGCCCGCCTGGCACCTGCAGCGACGCGTCACGTAACCCCGCGCGTTGCCTGTGACCCCACATAACACAGCAACTGTCGCCCCGCTGACATGGGAGGAAGTGAACCCCCTCTCTATACACAAAGCACGAGGCCGATTCGTGAAACTTAAGAACCCGAACAATCAGAGCGACCTTACACGTCCCTCCTAAAGAGTATACTGGGCTCACAATGTTCCCAGCTATACTACAAGAGCCAAATGGCGCTGTATCGTAAGATTTAGGCTCTGAAGCTTCCGTCGTCAAGGAAAATTGACATACGCTGCCCAACACGGGTGCTGCGGAGTCCGTAAGGAACAGGAAAATGAACTGAAAGGACCATGTAAAAAAAACAATTTTCTCACAGCGATAAAAGAAAAGGGCGAAAGCTCAACACATTCATGACAGTGAGCATGCAAAAGAAACACTCATGTATGTACAGGAACACTCCAATGCACTGCACGGCACAACAGCAGCAAAGTAACATATGCAGGTTATATACATAGTATGTCCACAGTCTTATAACCCTCACACACATAGACGACAACAGCCACAGAAAGTTCCACCAAGGCTGAACTGTCCCACGCACACATCCTTCGGGTGAACGGGAACATTCACGCCTGTCCCAGCTGGCATGGCTGTTTCTGTCTATCCTTTCTTTTCTGCTGTTTACTCGATTGGCTCCCATGAATGATTCGAGAGCCTTGACAATGCATCAGCATTGGCGTTACATGTTCCTTTCCGGTGAGGCACCGTTACATTGTAGCGCTGTAGTGAAAGCGCCCATCTTGCTAACTTGGCCCCCTGCGGGGTGCTGGTTGTCAAATATGACAATGGGTTATGATCAGAGACAACATTCACCACTGCTCCGAAAAGCCAGTAGTCAAATTTCTTGAGTGCCCAAATAATAGCAAAGGCTTCCCTCTCTGTAGTCGACCAGCGCGCCTGTGTCGGGTTAAAGCGATGGCTAGCGAAAGCGATCGACTTTTCTTTTCCGTCCGCTGACATTTGAGCTAAACAGGCACCGGCCGCCGTCGCCGACGCATCAGTGAATAGCCGGTACGGCTGATGAGGTTCAGGCGTGTTCATGGCGACAGCCTGACAGAGAGCTAATTTCAGACTTTCGAACGCGCACTGCGCTTCTTCCGGCCATGGAATTGAATTAGGAACCCCTCGCCTTGTCAAAGCTGTAAGCGGGCTCGCCACGTCGGCGTAGTTTGAGACATAGTCCCGATAATGCCCACAAAGCCCCAACAGACTTCGTAACTCTTTCTTTGTGTGAGGTGGCACAAGACCTATGGCAGCTATCTTGGATGCCCGACCTGTGTCAAAGAGGAGTACTTGGTCCCCGACATTAAATTCTTTAGTCCGTGCCCTCCTATCGTAAACTAGAGCATATTTGCTCTGGCACTCGGTGCCTGTCAACTCAGCTACACTCTCGGTTAGTTCTAGCTCCCGCTGACTGGGCACCCCAGTGACATCTTGTATGAAACTATTCTCTTGCAACTTAGGCATTTGCTCTGTCGTTTCTTCGAAACTTAGACCGCAGTCCAGCTCAGTGTTATCGACCATTTCGACTGATCGGACCCCAACGGAACCGGCTACTCGCGGAATGTTTTCTCGCCCAAGCTCCTCTTTTTCCTGCGCCTGTAGTAGTTCCCAATCTTCCTTTGACAGCAGGCAGTCAACCCCGTTTGCAAGTTCGTCTGTAACCGCGCACACCAGTTCGATCCTCTGCGGTTGTATCACAGCCCCCGGGCGATGCATGCCTACGGGCAGCGTAGCTAGGTTAGCTCGAATGGTCTTTCCGAATGCCGACTCGAGTCTTACTGTTCCTGATGACTCCTGTAAAACGACGGGCAACATACTTTTACGGACGACCGTTATCTCACTACCTGCGTCTAACACAGCTTCCGTTGCTATATCCCCGCACATGATAGGGATAAGCTCCAGCTTTGACCTCCCTGAACTAGCATTTTGAGCTACGACTTGTACTCTAGCGCTTAGCACCCTTTCTTGCTCTGGTGGAGGTTCTTCACATACAACAGCAACCATCTGTACCCTTTGTTTTTGAACAGTCGGCGCATTCCCCTGCTGTTCTTTATTTAAAGCGTTTGGGCAGTCTCTGGCTAGGTGACCCTGTATGTGACACCCGTGACATTTTAAATTTGTCCTCTGCGGGCTAGCTAGTTTTCCGTGCTGCGGTAATGAGGCTGTTGGGGCTGGCTTAGTTGCTCGTCCTTTCCCTTTAGCTTGCTCGAAAGTCTCGAGTACTTTTGCCACCTCCACTGGCTTAAACCAATCTTCGCCTTCCCGCAAAAGAACATATTCTAGGGCTTCTGAGCTTAGACTGGCTTTCATACGGTCAGCGACCATAAGCTCTGTCATAGCTTCTTTGGTGTTTGCATTTCGAGATTGAAGGTAATAGGCCACATAAGTTCTCGCGCGGGACGCGAACTGAGCCCAAGTTTCCTCCTTTCGTTTAGATGCCTTTTCAAACCTCTCCAAGTATTTAGCTGGCGTGAGCTTAAGTTCATCTAATACTGCCTTCTTTACAGTCTCATAATCTGTACATTCCTCGTCATTAAGGCCACGCAACAGATAACGGACCCGCTCGGCCAGCGCAGGCATGATCAAATGTACCCGGCTATGTGCCGGTACTTGAAAAGATGTAAACAACTTTTCGACCTCATCAAACCATATCGGAACGTCAGCGTCACACGGCAACCGGTATGCCTTCAGCACTTTAGCACATTGTGCTATTCCATCCGTGATGGCACCGCGCCGATCGCTTCCTTCCGACACCGAAGGCGGCCTGCTCGACTGCTCGAGCTCCACTCTCCGTAGAGCAATGCGCTCGCACTCTAGCTGTAGGCGCACCTTTTCCAGCTCCAGCTCCAGGCGTCTCACCGCCATGGCCTCTGGATCTGTCATGCTCGTAGCCTTAGAAGCGCCTTGCGTCTCACTATCCATTTCAGTATCCGACGTCTCAGACTCGGTCTCTCCGATGCGTTGTAGTTCCTGCCGTCTCTGACCCTCTCTTTGTTCAGATGCCGTATCAATGTTTACGTTAGCCTCACTCGCATTCGCTGTTCTGCGCGTGAACACCATTAACCCCACTGAACAACAGCCATGCCAACCTAGACAAAACGCAAGGAATCCCGCTCACCCGTTGCTGCTGGGGCGCCGCCTGACGTCCTCGTCCAGATGAATAGCAACCCTTGCGGAATTCGCTGGTGGCCCTCTGATTCCTTGCGCCTGGCTCGCTGCTCGTTGCTCGTTGTGGGGCTTGCCGATCCTGTCGTACTGCGCCAGTAAAGTTTCGTTCGTTCTCCGTCCTCGCTTCACCGTTGGAACTTGAAGCTTCTCGGATGATGATCGGCGGTTGTTGATCAAACGCAGGCAGGAAACGATGAGGTCAGATGTACAAGAAATATTTATCCGTGAACTTTTCTATATACATGGCAGGTAAAACAAATACATTACAAACTTGAACAATTGAGAAAACAAAGTCTCACTCTTCTACTGTCTCAATGACTGTTAGAGCCCAGACTCGTTTTAACGTACATAGTACGGAGGCTCACTGATCTATCAGCAATCCTGATTTCAGCCAAGTCTAACGTACATGGTACGGAGCCTCACTGATCTATCAGTAATACTGATTTCAGCCAAGTCTAACGTACATGGTACGGAGCCTCACTGATCTATCAGTAATACTGATTTCAGCCAAGTCTGAGGGACAGCATGTGGTCCCGATTTTTATAGCCCAGATATACAAAGAAAAAAAGGCGGTAGGGCCGTTGGCCCGTCCCACAGTTTCAGTTGCCAATCAGAGTCAACCGTTTGTTAAGCAACAACCCACAGGGATGGGCTTACTCTTAAAAATAAACATATTGGAAAACAAAGCTCTTTTCCTTCTTCGCCAAAACTCCGTTGCCCTCTCATTTCTCCGTAGTGAGTGACGGGCTCAGCAAAACACGCCAGGCCCGAACAAGTTATCGCTAGACCGTTTCAAATCCCAACGGCGTCTAGGCCGCAAATGTCTCGGAAGCAGGGGCATCGACACCACACAGGCAGTCGCACCCAACAACAAGGCTGGCGATTACGTTCCGGACGCGTAGCAGATTAGGTCCATGCTCACTGCATGCGGCACGGGGTCAGAGTTGCTAAGTCCTTCTTAACCTCGGCGGCGCCTCCAATTAGTCAGGCACTGGGGCGCCAGACCCACAATACCTTGTACAGCGGTCCGTTTCAAGGCTGGTCTGTGTGACCGTCGGCGGACTGTCAACATCGTGCGCACAATACCGACTTCCCGGAATCGGCACACGCCCGCCTGGCACCTGCAGCGACGCGTCACGTAACCCCGCGCGTTGCCTGTGACCCCACATAACACAGCAACTGTCGCCCCGCTGACATGGGAGGAAGTGAACCCCCTCTCTATACACAAAGCACGAGGCCGATTCGTGAAACTTAAGAACCCGAACAATCAGAGCGACCTTACACCCTGCTTTAACGCAGAGGTAGCGAACAGCCCACTGCAATGACCTTCAGATAGAGCCGTTATCTGAGGTATCTTGGCATAGACGAGGCCGCACTACGCATGTGTCCATCAACAATGTTTTTTATTATGATTAGCGAAGGCTTTTAAGTGGATGGCAGCCTGTCACCGACCTCGGGGGTTTGCGTTCCGGAGATTGAAATCAGGGATGCAGAACGGCACCGGGCAGACATGATTTAATCGTACGGAAGAATGCTCAGAAGAAAACAAACTAACAGCCCTCGGTAAGCATGGAAATGTGAGAGAACAGTAGCAGATGCTCTAAAATAAGCCACAAACAAGCTAACCACTAATTTTAACGCCATTGTTATTATCAATGCATTTGAGGCAGAAAGCTGGGCTAGTTGGTGGTTATTCGTATAAGGGGACATTGCACTAGCGGGTAAAAAAAGTACACGGACAGGAACATGAAAAAAGACACACCAAACGCTAGAAATCAACCTGCTCTATTCTCAGGTGGACACAAATATATATGCAAAAACATGCGTGCTACATGATCAATTCATAAAGCGCATGCGCATTGGCGCTTTTTTGTGCAAAATTTTATTTCTTTTGCCGTCAAAGATACGTTAGGCTTGCTGACGCAGGCCTGCTTTTGCCGATGTATCAGGAAGGCCTCCACTCTTTCGCGCTCTCTATGATGTGCGCTATAAGTAATCACTTGAGTCTTATCAAAGAGCGGCATGCATTCATTCTCACCGGGCTTGCAATGTGCCGCCAAGTGCCCAGATCCCGATAGTGTCTCGACAAGCAGCTTGTGCTCCATTAGACGACCGTTGATACACCGGCCAGTTTGGCTGAAGTAGCAACTTCCGCTTGACAGCGGAATTGTGTAAACCACATTTGTCCGGCACTCCACATCAGGCAGTTCATGTTTAATTGGGCAGGGTGGCTTTCTACAAGTGGCGCAACTGACAACTTTGCAAAGTTTCCCGAGGTTATCCGGTGCCGTGAGCACAACTCGGAGATTTCCTTTCTGCGTCCCCTTTTTAAGGCGGTGTATCAGCTAGTGAATATAGGGCAATGCCACTCATCTAGCCCGCTCATGAGCTTGTCGCTCAGTTGTCAACGCCTGATCACCAGCTTTAACCACTTTTGTCCGGCCTTCAGCTACGGACGCCACAAATTCCACAAGTGCAATGTCCACTAATTGTCAGCCACGTTAAGTACAGTCGTCAGTTCTCACAGCAGTCTGGTCACCCTAGCCTCCCTGGATGTGTCGCTGCACGAAAGGAATGTTCTTACTTTCTGTCACTGGCCTGTCTTGCCTCAAAGTATCTTAAGTGGCGTTACTGGCATGTCTTCTAAGGGGGATTGCTGCTGGAATGCCCGGGACTACCGTGGGAGGCTGCAGCTAATCCGAGGAACCTCGCTCAATCGTCGCCGAGGTCGACGTCCACGGCTCGGAATGCCAGCATCACGGCCTCCGGAACCAAACACCCACTGCTCCCGTTGCCAGTACGGTGCTGGCGAGACAACCTTCTTCAGCCAGAACCACGCAGGCAATACCAGCTCAGCGCTGCTTTTCTCCCGATCACGGTACAGCTGACCGGCGACACTCTGGCGGGACAAGAAGCTCTCGTCCAGCAAATACGTTGAGCAGCCATGGCCTGTGGAGTCCTCGAATGAGGACACCACCCACTCGACCTCCAGAGCAACGACCTCGTGGTCCAAATAAATGTTTTCTCTCTCTCTCCCTCTCTCTCTCTCTCCCGATCACGGCTTGGGTCACGCGCGTCGAGCCTCCGGAACTTTCCCCTCAGGCGCTCGTGCCGTTTCGAACGCTTTCCTCTTGTCGTCGTCGTCGTGGTTTCGCGCCCCCATGTCTCTTACTCATGACACCGCCTAAATGACCAACATTTAGGATATCCCAGATGTATTCAAACAATCAAATTTGTGCTAATATCTTTGTTTCTGCTTTGGTCAGAAATTCTATCAGGCATGGAAGAGTATTATACTTAGAAACTTCTGCAAATCTCACGAAGCTCAACCCGGAACGCATCGAAACAAACCAATTTTCAGGAAGTGCTGCTTCTGGTGCGTGTGGCACAGATTGTATTGAAGAAAAAAAACTGGCCAACAATATAACAAGCTTTTTGGCACCCTATAAAAAGCTTTTACAAGAGCGCACTAGAGTCCCCAAACCATTCGTAGTCGTTCTACCGTCTTGGCAGGTGAAGCACGTCAGCCCGTTCAGTATACGCCGCAAGTCCATGCCTTTACAAGATACGCCCCATCTTCTCAAAGTGAAACTCTCGCACTTTTGGTATCCGCGTTCATCGATGGTAGCCAGTGTGCGGAATATGTGGCGTTGATTGAAAAGCACGTGCAGCCTGTTAGGCGAAAAATTAAATCCTCACATAATGCTGAAGGCGTTTTAGGAATAAAAGACTTCTTAAAGGCATGTTTGCGCCTTCGCCACTATAGATTAAAGTAACGTGTACAGAAACTCGCAGTAGGCAGCGTTTCCGCGATACCGCCACATCATAAATTCAATGCACTAAGATTAAAAGTTGCTCAGACGTTGGTTTTACGGATAAGTAAGGAGTTGAAAATCAAGTTGAAGCGTAGGTTAAGCAGTGAATTTATGTATACACACCGTCTACGGCCACAAGAATGGCGGCACTGACATGAAAATGCATGGTCAAAGGGTTAGGGAATGTGTAACCGACTAATCAAGTCTGAACGTAGAGCAATAATAGTCGTGGTCAGGAAATGCTATTGTTGCAACGAAACAATGGCATACAGCGCTGCACAATATCAACCTGAACAAGTATTACGTTGAACGTAAGCGTACTGTAACTAAGTCAATAAGTGGCGGAAAGTGTGCGTGATTTCTTTTTTCTCATAACAAGGTTATTTGGTGCAATATTTACTACTTTTCCGGCGTAGTCTTGATGAACAGCATGTGCAGGCATAAACCGCTGCCCACGGCGTTGCTCCTATGGCGCCTTTACGGTCATCGAAAAATTATTATGCCATATTAGAGCATGCGTACACGTGACTTCAAAGCATTAGAGATATCCTTCAGGAGTGTCGCATGATACCGACATATCACAACTGTTGCGCTAGTGAATACCGTCAAACTTTGCGCATTCAATCTAATACCGCTCAGCTATGCGCTCAAAATTGAAATTGGTTGGATTTGCTGGTCGAAGCAAAGCGGCAAAGGGAGTTGCATATGCGACGGAAATGGCAGCAGGAAACTCCAGCACGTTCGAGAATAAAGCGAAGGTAGCGCGAAAGAGCAAGCACAGATAAGTACAATGGACAGTACAAGCGTGTGCTGTGTGTCATATTTAGGGGCACGAGCATCGAGTGATACTCTTGTTTCTTGCACAGCACTTCCGGCTCCCCTCCTGAGACGACGAGGCATTAAATTCAAATTAAATCTGAAAAAACAGAAAAATATAGTATAGTACCACATTCATAGGCTTCATTGTGGAAATGATATCATACCGTAAGTTTAGTTACAAGTTTAGTTACTGAATTGTGTACAATACTTATAAATAATCAAAGATCACTGAGAAAACCGTAAATTACATTCAATATAAAGCATAAAATACGGGAAATAATTTTGTGTAATAATTTCATGGGTTTCATTATAGATATGATATCAGAGGACAAAGTTAGTCACAAGCTAAATTATTGAAGTGTTCGGAATAATGACAATTAATTAAAGATCACTCATTACCGCACAGGATAGCAAAGAATCATAGACTTTAGACACCCGCCACGTGAGGACGACCTGGAAACCTGGGAGTAGAAAGCGGCAGCAATGACGTTGCTAGTGACGTCACGCACAAGAAAGTGGCATGCTATTTAACCGGCTAATTAATGGAAAACGGTTACCTCCGACATCAGTTCGTTCGTTGCGTTCGCCTAAAGTTAACCTAAAGGGCATCAATGCCGACATGCGAGTGCGACTAATAGACAATAAAGTCAAAGATTACAATCGCCTACCACTTTTTTTGTCTCCCTGTAGCGTATTGCTTCTTTTTCTGATTTTATGTCCAAAGGCGGGAGGAGGAATAACATGTATTTATAAAGATGAGCTGACGGTGGAGTCGTCCGAGGTCGGCGGCATCCCTATAGTCCTCGATGTCATGCGCCTGAGCTGATAGCTTGGCCCTGCTCACCAGACAATGCTGATCTTCAGGGCTCGGGCTTGTCAGCTAGGCCTCCTGCCACTGCTCGACGGTTGGTCCGGTTATGTGTGGCGTCGATGTGTTGTGCCTGCACTTCCGTACCATGTGGTAGAGGGCACTCGGCGCAGAGCAGAAGGCGCACTTGTAAGTGTAGCTCGCAAGATACATGGCTTACAGCAGGGTGCCGTCCAGAGAATGTGCCAGTCTGTAGTTTGCGGAAGCTCATCGCCTCGTCTCTAGTCAGCTTTTCCAGTTGTGGCGACTGCACTGTTCACTCTGCTTGCTTTGGAAGTCTTGTTTCTTTGAATAAACTGCTAGTTGCGAGTAAGTGCTTGTCGTGTATAGTCTACATCTCCGTCGTTGTGGTTTCGCACTGGCTTCACACGATTGCGGAGCCGTACCAACCGGGCGAAAAGTCCATCTTGCTACGATAAATTCTTGAGCATCACCAACGCGGCTTTCCTCCCGCTAGGAACGCATCAGCGCGAAAAGCAACAATCAGAGCTGTAAATTTCTTCGTTGCGCTGTACCCCCCTCGACTCTGCGCATATGAAGAAATGCACTCACGCTATAGTGTGTCCAGATATGGTCCCTCCCTATCTAATCTCACTAAGTCTTTACTGCACGTATTCAAAGTACTTGTGGCACATAATGCAAATAAATGGAACCAAGCAGCTTGCACTAAAAGCAGCCAGCGTGTTATTGTCGCACTTGCCCTTGACGCCTCGTGTCTTCATTACATACGCTTATCTGTGAAACCTGCGCGCACGTGGCAGTGTTGTCCAGTAGTGGACAACCCTCTTATTCCTTCCGCAAGAAAAAATAAGCACCACAATAGCTTGAACCTGCCGTGACCAACAATTATTGTTGCCAGGCGGGTTCGCCCACTGGAGGAACAACCGGCACTTGGAAAACTCAAATGCAACTGTAATTCTGCAATGCCCCATTGCAGGCTGGGCCTATCACCAACCCATAGTTTGCGGTCATGACACCAAAGGAGGGCGCCATTATACAATCCGCGGACCAATAGCGGCGTGGACTGCTTATCAAGTGCGAGGTCTCGTAAACTCTTTGTCGGCTGATTGTGCACGCAGCACATAAGACATCTGGCCGTAGCCCACTGAGACACACTTGAGACACACGCAGCTGTATGACCAGCACCAAGTGAGTAGGAACTACTCAAGCCGTCTTCAGCTCTGCCATCACTTAAATTTGAAAAGGTGGGACTAAGGACGCGCATTTTTTCAGCTCGTTCTGCCATTTAGACTCAACATCAAACTGCAGTGTCCGTAACAATTTAACTAAAAGGGAACAATGCGAGAACATTGCGTTTTAGTACGACGTTTCGGATTACGAGCGTACTGTAACGTATAAAAATTTGAACCTCCTTGACTTTCACAGCTAAAGATGAATAAGCGACGCGTGAAATAACTGCTTCCGCGGAAAGCCCTTTCCAAGGTATCTGCACCAAACCATGTCATTTAAGCCGCGATTGACGTGAGTGCACGGGTGAGTAGTTGAGTCTAAAAGCCCGTATATTGCACAATTAGCGGCAAATATTAGTCAAAGGAACCGCAAATAATTTAAAAAGGAACAACAAGCCTATGGCTGCAGTTTCGTACATTGAAGTTAACTGTTTCTTGATTTAGGCCCTGAAAAAAGCTACTTGCTGCGGAAACGAAAGCTAATGAGAGTAACGATGTATTTGAAGCAACGATGTCGTGCTGTATACACATGTTCGATACTTATTCGCTTTGAACACATGCTTTGCTACAAGGCGTTTTAGCACTGGCGCCTATTGATGCGCAGTTTTCCTTCTCCTTACGTCCACACTAGGTATTTCGAATAACGTCGTGCGTAGATGTTATTGACTCATTGGTTTTGTTATTCACAATTTAATTCGAGTTAAAATATTTAGCTTCCAGACCTTTCGTTACAAAGAAAAGCCCATAATCATGTAGACGGCCAACTTACAGCCCGTTTTCTTTTTTCCAAGTACACTGCCATGAGCTTATAATAATACTTTTTGACGCAAACTATGCGCCTTCAAGATCCAGGCTCAATTGTCGTTCTCTTTTGGTGCAGGTTGTCTAGAGTTCCAGCCATGCTAACTAAAGTGATGGTTCCTGTTCTTGTGGCATTTGTCGCGGTTGTGACCAGTGTCTCGGCAGTCACTGCTCATGAATCCATGGTCTGCCCTCTCGTGGACGACAAGGGAGTCAACGCCACAATCTTCCCTAACGTCTACGACTGCTCCACATTCTACATCTGTGCTCAGGTGAAGATGAGCTTTGTGAGCGTGAGAAACGGGCACATATAGATGCATTTCTTTTTTTTCATTAGAGTATTAATTTTAGCACTAAAGGTACACACGTCCCACTAAGTCAAGCAGATCCGATCCGCGCCTCTATTGGCCACTGTGTTGCAATGCCAACATGTCAACGGCTCTTTAAACACGTACACGAGGTCCCAATGTAGAGCCAATTCGGAAATTTTAATAGTTCATTCACATAATTAAAAAGTGTTATTTCACCTCCCCTGCCCTTCGACCATAAGCGCTAAGCTTCTGACAGAACATATTAACAATGTGCCCTTTGGTAAGTTATTATAGTAGGTAACATGAGAAATCGGAGAAGTAATCACACACTCCATAAGGAGGTACGGAGATCAATAAACAAGCCTTTCACCCAGGCAAAAAAAGAAAGCAGATGGTGATGCTCACGCTTATGATACTTACAGTGGCAGGATAAATCGTATGATCTGTTATGGGAACACCATGATTTCAAAGTTTGGCTCGCACCTTCCCACTCGCAGTTATGCCCTCCCATCCAACAATCCTATTATGAAACAAGCAAGCCGTCTCTCCACCTGCATCAGCCACTAACAAACGGTTTACCCACCCCATGCGTGAACGACTGCTTAACTTTATTCCTTTTTTACAGAATGAAAAATCAATTAAATAATCTTCATGCAAGCCTCATTCGTCACGTTGAATTTGCGCCTTAGAAGTCTGCCATTGACTCAGTCTTCACCCTACTGCGTCACCTGCATATATAGCATTTTCTTTCCCTGCTTCCGCCGACACTTTGCTGTGCTTATCAACTTTCGTGTCTCTTCACTTATCAAGTTTTGTCAGTCTTATTTGGCGCACTTTTCAATGCACATTGAAA
The DNA here is from genome assembly GCF_038994185.2 of Dermacentor albipictus. Lineage (NCBI taxonomy): Eukaryota > Metazoa > Arthropoda > Arachnida > Ixodida > Ixodidae > Dermacentor > Dermacentor albipictus. The sequence continues at coordinate 32,452,651 of NC_091824.1, forward strand.
TTCGTATTTGCAACTTGCTACATTTGCGTTTCTCATTGTGTTTGATAACCATTGTGTTTTTAGTTTCTGTTAATGCTGCAGTAAGGTATTTTCTGCAGTTCTGAAATTTTGGTGCTTGGCCACCCCTCGTATAGAGAGCCTGCAAATGGGGTACTTGAGGTAAAAAAAAGGAGCGTCAGAACTGGATCCAAACTAAAAGCTACTATTGCTAAACAACAGGGGGAAGGCGCTGAATCATATTATGAAAGCACAAAAGTGACAGGCTGAACTGAAAAAATGAGTGCCAGTGCATAAAAAACAGTTCTGAATACAATCACTTCATTCTTCGATGTTCACTCTTTGTGAAAAGCTGAAAGGCATTTTGTGGGTCGCATCGGTCCACGGGCACTCTGGCATGGCTACTGTAGAAGGCCCCATGTACTTTGAACCAGAAATAGTTAACAATATTTGTCATTCTGGTGCCCAATTCGAGCGAACATTATTTTGCCAAACTTTTTTTTTTTTCATACAAACTCAACCTACACTGTTCTCACTATTGCAGGGCGTCCCAAAACTCACCGAATGCCCGCTTCGCCTGCACTTCAACCGCAAGCTGAAGGTGTGCGACTTTCCGTTGCGAGCTGCATGCGTCGAGCTCCCTCTCCCAGCGCCCGAACCGCCAACTACCGAGGCCCCGCCAGCCACTGAAAAGATTATCATCACGCAAGTCGTCAAACAGATCGTCAGGACTGTTGACGACGAGGCACCATCATCATAGGCAATAAAATCTGAAGAACGGCACAAGAGAGGTGTTTCTTTTGAAACGGGGATGCGTTTCAGCGAAATGCTTCCGCGGCCATGGGTCTGTTCTTTAGCCAACCGCATCTCTTGTGTGCATAACAAGAGGCGCTGCGCCATATTCAGAATAGATGGCACGTGCGCCAGCAAGCTTGCACGATTTCTCTCAAAATTCTCTAATAACTTGAGAGGCAAGAACACCATTTAAATGTTGGACATAAAATTCACAGGCTGCCGACTTTATCTTGGCAGTTGCATCTGGATACACACTAAGCTAAAACGTGAATTTAGGTTCGTATGGTGACACCTAATGCCAACAAAAATGTCACATATTGGTGATCAGTGGTGCTTAGCAGTTTTAGTACTGCGTCATGACGATACGTACGCAGCACGCAAGGGCTTTGCGGAACGTAGGAGCGCGTGTCGCGTTGGGGCTTTTAGTACTGCGAAATGCCTACGTACGTAAGAGGGCGAGCGTTAGACGCCGGGCGCGTCGGAGCGTATGGCCGTGTCCGCCAGTACGGCGAACCGTCGGCCAAACTAGACGCTGTTGATCTCGCTAACGTCATGTAACTTGTGGGCGCGTTACCGCTTCCTCGGACTATATTTAGGCCTTTAAGAGACTCTACTTTTAATGCGGATTTAATGCACGAATCATATCGAGAAAAATAAAGAAACGAGTACTTGCTTTCTCAGGCTGGCACGGTCATTTGCGATAAACTGCGCCAAAAGCAGGTCGAGCCTTTCGCGCAAACAGCACACATTGAACACTTCCTCAAAAACAAAGTTCCTATTTTTGCTATGCATTCCCAACGTGCAGGGTCTGGGAATGCCTTCTGCGCGTTCACTTCACGCAGCAAAGCCAAATCGTAGGCCATTGAAAGTACCGCCTTCCGCGAGTCGCCTTTGACGCTGCCATCTTGGGAAACTCTTTTGTCTCGCGCTCTCCCGAACAAACGAGAACCACGAGAGCAGCACGCAAGGCTGCCTACGTACGCACGCAAGAATCGGATGCGTGCGTACGCAGCGGCCGCGTACGCATCTCGTAGCGTTTGTGTTGCGTTCTGCACATGCGCAGTTTGCAGAACGCAGCGATCTTACGTACGCAACGCCGTTGCGTACGCTACGTACGCAGTACTAAAACTGTCTAATATGACAATGGCGCGGTTTTACGCGCGGTGGGCATTCGAGTCTTGGCACAACGAAATTACCTTCGAATCTAGGGTACGATATTATACACCGGCGACCTTAGCCTTCTGCTCAAAAAAGTGAGGTATGTGTCACAATATTTCAAACAACGCTCTGAGGCGGGACGTATTCGGATGCGAAATCATCAAAAAAGGAACATGTCGCGTGTATAGTACGTATACTAAAGACAAAACAGCTGTCTGAATGCGGAAGCATATGGCAAAACGGGCAACTCAACGTTTTCGCGCAATAAAACATGAAGCATTTCGTGTCGAGAGTCACTGAACAATAGATTTCCGTCAGCTGATCAACGATTTTTTCACAAACGTTGATGCTCATCCCGGTGGCAAGCTACTTGAACGGTGACAGCAGTGTTTTGGTAAAGGCGCATGTGCGAGCGTTTGACACAAGAGTAATACCACCCTACGCGAGAATTTTTTGGGCAGTGGATACGCCTTTGCCATCCTGCAATTCCCTTAGCTTTAACGATGAGCGTGCCACGTGTGTTGAAATGCGTCGAACATTGCTGATCCTCGCAATAAGCCAACATGCGTCAAGTCTGTCTGAAAAATATATTATGTAGTGGTGGCCCCCATCAAAATAAATCACAAATATTTTTGCGATGCATGAAGAACTCTGGTATAACATCCCATTATTCCATTTACATTAGCTTCAGCGAAACAGGTCAGTATAAATATTTCAAGGGAGTAATACATCCCTTTAAGAACTTAGGGAAAGCTACGCAAAAAAATCAACATGACCGGTTGTTCTTTAATGGTGATGCTATGAAGTTGTGTTTCTCGAAGCGGCAATCAGTGAATGTAAACGCCATTCAGTCCTGCCGAGATAAGGTGTATTTTAGAGTACGCGAACATGATACGCATTCTCGTACACGGTACGCATTCTGGTATGCATTGTCGTACGCGTAATGCAACAATTTGCATCGAACAGGAGATTAATAATAATAATATTTGGGGTTTTACGTGCCAAAAGCACTTTCTGATTATGAGGCACGCCGTAGTGGAGGACTCCGGAAATTTTGACCACCTGGGGTTCTTTAACGTGCACCTAAATCTAAGCACACGGGTGTTTTCGCATTTCGCCCCCATCGAAATGCGGCCGCCGTGGCCGGGATTCGATCCCGCGACCTCGTGCTCAGCAGCCTAACACCATAGCCACTGAGCAACCACGGCGGGTCGAACAGGAGATTGAGCATCTTTCTTTTCTATAAGAGATAACGAGAAAAATACTTGGCTAATAAGAGAGTAAGGAAGACCAATTTATGTAATTGATTGACAGTGGAGATGTCCGATCGTCGAAACGTTGGTCCTTGGCAAAGGCTTCCCGTGTTCGCATTTTATTGATAAATTCAAAGCTCCTACTTCCTTTCGACATTGCTCTCATTGTCATTATTGCTTGACATAGCTACTGTATCGGTAAGTTTGGTCCATTGCTGCAGTGTTAAAGAATCTGCTTGAGGCTCCATGTTTGTGTCTTTCTGCAAGCAGAAAAACACGTTAGCATGACTGTTTACATCTCTGAAAGCCTTAATTAGATATACTGAAGCAAATCATGTATATATCTTTGAATTTTCTGAAATTTCCTATAAGTATGTCCTGGTGCACTAGTTCCGTTAGTAGCTCGCCACCTCGAGTGCGCATCTTACATCCGTTTGTAATGCATTTATTTGTGGAAATACTTGACCGTGTAAAAAGTCAAGCGGTACATTTTTGTTTTCTCATGTGACGATGGTGTACAGTAAGAGGGAGATTAGCAAAATGCGCTCGCACTGCAAGAACGGGGCTGCTTGTTTACAAGAATCTTCGGTTGCATGAGAAATGCAAGTAAGAGACCCCAATACCTGCACGCATAGTACGCATTTCGCCATAGTCCGAGTTTTTGCTACGATCGACAATTTCTTGCAGAAAAATGCCAACATCTACTCCTATAGGTTTTCCTATAAAATTAAACACTACTTGCTTCTTGCTATTCATGCTGCACTTACAAGGCCATTTGTCACCAGCACCAAGGGACCATAAAGAGCTTCACATGAAATAGGCGCCTCCTCTTTCAAGCTGTAATTTTTCTACTTCACTCGCACACTAAAGTGTCGCAAACGCAGACCTTGTGGCTTCGCGGCCGGCACAATAATTCAGTGCACGTCTGTAGAACCATCGCTAACGCGCCTAAGTTATCCTCTCTGAAAACAGAGAAGTTTGGCTTTTCTGACGACTAATAAAAGAAAGCAATAGTTATCTAGCAAGACCTAGAAACGTGCAAAAAAGATTGGTGAGGGTCAGGAAAGGCAGGGAGGACCGCAAGAATAGAAAACATGATTAGCTACACACTCTCAAGACAAAAGAAGTGTCAACGACTCATTTAATCAGAAGTAACGACTGCTCCACGTATCACTCAATTTCCGAGCCTGTATGTACTCGACGAAGGTGGCTGCTAAACATGCGTTCAAACAGAACGAATGTGCGTCTTTCACGAAGGACAACAACGCAGAGAAAGTGGATAAAATTGAATTGTTGAGTTCATAAAGAAATAAGCGGCTGCTTAGGCAAACGTAGTTTTTAGCGCTTCCTCTCTAATATAGCCTGTACCATATTGTCACGTAGGTCACGGTGAGCTACCTGGCAAGCAGGCAGACAGAAAGGAACACTGCGTCGACGTTAGATGTAAAAGGAGTTTTAATGGGTGAACTTGTGCCCGAAATCAAGTGAACAACGCGGTGACGGCGAAAGCAGCAGGCGCGTCTGGGGCGTTCGTGGGACTGAGCCAGCGCAGGCGGTGGTCCCGTATTTATACGTTTCGCGTCCATGATCGAAACGCGTCAAGCGACGCCGCTTGCGTCGCAGCGACGCGAGCTGCGTAGCTCACGTCGGTAGAAGCCGAAATAAATGCACGTGGCATTACCGCCCCCCCCCCCCCCCCGTGAAAAAGCATCGCCCCGATGCTAAAGAAAACAAGAAACTTGTAAGCATGCAATCAACCAAGGATAACGAAAAAAAAAAGAATGTCTGTTAATCCGCTAACGCTCAAAAAACTTCTTGAGGCGCGCGACGTGCACCATCTCAGGGCGTGCGCGACGTCGCTGTGACTGCGCCACTCCATCGGGCACAACCTCGTACACCAGTGGTCCAAGTCGTCGAGTTATCTTGTAGGGACCGAAGTACCGGCGCAGGATCCACACCATAACGCGGTCACCAAGCGCGTACTCTTGGTCTCGTCGTCGTAGGTTGTAGAGTCGGGCGTCGACGTTTTGCTGCTCTTCAATGCGCATTCGGGCTAGCTGGCGAGCTTCCTCGTCACGTTGAAGGAAGCCGGCAACCTCTGCCTGGGTGTTGCCGTCTTCAACGTGAGGCAACATCGCATCAAGCATCGTGGCGACTTGGCGACCGAAGACAAGCTCGAATGGCGTCATCTGCATTGTCTCCTGCGGCGCGGTGTTGTAGGCGAACGTCGCGTACGGAAGGACTTCATCCCAAGTCTTGTGCCCGACGTCGACATACATGGCGAGCATGTCGGCGAGGGTTTTATTTAAACGCTCCGTAAGGCCGTTTGTCTGCGGGTGGTACGCTGTAGTGCGCCGATGGCTCGTGTGGCTCAAGTGCAGAATCTCTTGCGTAAGTTCAGCTGTGAATGCCGTACCTCTGTCCGTAATAAGGACCTCGGGTGCACCATGACGGAAAACAATGTTCTTTATGAAGAATCTGGCAACCTCGATTGCATTTCCCGATGCTAACGCCGCTGTCTCGGCATAGCGCGTCAGACAGTCCATTGCTACCACTATCCACCTGTTCCCGCAAGTAGACGGCGGGAAGGGGCCAAGCAGATCCATGCCTATCTGCTGGAATGGTTTACATGGTGGCTCAATTGGTTGCAGGAGGCCTGCTGGCCTTGTAGGCGGTGTTTTCCGACGTTAGCAATCTCGGCAGGTTTTCACGTAGCGTGCGACGTCTGCGTTCAGGACTGGCCAGTAGTATTTTTCTTGAATTCTTTTGAGAGTTCGAGTGAATCCCAGATGCCCTGCAGTCGGCTCATCGTGAGACACTTCTGAAATCTCTTGCCTTAGCTTGATTGGCATGACGAGTAGATATGCCGCTTTGTACGGCGTGAAGTTCTTTTTCACAAGCACATTGTCGCGCAGGCATAGCGATGAAAGCGCGCGTCTGAATGCCTTTGGCACTGAATTGGTCTTCCCTTCAAGATATTGAACCACACAGCGTAGATCAGGATCGGCACATTGATCTTGTGCGAAGGTGTTAGAGCTTATGGGCCCAAGGAAGGCATCGTCGTCATCGTCGCAGGTCGGGGCGGATTCAACAGGGGCTCTCGAAAGGCAGTCGGCATCTGTGTGCTTTCGGCCTGACTTATGCACGACGGTGACGTCGAACTCCTGTAGTCGCAGGCTCCAACGAGCGAGGCGACCTGACGGGTCTTTCAGGTTAGCGAGCCAGCACAGAGCGTGGTGGTCACTGACGACCTTGAAGTGCTTCCCGTAAAGATACGGCCGACATTTTGTGACCGCCCAAACGAGACCGAGGCATTCCTTTTCGGTCTTCGAATAGTTCAATTCGGCTTTCGACAGTGATCTGCTCGCGTAGGCGATGGCTCGCTCCAGGCCATTCTTCTTTTGAATCAACACAGCACCGAGTCCTATGCCGCTTGCATCCGTGTGGATCTCGGTGTCAGCACTATCGTCGAAATGGCCGAGTACTGGCGATGACTGCAAGCGTCGTTGAAGTTCGCGAAAAGCGTCTTCTTGGGGCTTATTCCACGTGAACTGCGCGTCGGCTTTCGTAAGGCGAGTGAGAGGCTCTGCGATTCGAGAGAAATCTCGGACGAAACGCCTGTATTACGCACAGAGCCCCAAAAATCTACGGACAGCTTTCTTTTCACTGGGGATCGGGAAACTTTCGATGGCTGCAGTCTTTTTGGGGTCCGGACGCACGCCTTCGCGATTAACTATACGTGACCGAGGAACAGAAGCTCTTCGTAGGCGAAACGACATTTCTCTGGTTTCAGAGTGAGTCCCGACACCCTAATTGCCTCTAGCACGGTCTCCAGCCTATTAAGGTGCTCCTCGAAGCTGGATGCGAAAACGACTACGTCGTCGAGGTACACGAGGCATATCTGCCATTTCAGGCCAGACAACACGGTGTCCATGACACGCTGAAATGTCGCCAACGCTGAGCATAGTCCGAATGGCATGACTTTAAAGGGAAGCTGAAGAGTCTGTCGAATTCAATAAGATGCTCATATATGCATGCGGGAACCTTATAAACCATGAAGGTAAAATTTTCGTGGGGATTTTACCCTTAGGAGCGACGCAATTGCCAGTTAAAATTGCGCTGTAGCTCTGCCCCCCGTCGAGCGCCGCGCGCTGCTGCTGACGCTGACGATGCAAGCGGAGACCGGAAACCGCGGCTTAGTGACGTCAACACTGGTGTTCCGCTCCTTCGCACTCTCCGCGACCGTGCCTGACCGGGCTTATTTCTGCGTGCGTGCCGTCGTAATTTGCTTTGCTCGACCCTACATTGCTTTATTTTTGTGTATATAGGAGTGGTAGTTGACGTGCGCAGCATCAATTGAACTTGTAGGCCGATTATGCCGGCGTTCTGTGCAGTCTACGCTTGCACGAACACCAGCGGCCGCGACGATGTTCCCATGTTCCATTAGTTCCTGCAAGACAACAAGCTTTCAGCTAAGTGGGAGGCTGCTGTGAAGCGAAACAACTTCAAGCACTCAAAAACAAGTGTTGTGCTCTAACCAATTCCGTGACGATTACTACCGGAGTTTATCAATAATGCGTGCTTTGGGTTCTCCCCCAAAAAATTGTTAGCACGCTGAACGGAAGGTGCATGTTTATCGCCCACCTTTGACGCAGGTTTCATCGCCAAGCGCCGCGAATTTTCTATTCCCACATGTGTTGTGAAACAGCCTGCATCCAGCTACCATAACGCAGTGCAAGCGTAAAGTTTGCATGTGCTGGAAAGCCTGCTCACGCCAAGACGCTGCACTCCCCCTTCTCCTCGCACAGATAAGAAACCGACCATCTCACGTAGCCGACGGAATTCGCTGGTTACGAGTAGCGTGCGGATGGCGCGCTGATGAAGGTTCTATACTACACATGCTACAACAGCTGGTAAACTTTTCCCGCGTTTAAACCGTCTGTGTAGATTCCCGACAGCTTTGGGGCAGCGCGGCCTTCTGTCGAGGGAAGACGACGGAGTGTCCACTGTGTGGAACGCTGCTTTTTTGTCCCTGCGAATTCGAAAGACGCCGCTCCCTTGACTTTGTCGATGGACATGGAGTCACCTGGAGGGGCCCCTGGTCCTTCTACGTCAACAGCGGCCGCTCCGAGAAAGCGGTCTAGTCACCCGAGTGACACCGACAGCGAGGACACTGTGATCTACTCAGCAACCAGTGACGAAACCTCGGATGACAGTGACTTCGTGCCCGTAGCGAAGAACAAAGCAAAGAGACGGCTCGTCAGGACATCTCCGTCCACAAGTAAGGCAACTGTGATCCCTACGCGAAAGCCATCAAACCTCACAATTTTATTTGTGCCTGTGGCTGCTAGCGACAATCTAAACCCGATCAACCGCCAAGCCACATCTGTGTCGCTCGATGCACTTGTTCCGGGTCAGATCAAAGATGTAAGGATCAACGCCCGAAAGAACATCCTTGCTATAGATGTCACAAACCGCAGCGCGCTAGACATTCTGAGCAATGTTAAGGCGCTGGATAGCATCAACGTACGCTGCTATAAACAAGAGGATCACGACTCTACGGCCGGCGTTGTATATGACGTAGATAATTTGATAAGCGATGCTGACCTACACATACTCATCAAGCCGGTGACAGATGGAATTGCCATATTGCAAGCCCATCACCTGGGGAACTCGCAGTGTGTGAAGTTAACCTTTAAAGGAGACAGCCTACCGTCACACGTCAAGGTCGGTCACTTCAGACACATAGTACGACCTTTTGTGCCAAAGCCGCTTCAGTGCAGGAAGTGTCAAGGGATAGGGCACGTTAGTGCGGTTTGCACAAATGCTACCGTGTGCTCACGTTGCTCTGGGTCGCACAGCTCCGACGCCTGTCGTACAGAAAACCAAAAGTGCGCCAATTGTCAGGGCTCTCACTATGCAACTTCAAAGAATTGCCCACACGTTAAAAATGAAGCGAAAGTCTTGAGGCAAAGGTCAGGGATGGTTCCTCGCACAGGGAGGCTGCCGCTAAGGTGCGTCATCGACGTTCACGTCACCGGAGATCTAGGAAACCCACTGCTATTGCTAAGGATGCACCGCGTCCATTGACAGTCCACAAACTTCCACATACAACTAGCAATAGTAGCAATCAGGATCCCCAGCAGAAAGTCGGTAATATCATTGCCTCATGCGAGGAGTGGCCGCCGTTGCCACGGCTAGATCCATCAGTGGAGCGACAAGATGTAGCACGCTCGCCGAATCATGCTTCACCTTCAGGCAGCAACCTAGACGACGACAAACAAGTTGTCACCATAAGGGCCCTTATGAACACGCTACGAGTAGTACTGACCGCCATACACACTCCGGCGGCTCGAAGCGCACTTCAAATACTGGACGCCCTGAATCCAGTACTATCCGGTCTTGAGAAGCACCATGGCTGCTCCTCTACACTCGTTCCTTAAAGAGGTCAAGGAAGCGTCTCTCTTCCAATGAAAACCCGCCGTGGTTGCTCAGTGGCTATGGTGTTGGGCTGCTGCGCACGAGGTCGCGGGATCGAATCCCGGCCACGGCGGCCGCATTTCGATGGAGGCGAAATGCGAAAACACCCGCGTACTTAGATTTAGGTGCACGTTAAAGAACCCCAGGTGGTCGAAATTTCCGGAGTCCTCCACTACGGCGTGCCTCATAATCAGAAAGTGGTTTTGGCACGTAAAGCCCCATAATTTAATTTTTTTTCTTCCAATGAAATGTCAGAGGCATTAAATCCCGCATTTCGGACTTTTGTCCGTTTGTTTTTAGGTACAAATTTCCAATAATCGTCATTTGTGAACCAAACATTGACAATGCCATCCGCCTATCAGGATATGAAGCTTTCATGTCTGCTACGTGTAGCGAACGCAGCAAAGTCATCGTTTATATCAGATGCGATTTGACGTATGTTTCACACCCAGTCGCACCTGATGACGACAATCAGTACGTATGTTTGACGATAAAATGCAAGAACGTCGCACTCACGCTCATAGGCGCCTACATTTCACCTTCGAGTCGATTTGACAATGCGAGACTAAGGGCAATTTTAACAGCGACAGCTGGACCATGGATTATTACCGGTGACTTCAATGCGCATCATCCGCTATGGGGAAGCTTAAAGATGGATTGCCGAGGAAGACGCCTACTATCCTTCGCGTCGGACCATGAGCTCTGCTGCCTAAATGATGGCGCTCTTACTTTTCTGCGGGAATTGGCATACAGCAGCTGCCTGGACTTGACTTTTGTTTCAAGATTCCTCAGTGCCAGTGTGAAATGGTTCACGGACAACGAAACGCATGTTAGTGACCACGTCCCAACATATGTTAAAATTGACGGCATACGCAAGACACAGTCGACCACAGTTCTTCGTCACATTGACTGGCCTCAATACACGCTGCTCATGGAGAAGAATTGCCAAGAGATCCAGGACTGTGCCTTGCAACATCGAAAAGCTAATTAACGCCGCTGCTCAAGAAGCCACAATAGCTTTTAGGCCTATTCCTAAGTTTTCTAATTTCGAAGCAGAATTGGAGCGGCTTCGAGCAATCCGCCGTCGCGCGGAACGAAGGTACAGGAGCACCAAGTCCATCTACGACCTAAGGGAGGCGAGACGAATACAGAAGATCCAGCGTCAGATGAACTCCGTGCAGTCTCTAAGATGGAAAACCTTCTGCGATTCCCTTGATCCACATAGACCCCTGTCACATATATAGAGAACGGTGCGTGGTCTTCGAACGTCACCGCAACAACGCCACCCCTTCAAATGTCTGGCTCTCTACCAAGTTCGCAGAGAGATCGACGTAGCGGAGGACTTCTGTGTCAAGGTTGCTGGTCTGCCACCATCGTTCGTTACACGCGATCCCTGTGATGTTCCAATCTCGCGGGATTTCACGTATGGACAATCCGTTTTCCGGGGACCGGTGCTTTCGCGCACGCAACTGAAAACGGGGAGGAAGCGCGCCACCTTGCACCACGAGCAAGGCTTCGGGAGGAGGGTAGGGAGGGGAGGTGTGTTCTACTCCGGGCGGCCCAGGTCGCTGTATCTTGAAAGATTTCTGCGACGGGCACAGAGTCCGCGCTGTGCTGAATATTGAAGATTTAGTTCCTGTTGAGGCGAGCGGCTGCACGAAGGCCCATTCGCTCGCTGCTGCTGCCGTGTTTCCTCACTGCAGCGGTTCGACAACGAGTTTCCGCGGTCATCGGGTGAGGGGTTTTCACCTTGGCTTGTGCGCGGGTGACACTAGGCTTAATAATTTACTCCTACTAGCGGACAACTTTCGGTGGCTATGAGGGGCAACCTGCCATCCGCGTCCAAAGTGATGTGTTGTATAACAAAAATTCCAACAGCAATGCTAAAGCCTGCCTTCTCGTCATACCTACTGACAAGCGCGACGACATTCCTCTTGTTCTGCCACGACGAGCCCACATCTAGTCATCTGGGTTCCTCACGCACTCTTGCCAGAGTTTGACAGGCGTGCTACTGGCCCAAACTTACTGCATCCGGCAAGCGCTACGTAAAAAAGTCGTGAATGTCAACGCCGAAAATCCTCGCCACTGAAGCCTGTGGGGCTGCTAGGAAAAGATTTACTCGGGCCTTTTCCATTGTCATCCTCCGGAAACAAGAGGATCATAGTAGCCACTGAATATTTAAATAGATACGCCGAGACAAGGGTTCCACAACGCTCCACGGCTGCCCATTTTGCCCAGTTTTTTATCGAACAGATCCTCCTTCGAAATGACGCCCCGTCATTCGTGACCACTGACAGAGGCACATCCTTCACGGCTCAGTCGATCGACGACCTATTCGAGCTAAGCTACAGAAGTCATCGCTAGTCCACTGCATGTAATCCACAGGTCATGGGTTGACCGAACGCTTCAACGAAACTGTCGCCGACAGCCGCGTACGCAGATATTCAGCACAAGACATGAGAACAGGTCCTACCGTACATAACATTTGCGTGCTACACAGCCGTCCAGGAAACAACACGGTTCACGTGATACCCTTTGTCTACGAACGTGTGGTTCAGTCTGTGCTGGATGTCATGCTTCCACACGATTACGACGCGTTTCTCACCTCTGATGCTGAACAACTTACGCAGTACGCCGAAGAAGCTCGCCAATTGACACGCATGCACATCACGCAACAACAGATTGCAGATGCACGACGCTACAATTTACGCCACCGCCAAGTTTAAGACTACCCGGGCGATCTAGTTTGGGTGCGGATGCCGGTTCGCTGTAAAAGGTTGTCAGAGAAGCTGCGCAGTCGGTACTTTGGACCCTACAAAATGCTGCGTCGCGTTAGTGACGTGAACTAGGAGGTTCTCCCAGATAATGCCATCATCCAACGCCGAAAGCACCGCTCGGATATTGTCCACGTTGTGCGACTCAAGCCTTATTTCACGCGATCGTGTGGCAACTGTCAAGTTTTTTTTTACTTTCTCCCCCTCCCCTTCCCCGTGCATACCGTTTGTTGGTTCCCCCTTTTGTCTTTTTCCTACGTCCAGTTGCACGAGCATCGGGACGATGCTCGTCTTTTTCAGAGGTGGGAAATGCCACCAGATCGCCAGATGCGGCGAGCGCGAGCCAGCATTCAAGAAAGGGAAGGTAGAAGAAGCTTTTGGGTCGGCCATCATCTCGGCTGGTGCTCGTCTCTGCCGGCGCAGTACTTCTTGCCACGAATGCCTTCTGTAGCGCGTGACAATATCTATGTTTACAAATTTATGCGGCCGATAAAACGTCTATCCTTATTTCGTATAGCTGTTCTCTAATTTCCTATCGAAATCGATGCTCCGCCTTTCAGGCGAAACTGGGATTTTCAACATTCCTGGTTCCGTTGCTGCTCATAGTGTTCACGCTGCTCTTCAGGCGTGCTATGTGTGGTGGCGTTTCGATGGCGCTATCGCAACACAAATGAAATCAGTTGTTAGGCGGGCTCTTTCTTTTGCAAATATGAAAGTGTGGTGACGTCACCCACTCTTTCGTATGCTACAGTTGCCACTTACCGCCACCTGCAGCGTATGCAACTGTAATTTTTATTGGGAAACGCTTGCGGCGTGCGCTACGCGCGAAGGCTAGCTTTCTGGTTCTTTTCCTTCCCTCGCATGGCCGGCGCCACCGCGGTGGTGGTGATGATGAAAATTCTTCATTGGCAACCCTTTGAAACGGGGCGGGGACAAATCGTCCCTTAGCTTCCTTTAGTTACTCAGGTATGCTACCGATGCCCTTCCTTCTAGCATTCTTGTATAAATCTGTTTAATCTTCTCTATCTGCCTTGTACCGATGCATATGCCTATAATGAATCCGGTCGTATCAGTCTGTTCAGTTTTTTTTTTCGCCAATACTCTAAATATCTCTTGCTTATCTTGACTGCTGAGCGGTCGATAGTTTTGTCTACTTTATATCCAAGTGCTCCTGGGAGATGTACGCTACCAATTGGTCTCGCTGGGTGAATCTCTTCGCATTCCAATAGATGTGCTCAGAGGTCTCTAGACTTTTGCTGCAGCATACACATCTCGAATCTAATTGCGAATATTTTCTCCGGTATGTTTCTGTACTTAGGCAACGAGCTCGAGCCTTCGTAGTGTTGTATAGATCTTTCCTTCAATGTTTTTCCTATTCTTGTAGACCTCCATATTGATTTTCCTATCCACTCTTTGCATCCAATTCCGTGTCTCTGTTTCTCTTGATTACTTTCTGATTACACCTAGTTGGCTGACGACAAAGGTGGACAACGCAATACGACTCGTACGCAGAGTGGCCAACCGTCACCACGGCCTCAAAGAAGACAATCTTCTTCGTCTCGTACACACGTTCGTCTTATGTTACTTTACCTACGGCGCAGCAATGCACAAGTGGAAACAATTGTAGCGTGACAAGCGCTATGCGCTCATCCGAAAGGTAGTGACGCAGGCCCTTGGGCTCCCGATCACCACGCCGACGTATCGACTCCTTGAACTCGGGGTGCACAATACGCTCGAAGAGATCGCTGAGGCTCAGGAGAGAGCGCAGATGATACGACTGACGATGACCAAGACCGGCCGTCACATATTGCGCGCGCTCGGCTACTTCCCACCGAGCACCCAGCATCCACAGGAGGGTATGCCGGTTGCCCGCGAGCTCCGCGACCTGATCGCGATCGCACCCATTCCGCGAAACGTACATCCGGAACACAATCGAGGCAGGCGCCGTGCCCGGGCGACCACATTCCTCAAACGCATAAACAAGAAAACGGACGACGTCGCTTTCGTGGATGCCGCCGCCTACCGATGCAACCGAGCCTTCGCCGCGGTAGCGGTCTTGTCCTCGGAGCAGACCCTAAACACCACCACGGTACTCACACGTGACCCAGAGGTAGCGGTGCAAGTGGTCATAGCCCTGCAATGCTCGACGATAAGCGAGAGACAATATTCAGCGACTCGAAACCGGCCATCAAAGCGTTGGAGAGAGGATTCGTCTTTGACCAGGCGTTACGCGTCCGCCGCAGCGCTGATCCGAGCACCGTCAAGCACCACACCGTCATGTGGTTTCCCGCCCACCTAGGTCGGATCAAGGGCGTCCCGCGCAACCTCAACGAGACAGCCCACGACGCTGCGCGCGCGCTTACCGACCGCACCATCACCCCCGGGCCACTGGGTCTCGGTGACCTGGAGGCGAACAGGGACGCCCCAGTAACGTACAATGAAATCGCCAAACACTTTTACTTGGGACGACGCCTCTTTCCGCCCCAGCACCCCAAAATAAACAGGCCCCAGGCGCAAACGCTACGCTTGTTACAAACACATACTTATCCAAACCCCGCCACCTTACACATCATCGACCCGGACGACTACCCCGACGATGCATGCCCCTCGTGCGGGGTCACGACGACACTCGCACACGTGCTCTGGGAGTGCAGAAACGCTCCGCCCGACTCTGCCTTCCACAAGTGGGTGAAGACCCTACGAAGCCCGCTCCTACAAAACCAGCGATGGGCCATCCAGCAGCCACGCGCAGCTGGCGCCAGGTACTCCCTGTCGGTGCCTGCGCGGGAGACGCCAACTCCGCGCTGACGTGCGTCCTGCAGGGCTTTTATTAAAGTTTCTACAATCCAATCTTTGTTGTCTATCTACACTTTCAATTCCCGCGTACTTCGCACTTAATTTTCTTTACCTGTTCCTCCATTCCGGGTCCACACTTTTTAGGCACAGATAATAGTGCACTATAGCCGCCCATGTATTTCAATCCATGTTCGTATTTCTTCAAAACTAATTTCGCTATGTGCTTCTCTGAATTCATACGAGGCCCAAACCATGTCCCCTTGCGCTGTCTCATTTGTGGTTTTGTCATGGGCTCCCAAAGCCAACCGTCCACCAATATTTGCTTAATTTCCACACCGCGACAATACATGTTCTCGGACCTCATTTCTCAGATCGCACTGCGATCCGCTAGCCTCCTGGTTCACTCAGATGGTAGAGCGACGGCCCCTGGAAGGAAGCGCAACCGGGTTTAATATCTGAACCAGGGCCAATATTTTTTTCAACCTGCACTCGTAGCTCTACACTTCATTTCCAACAATATATTTAGGGCCATTCAGGCAAAAGACTGTTGCACACAGCTTGAAACTATCTGGACGCCCTTCATGACAGCACTACAGTTACGCAGCCCATATGGCACCAGCCACCTATCCTCGAGGTGAGTCGGCAGGTCACTTAGCTTCAGTTGTAGCCCTGAAAGTGACTTCAAGAACGCTGAGAAGTTATTTTAGGAAAGAAGTACTCATAGAATAAACATAATCTGTAAATGTCTGCAACCTCTATGTTGTTAAACTTGGTGAATAGCGGTTCTGCTGTCTGGAAGGCAGGAACACTAGCTGAAATTTGAACTGCACGTTTCTGAAAAAAGAAAACGTTATGCATGTTGGTCTGCATATTGTTGCTCTACACAAGTGTGCAATAGTTTATATTCGACGCAAATGGCACTTGATAAATTTGTCATTTCATCTTTTCTGCGGAGAATTCATGACAGCGTTACAGTAAAGCCATTGCTGGTGCCAAATATTTTTGAAATACCCTAACATTAGGTATGTAATTCATTTCCCCACTAAAAACGCAGCCTAAGAGTACCTTATATTCACAAAACATCTTCATATTTACACTATAAAGCAGCAGTGCTAGGTTCAAATGCGCCTTTCTTTCTGTGGTACTTAACGAAGTCACTTTAGAATTTGTTTTAGGCGCCCATTCCTGCGGCGAGCTTCGGCGTCGGCGGCGTAACGAAGCGATGGGGCACAGCAAAAGATGAAAAGGCGGTACACTAGGGGGGATGAAATACTTGAGGAAGAAAGCAGAGGAGGATGCAGCGGAGCCACGAGGCGGAAAGTGGAGGAGGAGGGTATGGCGAAAGGATGAGAAAAAAAAACGTAGTGCGGCGACGATGGCCGTGAGCAGGCGCCAGAGTAGCGCGCGTCATCCAGGAGATTTGTATCCAGGAGATTTGTCGGCGGCTGCTGTGAATCGCACCCAGGCGTCAACTGCGCGCTGGCTCTCGCGGTCTCCAGATTAGCGAGGAATTCGCGCCACACTTCGCTCCGTTTGCAACGTGCCGCACGAGGCAGATTCTTCGCGCCAGCTAATATGTCGCGAAATGAAAACACGTACTGCGCTCAAATTTTGAATTAGGGAGTATGGCAATCGTCGGTGATGTTTTTTGACAACGTCAGTCATGGTTGGACGAATCAGATAGAATAAAGAGGAGTGCGCTCGTATTTCGAATCACTACGCATGGTAGTAGACAACAGACATACACGCTAGAACGATCCGCGTACTCAACGGTTGTTAACACATTTTACGTATCTATGATTTCGTTAACGTAAACGTGAAATCAAAGGAGGCTTTTTTCCAAATGCTGGCCTGCACGACACCTGAGAGATTTGTTCAGTCAGAGAAAATATAATTTCCAGTGATAACACCCTGTTTCGCGTCAAGCAGTCAGGAACACAAAAATACATGTGGCACTCCACGCACACCTTAAGAAGTGAATTTACTCCACCTTATATTGTGGTGTAGAAGATCGAAAGCCTTGCTATAATGAATCAATATAGAAGGGCTGCTGACATTCTAAAGCACAATATATTGTGAACAGATCTCCTCCCTGGAACCATTTCCCCGTCGATGTACTTAAGCTGCTGCCGATGAATATGTGAAGTCATATAACCAGGAGACCCACTCGCGCCAAGGGCCACTAAAAAATGCAACGACTTCACTGACAGCTGTCATATATTCTATGCGAATGCATAAATTGTTGGACGATACGAACCACCATTGCTCCCGACGACATAGACACGTATGGACATGATTGAGCAGGGAAGTGGACTCATCCTCAGCTAAAACATCCTCCCCAGATCTGTGGCATATCTGTATGTCATCCGAGACTTTCCTAACCTGCCGAAAATTATCACAAATTGGTAAGAAATAGCAAACAATAATTAGACTGCTGAGGCACTCACAATGACGTTTCCAAGGCAGCGAAGATACACGAGCAACCGCATCCGTGATTGAAGAACTAATGCATGGACCTCAGTTACATAAGCGATGTCACTATATTTACTCACAGAGAATTCCATGTCACACGCAAATACCAGAAAATTATTTTGGCCAATTGGCTAGGCGGCACCACACGACGATTCGTTCAGTCGAAACCACCCGACTGCTCGAACTGCTGAACCGCCTACATGAAGGTAAGCAAACGCACATTAAGTGCTACTTTCTCATGAACACAATTAGGCAAGCCACGCGACATCACCACAGCTATCACCTCGGAATCCAAAGCCCTGAACATTAGTCGCCTTCCTTCCCCGGCTACTACTCTTCGGCAGCAAGCTATGCTCTGGTAGCTACATACTGCAGCCCTGCTACTGCCTTCCTCGGGCAGCGTTATCGCAGGAAGAAAGATCCTCGTGGACTGGGTCATTCACATACGTGCTCTTGCTGCCCTTGCAGCAATCGCAGTGACCACAAGCCCCAAAATTAAGGACTGCATTCTCTATTCTGGGGCCACAGGGAATACCTGTAAGATACACGCTCAATCTCCACCCATAACGCGGCAATACCGTGTGCGCAGCGACGGTGCCACCACCACATAGCTATGCCGGTCCTTGCGCGAATTTTTGAGTTACCTTGGGGCTCCAGCCAATGGCTTTATGTATCCCCTTAGTTAAAGAAAAAAGAAAAACAAAGTAGGGCCAAACCCGCACCACCATTACGGAATAAGGGGGATGAAGGCTAATACAAAATAAATGGGAAGGGGCGGCCAAGGCAGCCCAAAATGGTGTTAGAGAAAAAAAACAATTGGTAAAAAAAAGGAGGCGGTGGGAAGCTTATAAATAGGCAAAGATTCTGTATATAACAATGTCAGTGAGGAAGAGGAAGGAAGCAGTAGATAGTAAACTGTCTCCTAATAGAAAGGGGTCTGCAAACTGCACATGCACCCAATCCCACATCGCCCCCAGGGCAACCCACCAACGCCCGCACAGGCGCGCGCAGCTGTATTATTGAAGAAAAGGACCAAGGTGTCGGTGCATGTTTCGTGGTCGTACTCTTGCCGCGTAATCTTGTTGCACCGAGTCGACATGAGTGGTCCGGGTAGAGTCCTCTTGACGGTGACGTCGGGATTCGTCAGAGTCAACAGCTGCAAAGTTTGTAGAATAGTAGACGACACATGGGAAAGGGAAAACTGGAAAGAGGGAGTGGAGAAAATTGGAATGTAGCATGCGGTTGGTGCCATCCAGCACGGGGAAGCCCCGCCATAGTTGGCTTATGCAGTGCGGATGGCCAAGAACAGTCATGCGAGAGTAATATCAAGTGGTGAAACGAGAGTGATAAGGAGCGAATCAGTGAGCATCGGGAAGCAAAGGAAAAACAAGAGCAGAAGGGGAAGGAACGGAGAGTATATGATGCGTATTAGTTGCAGGAGCAGGGCGCGGGTTTGTTTGGTTTTTATAAGCGCAGGGTACACGTCGGGTGAAAGGGCATCGAAATTCAAGAGTCGGCGCAACCGCGAAGCAACGAGTGCGGTACGCGGGCATAAAGTCAAATAGTGAGTCTCATCTACATTAAGGGTACCACACGCGCACCGATCGGAGGGACTGAGGCGGAAGCGATGGAGGTAGTACGAAAAGTGGCCGTGTCCGGTGAAAAAATGGGTGAACAAACGAGTCGGGAGGAACCAAGATAGAATGTCATATACACTCCTGACCCATCTGTAAAGGCTGGTATCTTTGCCCTCGCGCTGCCAGTAGGAATGCCATTGCTGTAATGAGGTGGTAAATAATGACTTCTTGACCGACCGTAATGAGGTGGGGCAAGAACGAACGAGACCACTGCGTATCACCGACGACGCGGCCGCGTCGGCGAGTTCATTACCTACCACGCCCCGGTGGCCAGGGACGTGGGAGAGGCGGATGGTGCGACCCACGAGTTGGAGCCGGCGCAGCACTTGTTGAAATTTCCAAGGCGTTCATCCTTGTTGTGAAGGCTGGAAATCGCCGTCAAAAGAGACAGGCACTCTGTATATAAGTGGATTATCCCAGCCTCACGCACCTCCATTGTGAACTCGAGGGCTTCTTCAAAAGCAATGGATTCCGCACTGTATGCGCTAGAGGCGTTTTCGATGCTAAACTTGCGCACCGCGAGAAGGTGGCCGCGCGGGTCGAATGCCACGTACGCCGCTCCCGCCGCGACTATCGTGAAGGCGCCGTCTGTATACACGTGGCATGCCGGCAAGCTGGAAAGTATGGCTGCCTGGGAGGGCGTCAAACGCGTGAACAAAAAACGACAAGCCGCGTGCGGGTGATGCGACCACTCGTCCAATGGACGCGCTATGGAGGTCGGGTGAAAAGTGACCTGGCCATTGTGGGTGACTTGGCGGAGAGTTAGGATGGAGAACTCTGCTCCCAAGCTGTCCAACTCAACATTCAAAGGTGCACAGTTCGCCAGGACATGCAAAGCCGTAGTGCGCGTGGCATGATATGCACAGGTCAGAGCCACGAGAATGGAGCACTGGAAAGACAATACTCGGGTGGGTAAGAATGATGATGGAAAAGCCGGCCACCACACCGGAGACGCGTATGCAATCGCAGAAAGCAGACCCTGTCTATATAGACGCCGTATAAGCACGGGACGCAGCGAGAAATGCATGCGTAAAAATTTAAGAGATCTCGCAAACAATACCTCGGCTTTGGTCTTAATAAAGTCAAGATGGGCATGGAAATTAAGTTTATCATCAAAGACCCCGCCGAGAATTTTAATATTGTCTTTGGTTTTTAGATAAACACCATACAATCTAATGGATGGACGTCTCTTAGAGGTGCCAATGTAGCCATTGTTGGAAAAGACGAAATAGGAATTTTCATGACTTTAAGGATTTTAACCTTGTTTTGCCGGGCCCAATTGCAAACCAAGGTGAGTACAGATTCTGCAAGAGCCTGCAATTGCAAGCGCGACGGACCGGATCCGAGTATGATGGTGTCGTCTGCATACTCCTGGATTTGCACCCCCTGTGGAAATGGAAGGTCTAATAACGAATAAATAACCAAATTCCACAGTAAGGGGCTAATCGGTGAGCCCTGAGGACTTCCAATTGGGAGACGTGCCGATGCGTCTCCCGCGTTTGCTCGAAAGATTACTTGGCGGTCCGTCAGGAAGGATTTCAGTAGGTGGTAAACATTGGCGGGGCGGCGGTGTTGGCGCAGAAAAAACAACACCGAATCGTGCACACGCTGTCAAACGCGCCTGTGAAGTCTGTAGAGATCAATACCGTCGGTATCTTGTCAGCTTTTAGCGCACTGAGACGACGTTTCAGGGCATACAGAGCCAGAAGGGCGCTCCGCGCATGCGTAAAACCGAATTGTTGAACGTGAAGGAGGTTGTGTGTGTGTGGAGAAAATAATACAGGCGAGAATTTAGCAGTCGTTCTAATATCTTCCCGAATATAGAATTCATTACTATGGGGCGATAGGCAGAAGGGAGAGAAGGAGGACGACCGGGTTTTGGGATGAAGATAATCCGACCAACCTTCCAAACGGAGAGGAAGTGGCCCAAACGGAGAGAGGCATTAAAAATGTCAAAAAAGAAACGCGGATGTAGCCGGTACAGGTTGCGAATGAACATGGCGGTGAGCCCGTCTAGTCCCAGCGCCGACTGCGGATTGGCCCGGTAGACCGCTCATTCAATCTCCGCTTCAGTGAATGGATAATCATCCCGCACCGCAGGATACGGACTCTGCACCACATCCCGGATGTGACGATGATAGTCGCTGTCAGCGGTTGAGTCATCCGAAGCTACATGTGTCCGTAATAGGAGGGCCGCCGAGTCTAAGACGGACGTGGTGGGAGTGCCGTCCGGACATTGTAGCGGAGGAAGAGATTGTATGGGTGGTGATTTTTCAAAGGCGGTCATGAAAGTCACACCAAAGAGTTTCCGTGCCGTAAGGTCTTGGCACGCCGCCCGATCAGCCGCAGCCTTCGCCTGCCGGATATGGCGCGGCAGCATACTGCACTCTAAGAAGAAAAGGAGGAAATGGGGTATTTAGGTTACTCCTTTAGGGGAGCAACTGATCTGCCACAACCATTCCTCGCT
This sequence comes from Dermacentor albipictus, assembly GCF_038994185.2. Taxonomy (NCBI): domain Eukaryota; kingdom Metazoa; phylum Arthropoda; class Arachnida; order Ixodida; family Ixodidae; genus Dermacentor; species Dermacentor albipictus. The sequence continues at coordinate 32,474,480 of NC_091824.1, forward strand.
TTAGGGGGTAAGTGCGAGGGGATGAACTGTTACTCTCCATGCCGTTACTCCTCCGAGGACTAACAGTTGCTCTTTTCCGATGCTCCTCAAAGGAGTAACGGTCATTATTTCCGATGCTCCGCAAAGGTGGAATTAATGAAATTAGGCATTTATACGCTAATAAAAAAGATTACTGAGCTGAAAAAAAAGAAAAAAAAGGGGTCCGAAAGCAGGATTCGAACTCACGTCCTCGCGCGCCCGTGTAAGCTACTCTAACCACTGCACCACGGCAGATTTTTTTTTCTTTATTGCCTTTTCACAAACGCAAACAAAAGATCAATTACACGACATGTACATATTCTAAAAACACCAGCCACAGCTCGGCCAGTGTAAGGTGTTTAAAAGGGCTTCACAGAAGCCAATTGGTCTAGTACAGGAAGCCATTCCGGGGGTTCACATAGTGCTCTGAACAAGTCTCGTGTGTATATAATGCTCTCAACAAAATAGTGTCTTGCTGAGTGAGCCTGTATGTGACAATGTCTGATGTTCATATTCTCGTCTTCCATACGCTGTGCATGCAAAGCAGCATTAGCATATCACTCGGCGCTTCCCCTGTTTCTGCACGTGGAAGAAACCGGATTCCAAAAGGGCTTATCGGCAATTCTTTTTTAAGTGTTCTTTGTAGGACGTCCCACAGAAATACGGCGTCATGGCAGTCAATAAAAATATGCTCAATTGATTCTGGCTTATTACAGATTAAGCAGTTTACCGACCAAGGTACAAAAAGACCTTTGCTTTGTAACGATGGCTTTACAGGGAGAGTGTCGGTATGTAATTGAAAAAAGAACGTTTTAGCAGAGGGTCTCACTGGCATTTTTTTGACGCGCTTTAGCACATCGCGCTCAGGACCTAGCCTGTAGGCAGCTCGGTAAACCGGTAATGGTAAAAATACATCGAGAATATCAGAATACAAACGCTTTTTCGTGACATCACACAAGTATTCATATGAGAACCTTGCCTTGAGCAGGCGTACAGAAGTAACCACTTCACGCAAATAAGGACTGAGCGGTCCAGCTCCAAAAGAAACAGATGACACGACAAAGTCAGATAGATAATTGTGCAATCGTGCTTGGATCACAGTTCTCAAAAACACATCAGTTTGGTCCCGCACAAAGAAGAATCTGCTTACTAGCTGCTTGAAAGACAGGTGTGAGAGCCCTAGCCCACCATTTTTCACCTTGTGAAACAAATTGCACCGGCTTGTGCGCTCCCATTGCGATCCCCAAATAAAGGTCGCAAACACTCGGTGGATTTTTTGAACCGAAGTTCTTGCCATGGCCATCACTTGCAACACGTAGAACACTTTTGCAATTAAAAACATATTACAAACGGAAGCTCTTGCGAACATTGAAAAGTTATGGCCACCCCATTTATCGGTAGCATTTTTAACGCGTTTTTTTTCCTGAGACCAATATTCATCAGCATTGAGGTAGTTATTTAGCGGAACACCGAGGTAATTTCCGGGGGAGACGGTCCAATTCATATTACAGTACACCTCGGGCGTGCTCTGCCAGTTGCCATGCCAAAATCCAAGGCATTTCGACCAACTGATCACGCTACCAGTTGCTGTGCAGAACGCCTTAGCAACACTGACAACTTCCTACACGCTTCTAGCATCAGTGCAAAACACGGCTATGTCGTCCGCGTACGCTAAGACCTTAACTTCACTGCTGAAAAAAGTGAAGCCTCGAATACATGGTGTTGCAAGCAAACGTAAACAAAACGGCTCCAAGTATATCGCAAAAAGTAGAGGGGACAACGCACATCCTTGTTTCACACTCGACCGCACAGGAATTGACATACTTAATTCTTTGTTGATCACTAATTTGGCTGTGCAATCATGATACACCATTTTAACGCCTTCAGTAATTACAGATCCAACATTTACGTGCTCCAGCAATAAAAACAGAACTTCATGTACAACTTTGTCGAACGCTTTATGTAAATCTAGCTGAATCATAGCTACGCAGTCATGCATTGCGCCACAACATTCCAGAATACTTCTTGCTATGTGTATGTTTGTAAAAATTGTTCTACCTTTAATGCGACAGGTTTGATGCGGGCCAACGAGGGACTTAATAACGTTTTGGAGCCTTCTAGCTAACACTTTCATCTATATTTTATAATCTGTATTGGTCAAACTAATGGGACGGTAGGACTCAACTGAAAGTAATTTTGCAGGATCGTCAGTTTTGGGGATCATTACTACGTGCGCTGTCCTGAACGAGAGAGGCGCTTGCTTTTTTTCATAGCATTCAGCGATCACTCGGTGTAAAGCCACTGCCATTTCTGATTTAAAAAATTTGTATACGGCTGCACCCAGTCCATCTGGCCCAGGTGACTTGCCATTACCCAAGTCATAGATTGCTGCTTCAATTTCGGCCACGGTAATTTCAGATTCCAGTGATTCTCTAACCGTGTCCTCTAATCTTGGCATAAGAGTAAGAAAGTGGGCTTTGAAGTGCTCGGGGTCATAAATTCTTCCTCCAAGAAGTTCGGTATAAAAATCAACAAATGCACGTTTTATTTCTTCGCTTTCTCGTGTAATTTTGTTGTAATATCGAATTTCATTTATCTCCTTATTTGCAGCATGCTTCTTTTCTTCACTTAGCACATGCTTATTGGGCGTTTCACCCAGCCACAACTTTTCAGTGCGCGCCCTTATCATTGCACCGTGGTACTTAGTTTCGAGTTTCGAACTCGAGTTTCGCTTTTACCTCTCGTATTTCTTTTTTAAACGCTCCAGGCACTTCATGTTCTACCCTTAACATGTACACCAGTTCACTGTGTAACTGTTCCTCTTGTTGCCTTTTCTTGTGACGCAATACGCATGCTCTATCGATGGCAGCAATTTTAAAGTCGCATTTAAACTGCTCCCACAGTGATATTAAACAGTTGGTTTCCATATGCAGGGCATTTGAAAGATACTCCTTGGCTCTCGTGACAAACAATTCATCTTGCAGCAGTTTTTCATTGAACTTCCACAGGAACCAATTAAACTTGACACTCTTTCGTTTTTCGCCAATCGTAATCGAGACCAAACTATGATCGCTAAAACTGAGATATTGTGTTTCATAAGAGGAACACATTGGTACAAACTTCGCCGGTACGTATATTTTATCAAGCCTCGCATGGGAATCACCTTGAAAGTGCGTATACCGTGCTTGGCCATCTCGCGTCATTGCATAACCAATGTCCTCAAGCTCTCTCTCAATTACTATCGCGTTCAACAGCTCAGCGCTTCTATCGCGTACTTTGAGGCTCGTCGTTTTATCTTCAGCTGTACAGACGCAGTTGAAATCCCCAAGAAACACAACATGTCGTTCTGTTTTCAAAAATCCTTCAGCATACTTAAAAAAAATTTCGCGTTCATGAATTTTGTTTGGTGCGTAGATGCAGACAGCGCGCCACAGTAGACCAGCAAAAATAAAATCACATGCTACGAGTCTCCCACTTTCTCAGGTGGACACTTTTTCTACAACCGATATGCTATTGCGAATAAAAATGACGCAGCCTCCTGACCGTCCAACAGCATGGCACACACATACACTATATCTAGATCGAAAAACTTGAACCATCTGTTCTGTTTGCTCCTCACTCTCAATTTTCGTTTCTTGTACAGCCAGAAGGTCAACGTCATTCTCTAAATGCATGCGACTAATCTGGCACTGCCGCCTGCGTGAACACATTCCTCGCACATTCAATGTCGCAACGCGTAGGCTAGATTTAAAGTTAGACGCCATCTCATGGGGTTGCTTGGCCAAGCGTCCTACTCACATCGAAGCTGTGGGGTTCTTGTAGTCATCATTGAAGGCTACTGGAACGGGTCCTCCGCTAGGGCGGAGGCGTTTTAGGGACCACCCTACTGCCAGGCGGCACGTTCGGCTGCGGTTTGCGCATAGGCCGCCGCGTAGTCGATGTCTTCGTTGGAGGTTCGCCGGTGCCCGACGCAGTAGTTATTCCTGTATTGCCAGTGTCTTCGTGAGCACGCTTTGCAGCGATGCTTCCGGTCGCAATCATCTCGACGTCCGTTGCTTCCTGGCCGACTTCTTGCGGCAGTGACGATGACGCGCTTGCTGCCTTCACGCCTGCGTCGCATGTTGCAGTCTCTGGCTTCGTTTCCGGGGCTGCAGCCAAGGGCTCACCCCCCAGGGTCGCTTCCTGGACAGCTCCTGGGGAGGGTTCAAGGGGCTTTGCAGGAGTCTTCGCCACGTCGTTGTCCTCCCTGTTAGCTTCTTCGGCATCTGCGGCGTCCATCATGTGTTCGGATACTACGTCCCTTTGGAGTGGGCCTGTAACGCTGGCATAAGAGCGCACACATTGGGAATCATCGTGGCCGAAGCGACGACAGACCCCACATCGTGGAACGCGGCACTCTCGCCGGATGTGTCCGATGCCACGGCATCGGAGGCAGAGTGGCGCTCTGCCAGGAACGAAGACGAGCGCCATATCCTCAGCAACACGCAGTTGGTGTGGTAGGTCGTCCACAGTGAGGCCCACATTTAATTTCAGCGTCACCGAGCGGGTGGTTGATCCTTTGTCAATGCAGCCCTTGACCTTCCACTTGTCTCTGCTAATTTCTGTCACTTTTCCAAACGGCGCCAAAGCCACTCGCACGTCTTCGTCCGGTACGCCATGAAGCAGCCAGTATAGCTTCAGTCGGACACCTCGGTCGCGCGGGTCGATGACCATGCAGCGGTGGTATTTAACGTTGAACGCTTCAGCTTCTAATATCTTCCACTTGCCTTCCTCGTCCTTAAACGTCACTGCCCACAGGTGATTCATTTGGTATGCCCCGAGGGCCACCACTTCCGGCAGCAACGAAAGACGTGCAAGGCTATCTCGGACATGCTCCACTCGATATGGCCTGGCTTTCACATCGGCATGCAAAAAAACGGTGTTTAAAACAGAAGCACCTGTGGGCAGATGAGGCAGAACAACCTGGTAGTCTTCAGCCGGCTTTTCAGTACACCTGATACCACGGCCCACACGGGCCGCTGAAACCGCCCCTACAAGGGAGCACATGATAGCACGTCCTTCCACTTCGGTAGCCAAGACGCGTCTGCACCACGGCAGATTGCTTGACGAGACTAGGAAATTGAGACAGGTTAAGCATCGGAACGCAGGTGCGCCAATGTAAAAGCGACTCGGCATTTTGCGTATGTTGTGCGGGGAGAGTGTAACGTTGAGTGTACTTGCAACCATCAGTGAGTGCGAAAAGAAATATGCCCGAGTATTCTTAGGGTGCTTTAAACTGAGGCACTACACGATGCAAACGTGTAGCGAGCTCAAACGGGGCACCTAAGACGACAGAGACGGACAATTGCTCTGTCGCTTAGTGTGTCCCGTTTGAGCTACACATCGCTTCAGTTAAGTTCGTAATCTCCTTGGAACGGAAGGAACTTAGGTACTATTGACCAGCAAAATCTGGCAGTCTATCAATGACTTGCGCGTTTAATTTCTATCGCTCACTTATGGGGTGCGCATGAAGGGCATGGCTCTTCACATTCCAACTTTAAATTTCACGCAATTTTCTCACGAAGAGGCAAAGTGCTGCTTTGCATGTAGTTCAATGGACAGTGCACGAACTTCGAACTATTCACGATTTATAGACAATACAGTTTTTGCCGCATCACTGCACGACACGGACGAAAACAGCGGAGCGCATGGGGAGTAACTGTTGCCGTTCGTCCTCCCGTTGCTCTCTTTCCGACCAAGGACTGAACACTTACTCTCCAAAATTTGCACACGGCACGCACATCTATGCAGTTACTCCTTTGAGGGTCGAAAGCGCCCTTTTTGGGACGAACTGCGCAGTTACTCCCGTTTTCCCCGGAATTCTTCTTAGAGTGTGGGCTCGAAAGGTCTCACGCATGGCAGGGTCACGCGCGCGCTGAAAATGGCGTCTCCTCGCGTGCTCCCTGGCACGCTCTTCCTTCAATAGGGGCGACCACTAGGTGTTTGCCCCATCGCTGCGCGGACGAACCCTTCTAAGGTGGCGCTTACGGAGGGTGTTATAGATGGAGTAGAACCCCTCTAGCTCTAGTGTTGAGTACTGACATCTGGAGACGCCGTGGAACCATTATTGTCCCGGAGACAGTCCAGCATTTGGCCACGTGCAAAGTTTGTGAGACGACGCACAGTTGTCGTCGTGGCCGCGAAAAGTGTGAATTCGATGTAGCGATGGTCCGACAACGACTCCTGCTCGGATACCGACCAGCTATATCCCTGCTCCGTCAAGGAGAATGAGGCTAGCGAGACGTCGATCCATTATCGAGCGTATGGTGTCTCGAAAGTCGGGAGTGAGTCACAATTGTTTAATATTTGTAGTTCGTTTCCGCATGCGAATTGTACGAGTTGAGCACCCCCGCACATCGCTCCCCTCGGGTCCCTACAGCGCATGTGTAGCGTTAAAGTCACCGCCCAAAATTAGGTTGTGGGTGAAATGCTGGGAGACGACCTGGCTCAGTTCTTCCAGAATTGGGTCCAAGGGGTAATGGGGTGGCGCATAGACAGCCACGAAGACGAATTCCTTCCCAGCACGTTCGCAGCGGAGCGCAACGATCAACTGGGAGGAGTATGCTGGGAATACGTCCAAGTCTGAGGCCCGTGCCAGCAAGACGACACGCGGGTGCTTTGAACCGTGAAATGGACTGATGGAGTGGGGCAAATTCTGCATGTGGTCGTTGCGCGTATGCGGGTCGGACACCAACGCAAAGCTGAATTCAACCGCGATCATGCGCTTCACAAGCAGCTTGGTAGCATCGCGTGTACCGGCAAGATTAGCCTAGATAAAGTTGATTGGTTTTTCTCTAGCCAAGGCAGATGAGCACATTGGTGTAGGCAAGATCATTATGTGCACCCGACAGACGCCACGAGGAGCGGCGGCGATGGTACCAAGACCGCGTGCACGATGCCGACGCCGCTAAGGGTCGTAGCCTACCAAAGGAGGGCAGCACCGACGGGCAAGAGTGATCGGCCCAAAAACGACTAAGCGCACAATTCTGCCCTGCTCCTGCGACTTTCCGACATAGAACGTTTTGGAAAAGGTGGTGGTGTGAAAGAAAAGAGGATGCAAAATAGTGTAGACAAGGACATAGATGAAAAAGGAATGCGGACACGTGTAGGAAGACGCAGCTGGATACGAGGTCGAACGGATGGACGAAAGGAAGACTAGGGAGAGGCGATGCAACGTACTTAAAAGGGTGATTAAAGGCCCAACCACACGCGGTGAATCGTGCGCGCCTGGCTACGCGTCACGCGTCTGCGAGGCCGTACGCGCCTGTCCTACGCGTCTAGAAACGGCAGACGCGCAGGAATCGCGCGCGTCAATGAGGTCTTGATCTTGGGCGTCATTTTGAGCGTACGCGACGGAAGTGGCAGCTTGTGCACCGACGTCACGTGGGCCGCATGTACACTTCCGGCGGTTCGGAAAGGTTGTTGAAGTTTCAGAATCGTGCGGAGACGCCGGGAGTCGCTGCTGGTTTCGTGTCGATAGAGCAGAGAGGCTATGGAGACGATCAACAATGAAGCGCTGTTCGCCTGCGTTGAGGCTCGACCTGCGCTCTTATACCAGGCGAAACACAAACGCCACTAGAACAAGCACTTGACGAGGTGGTCGTGGATCGTCATGCCCAACGCTGCCGAATAGGTGAGTGCTAGGAATTTTATATGGGCATCATACCGGAGCAGTTTCAATTGCGATCGAGCCTGATCGGGGTCGGATTTTGTGATCACGATTGCCTGTACCGCGCAATCTGCGTAGAACCGATCGTGATCGAGAAATTTGATCGCGCTCGATCGCCATCGAAAGCCTAGCTGTGTGGCACAGGTTTAAGCTGCCTCTCTCATCAGCCGACTCGCAGATGTCGAAAACGCGTTTCATCTGTGCAGATGACGTTATCACAGCGCTGCAGAAGTGATGGAAGTCCCTGGAGAATAAATTTTGGCGCCTGGGAAGACGTTCCAGACAGAAAAGAGCCGCGCCGAGCCAGTCGACGTTCACGACGACGTCATCTGGCTGTTTTTCGACCAGATGATGTTTCTGCGCTACACAATGAAGTGTAGACCATAAGTGATCTTGAAGTTTCCATCTTAGCCGGCGTGTTCAAAATGAAACACGGGATTCTAGTGCTTTCCCTTTACCACGTTGACCGGCGATGCCGTATGTTTGTATTATTGCAAGAAATGCACTGCACTTATGGGAATCGACTCAAACTTGTGCTTACACAAGTCGACGCACAGTATGCATTATATTCAGCTTTGTCTAATTGGCGATAAAATATTTGTGCTGCATTGCCGCTCCGATTATAGCATATTTCATTAAATGTGATCCGGTAAGGGGACATACAAGCAGTACAAGGATAGCTTTGTATATTTATTTATTCAGGTACCCACAAAGCTAGTTTGGCTTTGCAGTGGGGAGCAGAGAAAGCAGAAATACAGGTACAAAATAGCATGTAAAATAGCACTTAAAAACCTAACAATAAAGCATAAGACAGAAGTACAGAGAATATCACATACAAATTAGCAGGATGAATAAAAAGAAAAGGGCTTGCATGATGCACACACAAAAACAATACACAAAACATGCAAGTAGTTTTTTTTTTTTATCTGTACACTGATCCTAGAAGGCAGCGTGCAAGTCAATGGCCAGTATTTAACCGAGTATTGAATGTTGCTATATTCACGTGTACCTTGGGCACTGCAATGCACAGTTTTAATTTAGCATTTTGTTGCTTGCCAGCAGTGTGCAAATCGGTGCTTCATCACAGACCCTCAAATATTACCTAGCTTGCTTAGGGATTCATTCAGCGTCATCATGCTGTAGAAATAAATGCATCATAATACTGACGACATTGTCAGCTGTATAATTGATAATTCTTTTTGTGTCTGCTCAGCAGTGTCCTTACCTAATTATCAGCCTGCAGTTATTCTGCAGATCCCAGGTGCTGTGGTTACTAGTTTAAGCGAAGCTTTCACGATGTTTGTGGAGAACGCTGTTCCTGCTTAGCAAAATTTAGGAAAGACTAGATGATCCAGTTAAACACATTCGCACTGTGCAAAAAAATAATTATTGAAATTTTACATGCCAAAACCACGATCTAGCTACATTATTTTAATTGGTGCTTGCATTACGTCCGGTACTGGTCACTCGTGCAAGACAGTAGCCAGTAGTCAGCTGGGATGACAATGGTTCAACGGTTACATTAATATCAGTATGAGGCATTCAGTAAGAGCTATTTGGAGAGACAGTAAGAGCAGCGGTAGGAAAGTCCAGAGAAGAGGCAAAAAATGCTTGGCTGTAAGAAAGCTTCTGGAAGGGTTTGCTCGCTAAGATCAGCTTTGCTGGGCCAAAACACCCTTTACAAGGCAGATGGCAAGAAGACAAACATTATTATACGTAACTTCCTAAATACAAACAACAAATGCACTGACTACTACGTACACAGCTTCACATGTGTTTAGACGTACATTCAGTTAAGAAAAACAGTTTAGAATGAGATGAAGTTTACAAACAAGTGAAAGGAAAACAAAGTTACAAGCCAAGAGCATTTCAAGTAGAAAAACTAGAACAGGAGAGAGCCTTATGTTAAAACAACACCTAACAATACTACTACTATATGTTTAGAAAGTGCAAGCATAGGTCTCTCAAGATGAAATTTATTAAGTGGTTTTACTGAGTAAATGTAGTGGAATGCTTCCTGCTAATTATTTCAAAACTGAAACATTCCAAATATCATGCACTGTTTTGAGTAGAAGTAATCACTTTAGGCATGCAGATCTCGTTAGAACTGCTTCAATGCATCACAAGCAAAAACAGAAAAAGATACAAAAGCTACACTTAAGCGCAATTAGAAACTGTTAATTCTGGTCGTGTAGGCAAGCCACTTTTGTCCCTACAAAACTGATTCACAGCTTCAGTGCACTCTAATAAAATCACACACTAAAACAAATGTGGACGGATTTGAGGCTTCATATATTTTTGCATCCAGACTGGCACATTATTTACACATTGACAATATGTGCAAACCTTATTACGCTCACATGCGGGATGTCCGCCAACCTTCCACCAGTGCCCCCATCGAGTGAAGAGGGAAGTGCTGCAGATATCTAAACAAAACATGTGCCAGTTTTCCGATCTGGCAACACTTGAAGTGCCATCACCGTCAAGTGAAGAGTCACAAGCGCCAGCATCGACTCTGTCTTTGGCGTCGCATGAGTCTGTGGAGTCTCAGGACATTTTGGAATCTCTTGAATCACCGATGTTTCAACAAGTTCTGGTTCCTGAGGATTCTGAGGCACACCACAGCAGGCCGCAGTCACAAGCATCACTGGCTTCAGCAGGCAGTCGTAGGCTGGATACGTTGGGAAGCATTGCTTGTGAAGCAAAGTCAAGGGGGAGGAAAAGGAAAAAGAAAGAGTAGAGTCAGGTAATATGAGAGGAATTAGGCAATGTTTCAAGTGCAATCAAAAGATGCAGACCACAGGATGACCTAGAACTTTTGCCATCTCTCTGCTCAAACACATTAGAGAGGTCAGTGAGGATACGCATCTCGATTTGAAAATTAAATTGATGCAAATAGGAGGGTAATTCAAAGATTAATGTTTTAATGTATACTTTTTGTATAATAAAGCCAAGAGACAATGAAACAAAAGAAAATAATTGATGAATTTAATTGCTTTGTATCGAATTGGAAAAGTAAGGAGGAAAATGAAACTATATGAAAAGGTAACTTCCCATTGATGGGAGACGACACACAACGTTTGAATTATGCTTGCATTGCTTTACCAGTAGAGCTGCAGCAATGGCTATCCCTCTGCAAACTTTCTTGGGCCTTTATGTGCATGTACTAGATCTCACCCTGGTAGTGTTAGCCAGTGTTACTCGTGCAAGAACACTCCAACAGCCTAATCTAGTACACATAAACATTCTAAAAAATTGATGGTGGAATAGCCTCCAGCTCAGTTGGTTTTGGTTTTAGCTCCCACCAGTGGCAAGTTGTATTTTGTTCACTTTCATTTCCCTTCTCCTTGCGATGTTGACATTACAAATAAAACGACAGTTATTTTCATTTATGCTTTATATAAGTTTCCTTGTCTGTTGTTGCCATGTCAAAGCCCTTCAGCTCTTCTTTTTTGTTCATTTTACGTTGTGTTGTATCCATATTTTTGTGCGGTATTCAACTATTTCATAAAGTTGATATCTGCGGGCCTCGTTGGCTGGCCATTGCTGCTGTAGAGATGTGTGAACATGTTTTAGTAACACACCTACGATAAAGAAGTACTTACTTGCAACTAAAGGTTTGTTGTTGCAAGACAGATGTTTATCGCTTTCATCTGTGTTTACTCATTCAGCCTGTCCTGCAGCAATGAACCTTTTTGGTTTCACCACCTGTGCATGTAGAGTTTGTGCACGCATCTAGAGATGCCTGTACATGCCTGTAAATAAAAAGAAATGTAATTAACCTTCAACCAGACCCCATTGACAATTTCGGTTATATGCTGCAAGTTGTAAAGCCTGTCGGGGCGTTCTAGCAGCGCAAGCATTTTTCAAATTGTTTTATTATTATTAGAAGAGGTAGCAGAAAGGGAAAAGTCTTGCCACCACATAGCCAGGAGGCGAGATTCACTGCCGACATAGACAACCTCGACCTCTCCCATAACTATCATCAACAAGCCACATTCCTTGCATTCTTTTATTTTTGGTGTTCCGTGGCTCAGTTCCAGAATTGGTTTTGCATGTTCCGCATTGAATGTTTGGCCAAAGTCTTTGTACGTAATCAGTGACATTGAAGGCAGTGTGTAAATGAGGCATTTATACGTGTGACACTGCTTATCTAGCAGGAAGCAGGGCTACCTGACGGGAGCCGTGAACATAATTTGAGCTTCAAAAAAATTCTTAAGCTGAAAAAAAATGTATGAAATTTCTGCGGCTGTCGTGCTGTTCTGCAGTTGTTTAATACTTTGCAGGAACGATCACCACTATATTACTTACACAACACTGCAGAGTCTAGCCGCCTCAATCCCCACACAGTAAGTCAAGGCAACGTCTTTTACGTCTTACCGGGATGCCAAGTAGCTTGAATGCAAGTTGAAAAAAAAATTAGTACGCATGTCTCAATTGTTTGAATACTAATTATGATGACATGATTTTTCTTGACAATGATCTACATGGCTGTGGGGGACCTCTTCGGGGGACATACGATCAAAATTCGTTTGTGTAGGTTAGCTACTACCTTTGTTTAATACTACATGTGCGAGCGTACCTCAGTGCATGTTTTACAGGTTGCGCAAGGTCAAAAGCACTGAGGTAGCATTTGTGCGATGCCATTCGATGGCAGTTTCTTTTATTAAGTTAGCCGTAACTGCTACACTGGTGATGTAGTCAGAGAAAACTTTCAGTTTCTGTAATCATGCGATCATTTTTTTTCTTGCATTTCTTTTCACGCGCATTGTCAGTACCATCATTACTGTTTCTCGTTTTGTATCAGTATTTTGTGTCCCATTTTTTATTTGTTTATGAGTTAATAAATATTTAGTTGTGTATAATTCTGTATTCTGTGGAAAGAGAGAAATAAAGATGATTATTATTATATTATTATTATTATGTATTAGTATTTTTTATGCATGCTCATTGTCAGTCGTTTCCTTCTTTCTTTTGTTTTGCTTCAATGTTTTGTGACCCCTTCCTGATTTGGCTTCCAAAAGGCGGCGGGCAGTTTTATGTAAATAAAATAAATGATACATTAAATGACAAAGAAACGGAGTTCTGTATTCCCCCAATCGCATATTATTACTCTAGGGGTGACTGTCCTTTACAAACCTCAATGCTACAGCAAGTCGTTGTCCAGGCTCCAGGGGTTTCTCGAATGTGGTGCTTCCATGTGAGGTCCTCTGCGACAAAGCTCAATAGCTTGTCCAAGAGCTGTGGCGCCTTGCGAAAGAACTTGTAGAAAAATCCCTATGATTCTGACGTATCCGTTGCATCTGTAAAAAATGGTGCATTATAATTTGGCAGCAAGACCATGCCCTGCCCACATACAGGCGCAGGTATCAGGAGCTGTATACTTTTCACTGACACACACGTATAGCCACTAGCCATCATTAATTTTACCCCCTGCTTTGTTTATATGCTTGAATACAAACAGTGGTTCGGCAAAACGGGAGGGCAAGCCAACGGTATATTAGAAATCGTGCGGCCACTGCCTAGAAAGTTCCGAAATCAGTCGCACATAATTTTAACCTGCCCCCAAGGTAACAAATTAAATACGTTACACTTCATATTCTACAGTCACACTTCTGATAGACAGAAAATATAGGAAATCGTATCTTGTCCACAAGCTTCATATAAGACAACCAACACGTGTAGAAAGGTGTTCTTGAATCTATGTGCTATACTGATGGCACAAATATAACCAGCAGTCCTTAGCTTTTAGTAGGGATGTGCTAATACCGGAAAGTAGATTTAGAATCGAATATCGAATCAAATGAAGAAAAAATAATCTGGATATCAAATGAAATATCGAATAGCAGGAAATGTATTACAAAACTTAATCCTTACAAATTTTGTGCAAGAAAAGAGGGTGTAACAAGTATGGTCTACTGTTAATAATGAAGGGAGCTCCAAGTTAGTATTACAGATTGTCTGTTCAATAGAATCAAGTGCTTCTTCCCTTCTGAAGCTGAACAGTTATTGACCGTTTGTTGTACGGCATACACGGGTTAGACAGACGGCTGTTGAAACGTCGTGAGGTGTCGTCACCACGTATCCAATATACGATCTGTATGCTTCCGACGGCTAATCAGCCCGATCTTCGCCTATGCTTTCGCGCTTTCCGAAATACACCCTGCTCTTGTCGTTACCCCTGCTCGCATACGTCACGTGTCACGTTATCGTTTCGATCGGTGCTGTCAACCTGGACGAACCCTGCACCGACGACGCGATGCTGTTCTGAGAATTGGGCGTTCGCGCGCTGCGAGTACGATGGCAAACTTCGGCCCGAGAGATAGGACTTCTCGAATATCTTCAGGCAAAGCAACAGACTCTGGAATGTGGACGAGGTTCTGCGGGGCCGACCGCTTCTTTTGTGGATGCTGTTCTCGGAGTCTACGTAATTGTTGCTGCCAAAGGAATTCAGTTGTCTGGTCCGCCAACCGAAAGTACTGGCGATGCAGACCATTATCTGTGTAGCGCCCTGCGCCGCTCTGAAGTTGTACCGAAAGGTACTGCCTGTAGAGTCGCGCTTGGTGGTTCCACTCGGATCGTAGGATCTTGCAGATTCTGGCGGAGTGTCCCGCTGAAGGAAGGAAGCCTCCGAAGAGGGAGACCAAGTCCGGAGGGGTGGTCTTCTTGCGTAAACAATAGGACAGCGTCCGTGCTTTGCATACGATGGCGGCAATGAGGGAAACAGTGGCACAAGGATCACGAAGAACATTTAGAAAAGGGCCCGTTGAACTAGAAATGAACTTAATGAGAGCAGTATTCCGGGCAAGTTGGTAGTCCATGCTTAAAAGATATTGCGCGACATAAAAAACGACACGGACGTGAAAGAAGACGACACACCAAGCGCAAACTTTCAACTAAGTTTATTGTGCCACTGCGTCATTTTATACATGGCATGCACGTAGATCGCGCATGCGCTTACACGGAAATGAAGTGCGAAATCATGTAACATGGTTACGTGTCGTGTGATGCCGCGTCCAAGTAACGTAATTCCTTTTCTGTGAAGTAACGTAATTCCTTTTCTGTTTTCCTTTTCTTTTCATCTGAAGCACAGATGATCGCAAAATTGGGTGATGCGTGTGTCAGCTTCCCGTCTCTAGCTCTCACAGAAAAGGAATTACGTTACTTGGACGCGGCATCACACGACACGTAACCATGTTACATGATTTCGCACTTCATTTCCGTGTAAGCGCATGCGCGATCTACGTGCATGCCATGTATAAAATGACGCAGTGGCACAATAAACTTAGTTGAAAGTTTGCGCTTGGGGTGTCGTCTTCTTTCGCGAGTACGATCCCCGCATTACTACTTTAACCCTTTCACTTATGCGTGCACTTAAAAACGCTGTTAAGTAATTGCTGTCCTAACGAAGATAAGTCCCCATGTCCAAACACTGGCTCCTAGTTCTACCACTGTAGATCATCGAAAGGAAAGAAGTTACTCACAGCCGTAAAGTCCTTCTTCTTTACGCAGTTGACAGTCTGGCCGGACCCACCAACGTCGCCGCAGAGGCCGCAGACGCTTTCTGCGCTCCCGCCGCCTTTGCAAGAGCAGCAGTAGCAAAAGCTTCTTTCTCGTGTGGCACATTGCGGGAAGAGAACGCTGATGCCGGCGAAGCAAGCGGCTAAGCAAAAGTTCGGCAGCAACGTCGTGCGTGGTCGCGCGCAGATGTCAGCTGCAGTCGTCAGCAAGTAGACGCTATCGCGCGTGATGTTGATAATTGATGTAGCTTTTCTTGCCATAAGGATATGTAGATACGAACATCGTGCAATTCTCAACTTAAAAACAATGTACTAGCTCGAGCATTGATCAATTATAGAAAAATGGCTAGTCATAATGAAATTAAAGATAAACGTTTCTCAAAGCCAAAGACGACCGTTTCCGCCATCGCTGGGCCGCTGGTCGGTCAGCCCTGTGCTACGCGCAGCGAAGCGCGCACGTGTGCGCGTATCGTGTGGCTGGGCGCCCTTCCCTTCATCACCCGCGTACGTGCACGAAGACGCGTACGGTTACGTGTACGCGTAGCGAGACGCGTATCCCGTGCTGCTTGTGGTTGGGCCTTAAGGCGCGGCGGCCGCGTGCACTGTCTCCCGCGCACGTAAAAGCCGCCGACCGCCCCGGACGAAGCGGAGCCACCGCGCTGCGAGAGGCTGGCCATAGGATTGAGGTTAGCCATAATCTGTTCGCACACGCAGGCGGGCTATCCGAGCCATCAGAAGAGGGCACCAATGATCGCCCGCCAGGTGCAAGCTCGGCCACCCCGCCCGACGGCACTCGCTGCAGCACACCGTCGCATCGCCCATGCGCATGGTGCACTGCTCGCCGAGATGTTGGCCGGCGTATCTGGTGCAGACTGCCCGTTCCGGTTGGTCGCGTAGAGGACACGCACGCCGGGGATGGCCATACGTGGCACAGAACGGGCGTGTGGGGACGTGCAGGTGCTCCACCACGGTGGCAGACGTCCTTCCCACCGTGACGCGGCCACGGCTCGTGAGCGCCCGGAACGCTGGGGGCTCACCGCAAGCACATGGGTAAAGTTGCCCGACCGCTCACGAAATGAGACCCGCACCTCGCAAGTCGAAGGCTCGAGGTTTGCGTCGGGATTGCGCGCGTTGGTCTGCGCAACAATGTTTAATGCCGGGACATCGGGATCAACGCCAGTGATCTTGACCTGGGGTTTGCGTCGGTCAAAAAGCCGCACCGACATAGTCGTTTTGCGATTACGTTTTGTTCGATCGCCACTTTGAGTCTTTAGACAGATGTTAAGTCGTTGATGAGGACAGTGAGGCCGCGGGACGTCTTTCGTATAGTTATGTCACTTATTTTTTGTTTTGCCGGGTCGATGTTAGCTTTTAGGATGTGTGACAGATCTTTCGCAGGAGTGTTGGTAGAGGCGAGCGGCGACAAAAACATAACGTGGGCGTGTTCTCGTCTTGGCAACTCCTCCTCCGCGGTGACATCGATGGCCGAAGGCGCCAGCCCGAAGGCGACAGGAGCGGGCATGCCAGGCGCGCCCACATGCGGCACCGATCCTCCAATACGGGCCACAGCGGCATAGGATCGTGCTGGCGTCGCCGAAGGAGCACTGGACCAGCCGCTCCTGCCCGCGCCAGTTGGTCCCGCAACTCGTCAGCCGTTCCGCACTGCCGGGTCGCGAACACACACAAGTCAGCACACTCCTGCAACATCATCCTCAAAAGGCTCAAGATCTGCGACAGGTAGTTGTTGGTTATCTTGCAATTGTTATCGAACATGATGTCCGTTATTTGTTTATGATAGTCAATGGGCTGGTGAAACGAAGCCGAAAGAGCGGCATCGACGGCCCCGCGCTCGGAGCACGAGTCTGCAGGCCCACGTCCACCCGGCCGGCGATCGGCAGCCACCGGCCCCGGAGGCGCGGGCACACCATTCTCAGACGGGCCGAGGTTGACATCCGCTAGGATGCGATCGCCATCTGCAGAAAATACTGATGCGTCTGAACGCGGCGAGCTGCCTGTCCAGGAAGAGCCGTTCCCAGGCGGAAGATCAGTAGCGGGGTTTACGCTCTCCGCCATGCCCCTCTAGCGGGTATATGAGCCATGTGGTCGAAAATATAGAAACATAGCCCCTTTTAGCACGAACCAACGCGCCGAATGCGATCCCCAGATCCCCGATCCCCAATCAAAAATAACCGCTGATAGAAATTTGGAGCCAGGAATAAGAAATTACTGACCTTTCGCCGATAAACAGAAGGCCGAGAGAGACAGGCTGCCAGGCACTTACATACGCAGCACGCAAGCGCTTTGCGGCACGTAGGATTGCGTGTCACATCAAGGCTTTTAGCACTGCGAAATTCCTACGTAGGTAAGTGGGCGAGCGTTGTTAAACGCCTGATGCGTCGCAGCGCGTTGGCCGCGTCCGCCAGCGCGTCGAACCATCGGTTGAAATATAGGCGCTGTTGATCTCGCCAATGCGATGCAACGTGTGCGCACCTTTACGCTACGTCGAACTATATTTAGGCCTTTAAACGAGTCTACATTAATTACGGATGCAATACACCAATCATATCGAGAAAAAAGTGCATGTGGCTCACCTACGGTTAACTATAGTTGAATTGCGAAAGCAAGAGCTGTATGGCTGCGCTTCTTCTGGCGTCTCTTGAGCGCGTTGTCTCTTCCTCGCTTCGTTCTGCCGGTGTTGCGTTTCTTTCGCGCTCTCCATAACGACTAAATAACTGCGGAGAAGCCCTATTTATGTATATATACATCCCGCGAGGCGACAACTCCTCTCCCTCTACCCCGGCGGAACACATCTGGTTGAGTCAGCGGCGACGGCAGCGGCGTAAAGCCCCTCAACCTCCCAAAGTAGCGCCATTCACTTCCCTCCTCCTCCGCTCGGCGCGGCCTCGACGGTGGCGCCGCCGGTGGTGGGCCTGCCGTAGCAGACGACGGCTAACACGCTACGGGAGGAAATCCGCGGAAAAGTTCGTTCGAGTCCTGCGGAGCAGTTTTTTCAAACTAGATCTTGCTTTGTCAGTCGGTAACTGGCCTTAAGAATGTCGTGTCGGATTTGCGGAAGAAATAGAGAAAAGCACCATTATTCAAGGCGTATTTAAGGCGTAAAGCGCGCGCACGTTGAAAGTTCGTGTTGCTGAAACACGACACAAGCACGCGGTGTGCTCAGACACGCGTGTAATTACCAGAGTTTCAGGTTTTGACAGCGTGAAAGTATGTGCACGTGGTTTCGTAGGTTAATTTACGTACCTGCAGGATGCTTTTGTTCGGCCGGCGCGTGAGAGATTCCGACTGTCTGCGGTCAGCAATGCCTGGCAGCAGGGCCGTTTCTGTTCCGCGCCTTGTACAGATTTACGTAGCTCATGCACAGGTTGTGGTGGCCATGAGCAACGTTTTCACACATAGGCGGTATAGATAATTTGAACAACGTACCAGCATATGAAATCGTTATTTATATATTACAGTGCAAATGGTTAGAATTTGGTAGAAAAAAAAGAAGCAACTTGATGGGACAACTGGAAAGAGGTTCAGAAAATAATTATCCCCCTCCCCTCATTGGCACCAGCAACACTTTTGTTGAAGTGTTAATTTTATCTCTGTATACTACGTGTGTCTGTATTCTTTTGCGTTGTAAGTTTTCACAAGGAAGCAGTGTTGCGTTAACTGGAACAGTCAAGGCACACAAGACAGAAAAAAAGTTGATTCTTGGGTTTTACATCCCAACACCACAATCTCATAAGACACGCCATAATGGGGGCTCCGGATTAAATTGTTTCCAGCTGGGGTTCTTTAACGCGCCCCCAATGCACTGGACACGGGCCCGTTTTGACACGGGCGTCAAAAGAGGAGGTTGGAGGAGCCGTGGCCCTTACTTCACAAACCCGCGCGTTCTTTGCCACTTGCTCGAAGTCAGCTGCCCGATGTTGTGAATCCACACTTTTCTTCGTTTTGCGTTGCGCCCGGCGGATGGTAAAGCAAAAAGCTTTTTGCCGTCACTGGGTCTGTTGTGGCAACCGTAGGCGCAGCAGCACGGCATCGCAATTAAGCACTCGGCCCTAACACATTGTATAAAACTACCGCGCTCCTTCAAACCGCCTGCCGTATTTTCGTCGCGCAGGGCCAATAATGGGGGTCGCAGCGCGCTGGAAAGAAAATATATACAAAAGCGCGGCGCCTGCTCTGCGCCGGAAAGAAAAAAATATACAAAAGCGCGGGGCCTGCTTTCACGTGACACAGATTGGCCAATGCGGGAGCGGAGGAGGCCGCGGCGACAGGAGAAGTGGAGGAGGAAGCGCCTGGGTGAGCGGGTGGCGGAAAGATCTAAGAATGGCGCTACTCTTGGAAAATTGAGGGGTTTTACAGCGGCGTCGACGCCAGCGCCATCTATTGGAGCGCGGCTGCGGCGTTGCTAGGCAACGGCAGCTCAGAGTCGTTCGTCGGCAACGGCATACGGCTGCCTGCATACGGCATACGGCGCGACGAGCTAAAATGGCACGCTGGCTGGCGTAGTAAAGCTTTCGCTTTAAAATGTACAGAGTACTCAATTTCAGAGGCTGCCACGGTCATTTGCGACGAACTGCGCAAACGGGAGCTCGAGTATTTCGCACATACAGCGCAAAAATAAACTTTCTTCAAAACAAATTCGTATTTTTCGCTATGCATTCCCACCGTGCAGAATCCAGGAATGGCTTCTGCGCGTTGACTTCACCCACTAAAGCCAAATCAAAAGCCATTAAAAAGTACAGCCTTTCTCTGGTCGCCTTTGACGCTGCCATTTTGCGAAACATTTTTGTCTCGCACTCTCCTGAACACACGAGAACCGCGGGAGCAGCAATCAAGGCTCCCGACATACGCACGCAAGAATCAGATGCGTGCGTACGTAGCGGCCGCGTACACATCACGTACCGTTCGCGTTGCGTTCTTCACATGCACACTTTGCAGAACGTAGCGACTTTATGTACGCAACCTACGCAGTACTAAAACCGTCTAATAACTCTCTCCGATTCTCGCTTTGTGTCTTCCCTTTGCATCCACCTTGGGGAACATATTTTCCTTAGCCCGCTATAGGGAAAAAATTTGCAGTGGCTTAGCTCGGCTATGCGAGGATATACGTAGCGAAAGCTAAGGCATAGCATGGCTCGCCTTGGTTAATCTTAATTGCAAGTCCAGGTTAGCCTGGTTGTCTAGCTATGTTGCGGCGTTTAGCCAGTCATTCGGCGCGCTGTTCATCTGTTTCCTGGGCGATTCGTTTCCTCTTCATCTCGTTCCGATGTCGATTCCACGCCTCCTCCTGCTTATCAGAATTGTGGCGGTCCATACTGCCACATCAACTCTGGTTCCGGCGCACGTGAGCTCTTCTTTTCAATCCTCCGACGTGTTATCAGGCATGCGACGCAGCTGACGAAGCGAGCAGAGGCGAACGCCACGACGAGGAACGCGATGTGACGTCATGCGCCTCCTTGGAGCACGGCCACAGCCAAATCGCAAGTTCGCGGCCATTAAAGCTTTAAATTGGGATTAAAGGTAGAATTGCTTCTCTTTGGAGTAGTTGGTTTCAGTGTTGAGGCACCCGCAGTGGTGGGAGCGTGGCTACAACGTTGCGCTGCTAAGACGAAAGCGCGAGATCAAATCTTGGACGTGGCGGCTGTATTTCGAAGGGGGCAAAATCCAAGAACACCAGTGCATATGTTGCACGATAAAGGGCCGAAGGTGGTGGAAATTAGTTTGAAGTCCCCAACTATGGCGTGCCTCATAATCATATCGTAGTTCTAGTCCGTAAAACGACGGATTTTTTTCTTCAGTGTTGAGGCATGGTATTTCGTTACACTATATAAATAAGAAAAAACCTCGACACAAGAATGGAAACATCAAACGCCAAACAGAGAACCAACGCGCGTACATGAATAGGTTATCCGCGTGCCTCTTTTCTACGCGTTGATTTTCATGCGAAACAACAATAGTACTTCCTAAAGAAATAAACTAGCCGAGTTGGTTTAAGTACCACGGGCAACCTATGTAGCGCCCCTACCTTCCTGACGTCGTCGTCTCTGTAGCGCTACCAAACCGCCACTTAACTTCAAGGTAGCCTGCACCAGCTCAGCCACGGTTCACTCTTAAGACGCCATTAAATACAAAAGCATGGTGCACTGACTGTTTGATTCATTTATTCAACAGCGGGTCTCGCTTAACGACCCAAAGCAACGTAAGTGACTATATATCCGCCGCAGCGTCACAGTTCGATTCAGCTTAGACCAGCCGAAGTCCGTAAACATTCGCCATTCAGTGGTTGGATGGATGGATGCGGAACTTTAATAAGGTCCTGAGGTACGCGACTCAGCGCGCTGCGGGCCGCTCCCACGTTGGGACAGTCAGGCCTTGCCCGACCGCCGCATCGTGGGCCCTCTGGACAGCCCATAGTTGCACCCCGGCATCAGGGCTCTTGATAGCGGAGAGCCACTTGTCTTCATTGATTTCTTCTGTGCCTCGTAACGAGGGGCAACGCCAGAGCATATGATCTAGGCTAGCGATGTCATTGCAATGCCTGCAAGAACTAGTGGCATAGGTGTCGGGATAAATTTTGTGGAATAAAGCCGGGCTGGGATATGAGCCTGTTTGCAGTAATCTGAGGGTCAATGCCTGCGCTCTATTTAACTTCTTGTGTGGAAGGGGAAACTCTCTCCTGCCGATATAAAAGTGCTGCGCAATTTCGTTATATGTGGTCGGTTGATCTCTATTCTCCACCGCTGCGGGCCGGTGTTGCAGTTCTCCATGGTCGCGGAAAGTGAGACCTCGCGCCTTGGAGTGGGCCAGCTCGTTGAGGTTTGTGGGGCCTCCCGTGATGGATCCCATGTGAGCGGGGAACCACGTGAGAGTGTGGGTGGTGATGCTTTTGCCGTCGAGGATGCGACAGGCTTCCTTACACACGGCGCCGACGCTGAAGGCGCGGATGGCTGCCCTGGAGTCGCTGAATATATCGGCATGTCCGTCATCGAGGAGGGCCAAGGCAATGGCCACTTGCTCCGCCGCACGCGACGACGTGCTTCGTACCGAAGCCGCGTTAACGGTCGAACCCCTGTGGTTGATTGACACTACCGTGAAATTTGCGCTGTTGCCATACTGGGCCGCGTCAACGAAGCAGCTGCCTCCAGGGAGTTCTGTTGCGCGGCGTAGGAGCGCCACCGCTCTGGCCTGCCTTCTTTCTACGTTGCGCTGGGGATGCATATTGCGCGGGGCGGGCGATATGATGATGTTATCTTTCAGCTCTTTCGGTAGGCCTTGGTAGGCGTCTTCGACAGCGGCCGGGGGTACGCCCATCTCAGTTAGGAGTCGTCTGCCCGCCCTGGTGCCGGAGAGCCTGAGAATCTGTGCCCTTTCTTGTGCTTCTGCAATCTCTTCCAG
Source organism: Dermacentor albipictus (assembly GCF_038994185.2). Taxonomy (NCBI): domain Eukaryota; kingdom Metazoa; phylum Arthropoda; class Arachnida; order Ixodida; family Ixodidae; genus Dermacentor; species Dermacentor albipictus. Next base: position 32,497,136 of record NC_091824.1, read on the forward strand.
GGTATTATGAATACCCAACTGCAGGAGTCGGTCGGTGCGTGTGTAGTTTGGTAGTCCGAGCGCGCTCTTGATCGCCCTCCTTATCATGGCATTTAGTTTGTCTCGCTCGGCCCTCTTCCAGACGTGCATGGCCGCTACGTACGTAAAATGGCACAACAAGAAAGCGTGGACTAGCCTTAACAGATTCTCTTCGCTCAGGCCTCTCCTTCTGTTAGCTACCCGCCTGATTAGACCGATGACGCTATCCGTCTTCTTTGCTAATTTTTGAATGGTGATGCTATTTGTGCCTGTCCCTTCAAGTGTCATTCCCAAGATTCGAATGGACGCGACATTGGGAATGGGATCTCCGCAACTGGTGTAGAGATTAATGTCAATTTCAGTGGGGGGTTTGCAGTTCTGTGGCTTGCGGCCCTTTCTACTTGGGCTGTAGAGAAGGAGCTCCGATTTCTTTGGGGAGCACCGGAGTCCCGTGTTGGTTAAAAAGCGCTCTGTAGTGTCAACAGCTTCCTGGAGAGCGGCTTCGACTTGTCCGTCACTGCCACCCGCGCACCAGACAGTGATGTCATCCGCGTAGATCGTGTGACCTATGCCCTGGACCTTGCCTAGATACCTTGAGAGGTCAACCATTGCGATGTTGAAGAGGAGTGGTGAGATGACTGATCCCTGGGGGGTGCCTCTTCTACTCAGCTCCATTGTCTCCGATTCCAAATCTCCAGCCTTGAGGATGGCGCATTGTTTGCTCAAGAAAGACCTGACGAAGGCATGGAAGGACGAGCCCAGGTCGAGCTTGGAGATGGCGTCGAGGACGAACTCGTGACGGATGTTATCAAAGGCCTTCTCCAGGTCCAAACCAAGGATGGCTCTCGTGTCCCGAGTGCAGCGTTCCAGGATTTGGATCTTGATAAGCTTCATGGCGTCCTGAGTGGAGAGGCCTGGCCTGAAACCTATCATGTTGTGAGGGAAAAGGTCGTTGGTCTCGATATACTCGGCAATTCCGTTATGGATGGCGTGCTCGGCCACCTTCCCTACACATGACGTCAGTGAGATTGGGCGGAGGTTGTCCAGGCTCGGCGGTTTACTGGGCTTTGGGATTAGTATGACCTTCGCCAACTTCCATTCTTCAGGTACAATTCCTTGCTCCCAAATCCGATTTATCTCATCTGTAAGAAACTCGATCGACGCGTCCTCTAGGTTTCTGAGAGCCTTGTTGTTAATGTGATCCGGGCCGGGTGCTGACCTACCATTGAGGTCGTGTAGGGCGCGGCGGATTTCACTGATTTTGAAAGGCTCGTCCAGCGCGGAGTTCGGCTTCCCTTTGTATACTGGGTATGCCGCCTCATCGGCCACAGTTTTGAGCGGCAGGTACTTCTTAGCCAACATCTCCAGCATGTCCTTTTCCGAAGACGACTTCTTGGCTTCGTGGAGCGCTTTAGCGAGGACAGTTCTCTGGTTTGACTTGGTGCCGGAGTCGTCGAGCAATTGCTTGAGAAGATTCCACTTCCCTCCCGTGCGCATCTGCCCGTCGATTGAATTGCAAATTTCGTCCCATTGCTGCCTAGACAGGGCTTGGCAGTGCTCGTCGATCTGCTTGTTGATCTCGGCTATCTTTTTTCTGAGCTTGCGATTCAAGCGTTGGCTTTTCAACCTCTCGAGAAGTGATTGCTTAGCCTCGAGAAGGTGTGCTAGCCTGCTATCCATTTTGTCTCTCTGTAGATCCGTCTCTATGGTTTTGGTGGTGGAGCAGACATCTTGCAGAATTAGTGCGCACCACTGGACGAGACTCTCCGGCTTTTCTCCACGGGCGGCGCGGGCCTTGCGAACCTCACGGAATTTGTCCCAGTCAGGCACCGAGAACGCCTTCTTTCTTTTCTGCTCCACTTGTAAGCTGGTGACCGTGATGTAGTGATCACTACCGAGGTCTATGAGCAGATTCGACCACATGGCTGAGCCAGCGTTTTTAACAAAGGCGAGATCCGGGACAGAGTCCCTTGTCGAGGAGGTGCCCCGTCTGGTGGGAAAGGCTGGGTCCGTCAACAGAGAGAGTCCCGCCTCCTGCCACAGGCTTCTGCCCTTGACCGTGTCGTGCGTGTAGTTCCACGCGTGAAAGCGGGCGTTGAAATCGCCGGCCACAACCAGGGGAGAGTTTCCGGCGAGTTTCGTTGCCCTAGTGATGATGGTTTTGAAACGTTGTCTGTGATCGCTCGGGCTGCTATATACGTTAAGTATAAAATGCTAGAGGTATTGCATTGGCTTGGGATGACTTCTACTAGGGAGGTCTCCGTCTTGCTAGGCCGGACCCCTAGATCGTGTGCGACGAAAGTGAACTTGTTGCTGACTAATGTGCAGATTCCTCTGCCATCCCCACGGAGAGTAAGAGCTGTGTATCCCTGGAGTGAAACCTGATCAGTCATCCTTTCTTGCAATAATATAACATGTGGCTTTTCTTTGTGAGTGCGAACAAACTGCTGCAGGGTGCATCTTTTATGGCGGAGTCCCCTGCAGTTCCACTGTCAAATCCTAAATTTGGCAGTGGCAGCATTTTTTTTTTTGCGTTGCGCCCGCTTAAGTGAATGCTGTAGTCGTAGCCGGCCGTCGAACTCACAACCTCTAGATCAGCAGCAACAAATCTACAGACAGCCATGGAGTCAGATCGTCCCATTGGTCCCAGCTAAGTAGCAGGACGCTGTCTGTGCCTTCGTTTGCTTGAAGCCGGCACGAGCGAGCCGAGTCAGAAACTCGGGCTCAAACAACACGAGTTGGCAAAATTTACCCGGTCAAGGCGGGATTTCTGCGCTCTCCTACCTGCCTATGGTCGCGGTGAGATAACGGAGCGTTGGAGCGGCGCGTCAGATTCTTCGTTGCTGTTTGCCAACCACCGACCGGAGCCTTCCGCGTTTGCATACACATATCTATGCTCCGAGACAACATTCCGTGGCAATAAAAGAAGCCTGGGGCGGCAAACTGCGTCCGTGAGTCGAGCGCTCCTGGAGCAAGTCCAATACATACATTAGAGTTTATTTTGGTCGAGGGCATAAACATTATAGTTCAGAGCAGTATAAAGGTATACAAGAGAAATACTATACTACATTATGTTACAAAATAGTATAAAAATACGTGTTTCTTCCCCTATTTCTTTTTTTTCTTTATTTTTTTCTGTGCTGCGCTGTTCCACGTTTTGAAAAATGTGACATCATCTCTAGAAGCAAGAGCCGCTGATTCCGTACGAGCTCCTAGAAAGAATAAAAGAAGCGCTGCCAAACTCCGTTTTGTTACAGGGTGTAGCACAACATGTGCGCAATATCCGCACAGTATTGTACGCGAAAGTATAGAGCAGTCGGGCTGTGTCTACCTGTTTTGTAGAGTCGACATGGAACTCTGCCTAACCGATTGACTACGTTTGCTCAAGCACTGCACGTTAATCTCATTCCAGCGAACCGACACGAAAGGGCTTTGTCAGGTACACTTTTACCCGATGCGTTGTCTGACGGAGACTGTTTGACAGCTTCAATCGCGTGATCGCCTAAACGCGGCGCACAACTATTTAGTTGTACGCTGTCATGCACTCTAGCATTTACTAAGGATACGCCGCAGGCAGCCGATAATTACGGCGCCTGTTGGGCTGATCGCGTGCCACAGCGTTCGGTAATTATTCAGGCTTTTCTAACTCGTTCCAGGGTAATAAGGTGATGGCTGAGCCATGATCCTGACCCACAAGTGCAAATTATTCCTTTCGTGTGCTCTAACGCGCACCAAAAACGAAAAGGTCATGCGCAATGGACAGTGTACTCAACTGTTAAAGGAAACGCGTACGGGGAGAGAAACATTACTACCACAAGCTCACTTTCACAGTTCCTCCGGAAAACCTGTCCCGGGCGCTGGTCGCTGGGACTATTAGCGCTTTTTACAGAGAAGGGTCGTCACAGGGAGGTTAAAGAAAAACTGTTGGAGTGGAAACGATGTACCGAATGTGAAGCCGCACAGGGGGGCGGGGGGGGGACACAAGAACTATACGTAAACAATAAAAAAACCGATGAAGCACTTTTCGCGCACTTCCCACGAATTAGTCAACCTCTTAGGTTAATCAAGGCTTATTTTACCAAACAGATACTTATCTACGTGCATGTCTGTATTACAGGTATTGGTGTTGAATCTGAATACTCTTGCATATTGTATTCAGAAGAACGTCATCAATATTGAAAAGAAGTAGCTAGTGTCCTTGGGAACAATCAGCCTTTATATTCTAATTAGCCGGGCATTACAATAATAGAGCCAAATCCTTTATACTGTAAGCAGACATCAACTAACAAGGCTATATTTCAGAAGGAGAGGCAAGCATTGGCAAGCATACCTTTAAACTTCTTGGGTCGTGATTCGTCCGCGTCGTGAATCTGCGTTTCTCTGTAAATGCGAGCGAGCCGTGTCCTATCTCCGTGTGTTTGTGTGTGTGTGTTCATGTTGGTGTGTGCGAACATGCGTGTGTGCGTGTGTGCATGCGTGCACACATGTACTTGTGAGTGCGGGCGAGTATGCGTCTTGCCTATTTGTGTGTGCGTTTGTGTGAGTGTGTGCGAATGTGAGTGCGTGCGTACATTTGCGTGTGCGTGTGTGTGCATGCGTGGGTTTTTGTAATTGTGAATGCGGGCGAGCATGTATCGCACCTCTTTGTTTGTGCGTTTGTGTGAGTGTGTGCGAATGTGCGTGCGTGCGTACATTCTTGTGCGCCTGCGCATGCGTGGACGCGTGTAATTTTGAATGCGGTCGAGCATGCGTTGTGGCTCTGTGCGTGTGCGTTTCTTTTTGTGCGCGTGTGCATGCGTGGCGCAGGGAATTGTGAATGCGGACGAGTATGTGTCCTACCTCTGCGTGCTTGTGCTTCTGTGCGTGCGTGGGCACTTGTATATGTAAATGTCGACGAGCATGTGTCGTAACTCTAGTTATCTGTGTTTGTGTGAATGTGTGCGAACGTGCGTGCGTGCGTGCATTTTTCTGCGTGTGTGCATGAGTGGGCGCGTGAAATCGTGAATGCGGGCGAGAATGTGTCGTACCTCTGTGTGTATGTGTGTGTTTTTGTGAGTGTGCGCGAACGTGCGTGGGTGTGTACATTCTTGTGTGTGTGCACACGCGTGGCACGTGTAATTTTGAATGCGGGCGAGCATGTATCGTGCCTCTGTGTGTGTGCGTTTGTGTGAGTGCGTGCGTACATATTTGTGCCCGTGTGCTGCGTGGATCGCCCGCATTCACAATTAGGCGCGCCCACGCATGCACATACGCTCAAAACCTTACGCACGCACTCACGTTCGCACACACTCACACGAACGCACACACACAGATGTACGGCACATGGTCGCCTGCGTTCTCAATTACATGTGTCCATGCATGCACACACGTACACGCACGCACTAAGGTTCGCACACACTAACATAAACACATACACAGAGGTAGGACACATGCTTCCGCGCATTTCCAATTTCCCGGGCCCACGCATGCGCGCACGCGCAAATATGTACGCACGCACACACTCACACAAGCGCACAAACATAGGCACGACACGTGTTCGCACGTATTCACAATTACACGACCCCACGCATGCGCACACGCACCAAAAATGTACCCACGCACTCACGTTTGGACACACTCACACAAACGCCCACACACAGGGGCACGACACATGCTCGCCCGCATTCCGAATTACACGCGCCCACGCATGCACACACGCACAAAAATGTACGCACGCACGGTCATTCGCGCACTCTCACGCAAATACACACATACACACGCAGAGGTACGGCACATCCTCGCCTGCATTCACAATTCCCCGCATCTACGCACACGCAATAATATACAATCGCACCCACGTTAGCACGCGATCATACAAACGCGCACAAACAGAGGCACGACACATGCTCACCCGCACTCACACGGGCCCACGAATGCGCACACGCATAAGAATGTACGCACGCACGAACGTTCGCACACATTCACACAAACACACGTACCCAGAGGTACGGCACATGCTCGCCCACATGTACATTTACATGTGCCCACGCATGTACGAACACACAGGCACGCACGCATGTTCGCAAACACTAACATAAACACACACAAACACTCAGAGGTAGGACAGATGCACAGATATAGGCGCGACACAAGTTCGCACGTGTTCACAATTGGCGCGAGGAATTGTGAATACGGGTGAGCATGTGTCCTAGCTCTGTGTGTGTTAGTGTGTGCAAACGTGAGTGAGTGCGTACATCTGCATGTGTGTGTGTGTGTGTGCGTGTGTGCGTGTGTGTGTGTGTGTGTGTGTGTGTGTGTGTGTGTGTGTGTGTGTGTGTGTGTGCGTACATTTCTTTAGTTCGGGGGAGCATGTGTCCTGCCTCTGTGTGTGTCTGTTTGTGTTGTTGTGGGCGAACATGGGTGTGTGCGTATGCGTGTGTGCATGCATGGACATCTGTAAATGTAAATTCGGGCGAGCATGTTTCGTCCCTCTGTGTATGTGTATTTATGTGTGTGCGAACCTGCGTGCGTGCATAGATTCATGTGCGCGTGTGCATGCGTGCGCGCGTGTAATTGTCAATGCGGGCGAGCACGTGTCTACCTCTGTTTGGGTGTGTTTGTTTGAGTGTGTGCGAACGTGAGTGCGTGCGTACGTTTTTGTGCGTGTGTGCACGCGTGGGCGCGTGTAATTGTGAATGTGGGTGAGCAGGTGTCGTGCCTCTGTGTGTGTGCGTTTGTGTGAGGGCGTGCGTACATTTTTGTGCGTGTGTACATGCCGGGCGCGGGGAATTGTTAATGTGGACGAACATGTGTCCTACCTCTGTGTGCGTATGTTTGTGTTAGTGTGCGCGAGCATCAGTGCGTCAATGTGCGTGCGTACATGCGTGGCCACGTGTAAATGTAAATGTGCGCGAGCATGTGTCGTACCTCTGTGTATGTGTGTTTGCTGTGCGCAAGCATGCGTGCGTGCGTATATTCTTGTGCACGTGCGCATGCATGGGCGCGTGTAGTTGTGAATGCGGGCAAGCATGTGTCATACCTCTGTGTGTGTGTGTTTGTGTGAGTGTGTGGGAACGTGCATGCGTGCGTGTGCGTGTGTGCATGCCTGAGACATGTAAATGTAAATGTGGGCGAGCAGGTGTCGAACCTGTGTGTATGTGCGTTTTTGTGAGTGTGTGCGAACGTGCGTTCGTGCGTACATTCTTGTGCGCGTGCGCATGCGTGGGCGCGTGTAATTCTGAATGCAGGCGAGCATGTGTCGTGCCTCTGTTTGTGTGCGTTTGTGTGAGTGTGTGCAAGCGTGCGTGCGTGCGTACTTTTTTGTGCGTGTGTGCATGCGTGGGCGCGTGTAAATGTGCATGCGGGGGATCATGTGTCGTACCTCTGTGTGCATGTGTTTATGTGAGTGTGGGTGAACGTGCTTGCGTGAGTAGATTTTCGTGCGTGTGTGCATGCGTGGGAGCGTGTAAATGTGCATGCGAACAATGTGCATTGTTCAGTTAGGGCGATAAGAGCAAGTTCGGTTGAATAGCCCTTGCGGATGCCGCATTGGAATGGTGAAAGAATATTAAATTTACATAGGTACTTTGTTTGACGGTTTTTTACCAGCCGTTCAATAACTTTGCCTAAAAACGGTAGAATGTATATTGGCCTATAATTATTATCAAGGCATGGTCACCCTTTTGAAATACAGGAGTAATTATACCTTGTTTTATTTCTTGTGTGAAGGTTCCAGTCTTAAAATTTAGAAGAGGTCAAAACATGTGAGATTAAGTGCACAATTAGCTTGATGTGATTCGAATGCATATTATATAGACTTGCACTTGTTTTTGCATTTCTTATGGTATTTTCTGTTTTTTTGGTGTGGTTAGCAAAAGAAAGAATAAGTGACGTAGGCATCGTAATATATGGTTATATTTCGCTGATATAAGCGAATCGTTGCTAAAGAAAATTTCTGCAAATGCATCAGCAATGTCTTGTGAGGAAGTGTACGTTTTGTCCTTAGGATCCTTTCAAATATTGCGATTGTTTTGCGTATTTTAAAAAATCATTTAATATCTTGCATTTCTTACTACTGTCTTTTCCGCAGTGTATATTTTTCTTGTAGTAAAGTTTTTAGGTTTTTTCATTTCGATAGCAAGAAAGTTGGAAAATTTTTCGTACCTCCTCCTTAAATTGCCGTTAAATGGCCGCAGTTTCGTTTTTTTTGTACAGATTGCCTTTTTTTTCCGCATCAAGTTTAAAAGCTTATCTGACAGCGAAGGATATTGTGGGGACGCAAACTTCTTTTTGCATTTGACTTTGCGGGTGTGGCAGTCAAAATACGATTCAGTACCGATATGACGAACGAGAAGGCCATTTGTGGATTTTCCATATCTGCTATAGAAGACCAATGAGATTGACTAAGTGAATAAATGAAAGCTTCTTTGTCAAGCGTCAACTTTGTGTGCAAGTTGCTTTGACAGAGTTGTCATTATTGTGAAAGCGTAGAAATATCGGGTAGTGATCAGTCAGATCTTGTAACAGGACGCCTTCGTCTGGTGGATACAGCAAATTTGAAAGCGCGTGATCGATTATTGTACCATCTGCATAGTTAGTGCACCACGTAGGCACTTTTATTAGGTATTCTTAACCGAAGCTACTGAAATAATTTGAATATTGTAAGAAGTAGGCAGACGGAGCTGCGTGCGAGGTTAATGTTATTATCGCCTATAATTTTAACGTTCTCGTTGTCTGCAAGGATATTCAGCACGTCATGAAGCGCGGCGCCGAAATCATTCATAGACGGTGAAGGCGAGCGCCTTCACCGTCTACATCCTATTATTAGTTCTTTGTTGTCGACATTAAAAAAGTCATTTTTAAGTTCGACCCACAGGGATTGACAGTCACATACGCTGAGAGAAGGTCATGCCTTCTTTTGTACGTAACAGTAATTAAAATATAGATTGCGGCACCGCCATGACAGCTGCACGGACGATTTGAATATTCTGCTTCATAGTTACGAAAGCAATACAGGTTCTTGTCGTGGTCACTTAGCCAAGTTTCCGAGATCCCATTTATTGAGCATGAGAATTGAAGTGTCACAATCACATTTAAAAAGTCACCATAGTGTCTGCATATGCTTCGTGCGTTAAAATCAATTTTTTGGGAGGAGGGGGAGTGGGGAGGGGAGATCTTTTATCGTCTAACTACTGTTACAGACTTATCGGTTAGCTCAAGACGCGCCTGCACGTGTTTCTCATATCCAGTATGTTGTCACGGATTCAATAGCGAAAGAGCGTTATGTTGTCAGATTGCGCGCAATGAAACGAATACTGGCGTACATTCTCCACGACATTTGAGGAGCTGAGATTGCGCTGCAATGTACGGACATTCCAATCTGGTGAACCGATGCCTTCATCCGTAGATCAGGTTTAGAGGAAGCACTGCTTTGCGTGGAGCCATCGTTGGTCTTTGAGCGTTTTCCAGCGCAATGCTCACCTTGTGATGAGTTACATTCATGACTGACTTTTTTGGAAGCATTTTGTTCTTCACATCACTGCAACGTGACAGTATACAGACGGCAGAGTAATGGTTAGCGTGCCCATCACATCAGAGACGTCCGAGGGACGTTTCTATGCTAAAACAAGCGCATGCCCCCCCCCCCCCCCCAAAAAAAAAGAAATGAAAAATCTTGCGAGTAGGGGCATCATAAGATGGAGAACTACGGCGCTCGTTGATCTTGTTCACGATGACGTCAGCGTCTCATTCAGCATTTATATCTGAGCAAATGAGCTGAAATTACATTTATTTGCATCACAATGGTGGGCGTAATCAGACAAAAATTTAACGCATTTCATTATAGCGTGTCTGAGTACTCTGTGTAGATTACGTACGCCAACGATAGCAAGAATACAACATTATTAGAGAATATATTTCGAAAATAAGTTCACTTATTAATGCAGTGTAGTAAAAAGGAAGTACCTCCACAGTATAGCTGTGGAGGGTGCCGATAATGAACAGGCTAAAAAAACATTCTTGCACGTCTGTAGTAAACTTGATAGACCGTTCGCGCCTTGGCAACAGGATAAGGTTGCTCCTGGAGGCAGAAAGTGTAGTGGGCGATTAAGTCGGCCAGTTGGCTCTCGCCACATAAAAATCCCGCAAAGGACGTGATGACGCCACGACTACACGCCACTGCACGACAACAAATAAAGACAACTTTTTTAAAGTGAAGCCTTCTTTGCTTCTACCACCGACTTTTCCACTGGTGCTCTTGCTGTCTTGCACGCCGTGTCGGAGGAAGATTCAGAGCGTACCTATACACGGAAGGAGCATGGAAAAGAGGAAAGACAGCGCAAGAAGCTCGTTTGGACCTTTGCATCGCGTCACATGTGCATAGTGCCTTCTGGAGCTCCCTGAGCGACGTAAAATTAGCCTCTTGACAGCTGTAATTATCTGTCACCGCCCAAAAAAGGCATTGCAGAAACTGCAACGCATACGCTTATCCTAACATGCAAGTCCTGAACAGATGTATATAGAATGGTAGAGAGGGGGCTTGGAGAAGAGGTGGAAAATGGGTAGAACCAGGGTATTCGTGAAAGGAGTTAATAACACCCTTGCCATTCTTCATTCGCAGTTCTCATACAGGGCGGAAGGACGGGACCGGGAAAAGACGACGAGAGAAGATAACAAAACTCCTCTACTATAGACACGACAGCGTTTGCGGGCAAACTGAAAGCACGGTACTGTACGTTTCTGCTATTTCTAAAAATTAAACACCACGAAAGTTTGTCAACTGGACAACTGACGCAGGGCGTGGAGACGCAAACGCGCAATTAATTACCGTAGGCTATAGTAGGTGACACTACTAAAGTGGTCGCACGTCAAATCAACACTTACATGCCCGCCGCGGTAGCTAGACGGCCGCGGAATTGCACGAGGTCGCCGGTTCGATCCCCGCCGCGGAGTCCAGATTTCAACGGGAGCGAAATGCAAAACACGGTCGTGCACTTTGATTTCGGAGCACGCTAAAGAACTCCCGGGTGTCAGAGTTAATCCGGAGTACGCCACTACGGCGTGCCTCATAATCCGATAGTGTTTTGCACGTGAAGCACCATAATTCTGTCAACACATCGGCCTCGATGCGATGTGCCATGTCAAGCAACGACGATGCTCAACCCTCTCAAGAGTTACAAACAATGGCACACAACGACGCCTCAAGCAAACACGGCTCGCTGTATGTTGTGTACTACGCGAAGAGCAGTACTGCACGCAAGGTAACATTTGCCATCAATTCACTGGTCTCGTAGTGCACTATACGCTGAAAAAGTCATACAGTCGCAGTCAGCATTACCGCTCATTCAATCAAAACAAACATACAAAGTTTGGCTTATATCGATTCGCACAGTGCGTGTGATGCGCATAATCTTTAGACTATGAACTTATATACTTAAGAACGTCGCTCATTAATGCAATAGTTGCATTCGCAGTGACAAAAAGATGCTGTCGTGTCCACGGTAGAATTGATTTAAACGGTTTGAATCCCATGGCCATTATAGCAATGCCAACTCCTGAGGGATTGCAGTCGTCAAAATGGAATACAAGTAACAGGGAAATCAGGAGGTTGATGATCGGCAAGAAGACAGACACTTGCACAAGACCTCAGGGAAATAAAATGACCTTTGGAGCAGCGTGATCAGGGGGCCGTGCTATGGTTTCAACGTCTATTAAAAATCCTCCAAAACATGAACAGAGACCGAAAAAATGCGGGCATTTTGGGAAAGGTAAAAAACCTCTTGAAACCTTAGGACAGCATTGACCTAAATATTAAAGATGACCCAAAAATAGGAAACCATAACGTTGACAGGATGACCAAATTATGGCACGAATAAATTGGCTGTTGAAGCAGTTCAGCTGAAACCCGATGGTGTGAAATAAGGCGAGAATGTCGGCAAGTGTTCAAGAGACGTATGAATGAATGAATGTTTGATGTTTTATGGCGCAAGGGCCAAGTATGACCAAAGAAGGTCTGGCCCAAGACCACCAAGGGCCAAGTATGACCAAAGAAGGTATGACCCAAGAGAGGTCTAGTACATAGGTCCTGTGGCCGACGCCAACGCCCGGCAGCTGTCATGCGACTGCACATATAAGCGAGATGCCTGGTCGTCGGTCGTTTTGGTGAGATTCAGGTCTCAAATATTGGGCGTGAACTCCACCACATTAAATATAGTGCACTCCGCGGTGTCATTCTTCGATGGCTGTTACTTATTTTCGTGCTATGAGGAAGGGAACAAATTGTCTCACGTGCCCAACTGTCACCTCCCTCGAACTGCCAACATTCTTTCCCCTCCGTAGTTGCTTAGTTTTTATTAAGTTCGGCTGCGAATAACGTGGTCGCGGGATCGAAGCCCAGCCACGGCAGCCGTATTTCGATGGGTGTGAAATGCGAAAACATCCGTGTATTTATGGGGTAGGCGCAAGTTGAAGAATCGCAAGCGATCCAAATTATTCCGGAATCTCCCCCTACGGCGTGCCTCATGATGAGATCGTTGTTTTGGCATTATGTAACGTCCGTTAAGGATGTCCTTGGAAGTCACACAACTCTTGAATAGAAGTAAGTATCAGAACTTGTGCGAGAGGTCTTTGAGTATGTGGGTAGCCTTTATGGAGTTCGATACTTGCTAGTCTGCACTGCAGCTACATTATAAAGGCGGAAAAGCAACATGGTAGACAATATGGAGAACAGACAAATCCCGCGTATATTACTGCACAATAATTTTAAATCATGGTGTTCCTTCAAGCACGTGGATAACCGTGAAAGGAGACTACTATGGGAACTAACCGCACGTGCTGCACATGTCATACCCAAGGGTTTACCTGGCCTCGTGGCAAGTGAATGTGACGTGATATTGCGAGCAGGTTCGGCCACAGCATGCTAACGAACTGCGACCCAGAGAAAGCTTGCTCAATTCTTGTGTCGTGACTTTTGCGTCAAGGCGCAAAACGGATATATCCATGTGATAGTGGGAACGAAGCAACGCACGCAGTAGTGGGACACTGTCTATAGGCGGCAGGCGCGAGCACAGATCGCGAGCTGCTGACGCCGCCTGAGACTGTCTTTGCTGTGCCCGTCGTGCGGTCTTCGCGGCTGCCGCGCAACCTTAATAAACCCATTTTCACATGTATATGTCTTACTACTTAAGCACATCTCTATTTGCAGCAGCTGTAGTAGCCCATGAGTGCGGATAGCAAAGTCGCTAGGGAAATAATTGGAGGCACCTTAACGAAATCGATAGGCCAAAATCAAACGTGCTGCTTTCAAAACCGCTGTGGAGAATTTCTTTGTATCTGATAAACCGTGTTTTCTTTGTATTTTGTATAATACTGTAACAATTTTGTGGGACGCTTTAGATTCCATGACTGAATTTTTGCTTTTGCTGTCATCGTATTTGTAGATTTTCCATGTATTGTAACACATATTTTTTTTCTCTATTATGTTAGTAAACAACCAGTCCCTTCTGTAATGCCCCAGGAGCCTTGAAGGTAATGAAATAAATAAATAAATAAATTAATTAATTAATAAAAGTGTGTACTGCAGCACTATAATTTCCTATCACGGCCGCTCCAGACACACTGCACCGTTGGAAGAGATAGGAGGCTTGGAAATCTAGCTGGTTCTAGTAACGCTGGTGGGAAGCACGCCCGAATTTTCGCCAGTCGCAAGTGTACAAATACACCGCTGTGCAGCAAATGACCTTTGGCAGTACCTCTTTGCACACCTGCGCACCGCATCGTCATATCTTTAGCCGGTATTTAACTCTAGAACTCAAGCAAATTGAAAGCATCAGATCGTATCGCACTGAAGGAGCTGCTCCAGAGGGTGAGCGAATGTATTGAAAAGGTACAGTTGTCAAAGGTCTATAGGGCGAAAAGAGGCACGGCGTCAAATAGTTCGCACTCTTCAGACGTGGTTCATTTGTATTGCGATTAAGAGTCTTACGATACCTCACGCCCTTTATGATGTCTGTCTGTCTGTCTCTCCAACCGTGCTTGCTAACTTAACCTGCTCTTTACCTTAACGGTTGTCTACAGTGCTATAGCCTTGTTAGGTAAAGAGAAGAAAGCATAACCTCACAGAAATGCTTACATTCCAGATACGCTGCTGGAAGAAGACGCAGTTTGGAAGTTTCACGCGGCTTTTCTTGAGCTCTGGCATAGTCTTTCATACCCTAAATGTGCCCTGAAGTACGCATATAATTTCTCGTTCATTAGTACTAGTCCAACAGTTCGGCAGTGCTCCAGATAAAACGCAAGGGTCTGCATACGCATGGGCGCAGAAATAGGTGCGAAACTGCTCACTCATGTGTGAACGCTTTCGTCACTGCACCGCAAGAAGACCCACTGAGATAACGTTGACTTGCTGCGACCACAAATAACTACAGCGCGGATAAGGGCCACTCGCCGCCGGAGCGTTTAACGATTGGGAAACTTTGACGCAACGGCTGCTCTCAAATTGGTCTACTGCAGGTCAGGCCCACCAGCGAGGGTGTAAAGGTCGCACATTAATACTGAGGCTGTTATAAAACCCGCACACCAATGAAGCCACGCACCGCTTATCAAATACGACGTCTTGGAAACTGCACTTCAGCTGATTGCGCGCGCAGTACATAAGACCACCGGCCGACGCCGACTAGCACGCACTCGACCAACGCGGAGCTGGGTGAGCATTTGTAGGTGAGTACGAAGGATCACTTCTCACTCGCATCATGCGTGGAAGAAAATTGGCTTGGTCCTTTCCCCATCAAACTCTAAGGAAATTTTGACTTAAACTGCACGTCTGAAGACCCTTAAATCGATATAGATGATCTATGCGCATGCTCAGCTTGAACCAAAGATCTACAGCCTAATATTAAAAAGCAAGCAATACGAATGTCAAAGTCTAACTTGCTCGACTGTCCACGTTCAGTTGGAGTTAATCATGCAGTACTCAAGGTATGAGAAATGCTACGCTTTCTTTATACCTTCATATTCTGACGTAACGCGCAGGACACTCAACTCATAACCTATATAGTACCATTTTTCGATATGCTGGATAGAGTACTTATTTGTCGATAGTTCAGGGAAACAATTACTAGATAAACAATTATCGTATTGTGTGTTAACAAAGATTATTCCGCTTCGTATGCATGTAAGGTCACAACAGATATAAGCGTAATCTAGATACATTAAGTTTCCTTAACCTGGTACTGTGTTTACGAATCACAGCGCTCACACCGTGTAGAGATTTGTAGGAAGTTCCATTTATAACCTTCTGAACATTGTTGCTCGAATTAGCTTCGCATGAAAAAAGGTTGCGTAATTAGGACATAAACGGAGTGATATTCCACGGTGTATCACTTACACTTGTTTACGAGAGATACAAATATTGTTGCGCAATCGCCACTAGATGTTTGTAGGAATGTGAATGAGAATTTTAGCTCAGTTCATTTTGAACATTTTCTCTCTCACTTTCTTTGTTTAGTGATCCTATCAATTATGCTACATCTTCCGCATTTCAATTGATGTCTGAGCAATCCTCCATTCGTCTTTCGACTAGAACTCGCTCAGCAACTTTGCGTCAAAGGTAAACGTCGGAATCCCTATCATGATGTGATTTTGTGACCATAACATACGTACACTGCCAATTCCCTTCGCAACCAGTCGGTACCTACATCATACAGAGGGTGCCACGTTATTATATTTAATTCTTTATTTATTGCAGGAAGCCACTTGTGCCAGTCATGCATCATAAACTTATGCTGCCCGTTTTTGTGGCATTTGTCGTTGCTGTTGCGGTGGTCTCGGTGGTCAATGCTCAGAAATCAGAGGACTGCCCTGTCGTGGATGACAAGGGGGCCAACGCCACTTACCTGCCGAACCCGTACAACTGCACCACGTACTACGTGTGTTCTCAGGTGAAAATCTTCCCGCATACATAGCGAAATTAGCCTTCATTAAATATGTTGAAATGTGCTGTATACAGTGGTATACGGGTTGAAAAATAAAGCAAAGAAACATCAGCACGGACTTGCCGTTCCCAGCAACGTCTCAACGCCTCCATTGTCTCTGCCCTGACCAAGAGTCCTAACTGGTAGCCGTGACCCCAATGCAGAGCTGCTCCTAAGTAGCATATTAAATCAGTTTACCCATCACTACAATGAAACCTCAACGTTGTAAATCTCTAGTATATTAATTTGAAGCGCTAGCGCGCAAGAGAAAACTTTGATATATTATTCGAAAACCAAAGCATACTAGGGAACGCTAATTCGGACGTCTAAACGTGATAGCGCATAGAGTCCCATGTCTACAAAATCCGGTGCCGGTGTCATCGTCGGCACCGTGTCCACAACCGACAAAATCATCACGAACCACGCAGGCCCTTAGCGTGCCACATAGGCGTTACTGAAGTAATTTAATTTCTCAAAGTAAAATGCGCCAGTAAATTACTAAAGTGCGACTCACACACAACCTACAGACATGATAACGTCGGATTAGAATTTGAATATATGAGAAAGCATATTTCTATTAAGCTTAACTCGAACACAAACCCCTTTTCCAGATGCCGTTTGAGGTCTGTCATAGTAGGAGCGGTGCGGCCCGCTCGGTTCCTTGCGACACCACCAAAAAAAATAAAAGAACCAGGAAGCTCGCCTTCGTGCACAACGTTCGCCACTAGCCTTTCCCAGAAAAAATTAGGGTTGCGAAGCTGCAGTTGCCGGGAAACGAGGAAATCAGTCAGCGATCTTTCAACGCTATCGCGTTCCACTCTTAATGGCGAAGCTTTAGCGTCCTCCCAAACATTTCCACTGTTGCTGAAAACTGAACTGCCTAATGCATTATTGTCATTCGCGTAGTGCTTTACCTGATTTTCTCCCTGCGTTCAATTGACTATGCACACAAGAAACAGGCAATCAATACAAAATTCAACGCCTTAGGCACATTCATGCGTGCGACCTAATGGGCAGTATGTTGGCAGAAACCAGTTGATGTAGAAAATACTTCGGTTTCAACAAGGCTTTTAGAAATGTCGAAAGAGGCTGCCTAATATTCAGAAGCTATTCGAAAACTATTACGCATTCAATTCGATTCAATTCGCTTTTAGCACTGAACAATTCGTATTCCATTCGCGAACATTGGTTTGAGGGAAAAAGCGAAGCAACTAGTACAAAACAAACTTAACTCTATCGCAAACATTAGCTTGAGGGACAAAACGAATGAACTAGTACACAATAAATTTATATTTGTCATATATTGTTTTGAGGGACAAAACGAAGCAACTAGTACAATATAAACTTATCTGTGTCATATATAATGCACCTTAGAGAGCCCCATCTTCGACAAATTACTTTAGAGAAAATGGAATCATTAACGTCCAAAATCTTTGCAAGGAACGCTTCAGTATTAGGATTAAACTAAAGACACGAAAGCACGTAAATAACCTAAGCAATCTGGCCTAAATATGGAAAAAGGAACATCATTATTCAGCTAGGTTTGGTGACCCAAGGGAATTAACGAACCCTAGTTTAAACACAGGCAAACAACGTTTAGAGTAGACGTTTTTATCGCTTCTGCATATATATAAAATGGCTTATTTTGATGCTTAACATCGTACACTTCGAAATTTGAAAGACGCACTCACGATAAGCGTGGAGGTAAATATTATGCTATAAAAGTGCATTGCACCCTTACGCATGTTGCGGCGTTATAACACCTACATGTCCATTATCACTTTGTTTTCGTTAATTTCGTTACGACATTTTTGTGCGTCTAGACAATTTTTCTCTGTTGTATTACAGTTTTTGTATTACACGACTTTATCGCAAGATGCACTATGCGTATCCGCAGCTCCTGCTGCTGAAAGAAAAAAATTTCGTCAAGCTGTCTGGGACAGCCTTTTTTCTGCAGCTGCTCTATTGTTACTCCAATGATCGAAAATCAAACATTTGTGTCGATTTCATAAAACTTTGATTTTCACGCGATGTTTCGGCAGAGGCTGCCCAACACTTATTCCATTTCTCTAAGTGTGCCAACAATGTTAACATTACCGCAGGGCATCCCAATCTTGAAGGCATGCAACCATAATCTGCGTTTCAACCGTGCACTGAACGTGTGTGACCACGCGTGGAATACTCCCTGCATCGAGCTCCCTCTCCCCGCACCCAAAGACCCGTCAGCTGAAGCACCCGTGGTGACCGAGCCCGTCTTAGCCGAGCCCACGGTAACCAAGAAAGTCATCATCACGAAAACTGTCAAGGAGATCTACAAGCCCGTCGACTAACCAGCATTGTAAACAATAAAGCTTCGGCGCATGAAAGATGGTTGGTGTGTGTCAATTACACTCTACATATCAGACAAACAAGTTGTGCTTCTGCTACCACATGCGATAGCACATTAGCCTTGTGGAAATTAGTGAGTTCCACAATCAGTCACCCACATACCCTGGTTCCTGGCTTGAAGATCTACCCAGCACCTGGGCACCGAAGGTGTGAAAAAAATGTGTTCTACTATTTGTGGCTTCGTATCGCGTTAACCATGCCGTGAATGGGCCGACAGCAATACGTGTGACGTTAGCGAATATGAAGAATGTATTTCACATCTTCTTTGCCTCTGCCAGCGTTACACAATGAAGAGACAGCCCCTGTGTACCGCACTAGAGACAATGGAAAGCCGGCTACTGTCAAAGACAGATAATAGGACAGTGGTCACAACAGACGTGCGCGTTAAAGGCTGCCAGAGCGCTAGCTCCGTTTCTAAGGTCTACGGACTTGCTTGATAGCCTTTGGTAAGGACGTGTGGAACTTTAATGCTCTGCCCGCCAATTTCCGTTTCCGTACTCGTCTTTATATCTTCCTATATGTTTACATCCCGTTTGCTTTTTCACCTCTGCAGGGTAGCAAACTAAAGATTTTGCGGTTATTCTCCCGGCAATTCCCTCTTTCTCTCTGGTTGTCAGGCAACAAACGTAGTCACATTTTTCTCTTTGTATCGTTTCTTTTAGGTTTTATATTCAGCACGTGTTTTTCACTAAAACACATACTTTTCACAGACTTCACGTGACAATGTATATCAACTAATTACTATGTAACCTTAATCGGCCTCCAAAGTACAAACGGTTTTCGGTCTGACAACACATGGCTATTTACAGAAACATTAGTACTGTCGCAGGCACCATGCAATGTATATTTAATTAGACAGTGAAGTCCGATGTATCCTTTTGATGGAAATACGGATGACGTATCACGTTGATTTTGGCATGTATCGCGTTAAGATCTACCGGCATAAGCACGCTCAACAGCTACATACCTACTTCGCTCGTGTCAACCTTCATTTGGTTCGGGTTGCACTGCAGCGTGCTTGAGTGGGCGCGGATCAGCATGATCAACATTGCTGCAACAACAGCCGAATCTGTTCCCCGTACTCACAAAGACTTGTTGCGCTGCAACCGTACGTAAAAGCTGATTCCAGCCAATTGTGACGTTGCACATATAATTAGCAAAAGCGGCTGACCCATGGCAAGCAGCGCCTACGAATAAAAAGTTTTGTGAAATCGCTTCCTGCTTCCGTTGCGTTCAGGCGCACTTTCACAGAAAGAAAAAAATCCATTCCATTCGGTACTCTTCGACGCGATACCACAACAACCTGTGCTTCACACAAGAGACCTAGCGATGCAATTAGGCTCCGCTACAGATCTACTTTTGTGATTGGTGGAAAGGCAAGCGCGTCGCAGCATTTCACAATTACAAAGATGCACGAAGTATAAACTACGATCTGCAAATTAGCATAAACGTTAACTAAACGGCCCAGGGAAACGTA
Source organism: Dermacentor albipictus (assembly GCF_038994185.2). Lineage (NCBI taxonomy): Eukaryota > Metazoa > Arthropoda > Arachnida > Ixodida > Ixodidae > Dermacentor > Dermacentor albipictus. The sequence continues at coordinate 32,516,966 of NC_091824.1, forward strand.
ACTCTTCACCTAATAGTTAGCTCTACTGACCACTCTTCAAATCGCCTTCAGTTATTCCTCGCGAGCATACACAAGTGATCCCTGTCGTAGTGTTTGCTTTGTCGCTGAGAAGCAATTTTTCTTGAACCGTCTTCAATATGATGAGGCTGAAAATTGCAGTATAAAGCACATTTCTACAATTGGTTCTGAATAGCGTTGAATAACAACAAATAAGTATGGAATAGTAAATTATGTACACACGCTCACGCTAAAAAGTGTCTTCAGAATAATGCTAACTACTAAAGTGCTGGCCACAAATTCTACGAGATTCCAGGATACAGAATACAGACATAAGCCTCTACCACCCAACAATATGTGCAATTGTGTTATGACCATATACGTGATTACCACGTCTACGCTCGTCAAAGAGAAGTAAAATATAAATTTTTTTTCTTAATGGCATGTCTTTGTCCTGCTTGATATTCTAACAAGTAAAATGGCTATTTCGAAGTTTTTTTGATAGGGTGAGATGTGAAAATAACATTTAAGAACTGTTTACGAAAATCAGCATAGGCCGATTACCCGGCAGATAAGACAAGTATTCTGCGGAAGCTAGGTTCTTCTTTCAAGGAACGAGATGGTGTGGTTCCAACAGGCAGGCATCATATCCATTCGATGTCTCCAGGGGCGTCACAAGCCTCTCTGTGTAGTGCTGACGTTGATTTTTTTTTTCATCAGCTCGCCTGCCAAAGGCCTACAGCCAGTAACAGAATGAAAAAAAATTACATACATAGACGACTCATGTGCTCAGCAAGTTCAGGGTACTTAAACAACCATAAGAAAAGGCATAGCACAACTAAAAAATGTGGCCGTTGCACGTTAATCGGATAGTGCCCCAGTAAAAACTTTGAAAAATGTAGCCCGAAAGGCGTACTGATTGTGGCAATCAACTACTGACTAATGGATTCTCCGAAGATCAAAAAGCGTGCGGGAGATAACTGCGAAATGAGGAAGCACTGAAAATCCAGAAATCAGTGCTGTTTCATTGACGATATCCGCTACAAATTGAACTAGCCTACCAAACATCGTGCCTCTAAAACTTAGTACCGGAAACAAAACTGCTTGTCTTCTTTAACCTGCCCGACATTCTTGTACAAGCTCTCGACCATATGCACTCTGGCTAATGTTTAATATAAACCGTTTCTCCTTTGCTGAAAGATTTCTTACACGCCACGGTAAGGACCATTAGAAACAGCCGCGAGCATTGCCTTCTGAATTTCTGATTAAAGAAAGCGGTAATCACCACAGATTCCGCGCCGAAAGTCTCACTGGCTGCAATTCGCGAACAAAAACGTTTCGCGCAAGCTTGTGCACCCTCGAATATTACACTTACTGTGCTATTACCCGCAACGCGAGCAGCCTGTCATGCTTTCACACACCGGAAACGTTAGGAAAGAACGCATCAGCGTAACGTGCCTCAACGTGAATGTGGCTCACTCACCCAAATTTTCTGTCCCGTTTCCGCGTCAATGGTCAGAGATCTCTAAGTAGCATTCGGTCTTGAAGGTAACCAATATGGGCACATCTGCCGTTCCATCATTCGCGTCCTTGGAAATCAATACAGAGGCCCATTTACTCGTCATGACGAAGAGTCGGTCAGAATACACACACGGATATTATCATCCGTAATGACGCCGACTAGCAGACGCAACGTGAATAAAAAATTCAGCCCACGAAACAAGGAGCAGCAGACATAGCCGCCGCAACTTTTTCTCATCCGTGCACCGTGATCGCGCCCACTCTCAGCTATGGTGCGCTGTCATTCACTACACTGTCGGCTGTTGAGATTCGAATGCTGCCAAGCTACAAAGACGGCTACGGCTTGTTCTATCAATCGAACGCTCACAGCTGCAGCGTTGACGAGCTAAAGACGTACACTTCCTCATGTTGTCGTTTGATAAGCATCACAATTTAACTAAAACACCTTCTATGTCTTATATACTTGGCCTTTTGCTAGGCATACTTAGGAATAATATTGATATCAACCGCGTTTCTTGGTCGGTGCACTACACTCGCGCCGAGAGCCCGTTTCCAAGGCGTTCCACGACGCAAAAAGACAGAGTCTATAGCGTTAATCAAACGCAACGGTGCCTTGAGTAATGGAAAGCCCGACGCCCTTAGGAATGCCTGCTAGATTGCAGGCCTATGCACTCCATTTCATGACGTCATTCTACTTGGACCAATATTTCTATTTTCGTGATCAGCGTGACGAAAGTGGTGACGTCAAAACCACCACTGTTACTCGGGAGCATCCCCATTAGATTCTAAGGCAGTCGGGCAGGGTAGCATGACGTTACGGATCCAAATGCAGCGGGCTGGTGCTTCGACACGACAGAGTCGACGAGAAGAGTCGAGTGAAAACAATGTCACAAAATACGGGACCTAGCTTCGCATGCGGCCCCTGAAGAAAAATATTTGCCCACGCCTGCTCAAAACACTTCGTTTTTATTATGGAGTTTATTGCGCATAAGATACACACTGTCTATCGGGAATGCTGTAGTGGTAGAGGGGCTCCCTAATTTATATTGAGAAACTTCAATTCTCTAACTTGCTCTCAGAGAACAGCACAAAAGCTGCGTTACACGCCGAACTAGCCAAATGCGGACGATGCGGCCTGTAACCGAGCCCATAATATCGGCAGCAGAATGACGCTCCCACCGAGGCATCGCGGCATGCTTCATGGGCGGCTTGCATGACGCCTATGAAACTGTCCTAACGTTTGCTAGACACGAATGTAAGTGTGTAGACAGGATTAAAATTCGCAAATAGTATACGCATTTTTCCTCGCTGCACTTCACTAGATGCTAAGTATGTGCGTTTCTCAGAACTTTTAGAGTACGGTGAAAGGTGCGGAGACAACAATTAGAGATCGAACTTCAATCCAATCTGCCTCTCTCACAATTCACACAGCAACTTGCTGATGCATATGTTGCCGGCACATTCCCCGATGCTATGCTGCTTCTACAATAGAGTAGAGGACCAGGCCAGTTGATATAGATTCATGGTTGATTGGAAACGCAAACAAGCACAACGATGAAGGAGCAAGGCACAAAGAGCACGGACTTGAACTAAATTTTATTCACATATGAACTAAATAGCTGAGAAAAACACGAAGAGAGGACGAAACAAAAGAGAAAAGAAAAATTACTCTAAAGCCAGGTACCATCCAAAAATGACAATTCAAACGTTAACAGTGATATCGAAGGTGAACTCACACGTGTCACTATTTTTTCTTATAAGAGAAGCTTTCAGCTGTCTCCCTTGTTGGCGAGTCCTCATTTCGATACAATAGTCAAGTACGCGAAAATTCCGGAACGAGTACACACTTTACGCAAGCAGCATGCAAGTGGAAACGGGGTGAAGCCTTTAGCCAATTGTGCTGCTGCCGTTGGTGCACATTCAAACAGCGCTCTGCAGGAAAAAGGAATAGAGTAGACAGCATAGCTACGACAATTGACACAGTAATTAACACCTGTGGGTATGCTCCACTTTCACGCGTCCCCTGATGTTGTTTTCCCCTCATGGCTCTCGCGTCTTCTGTAATCCGGCTTGTTCGCGCAGCTAAGCGCCGGCGTTGGTCGGTGCGGTTGCAGCATATTACGAGAGATGGTGCGAGTGTTGCGCCGCTAACGCCACCTAACGGCGGGGTTACTCGGCTGCAAAAGGGAGTAGGCCCTTCCTGTTTGTCTTGGGTTCGGGGAGCTGCGTAGACGTTTCGCTGGCTCGCCCACCGCTCGCCGGACCATCCTGAGAAATTCGAGCAGGAACCCGTAATGAACGAACACGATGGTTCGAACGCGTCACCGATCGCATGATGCGCACACGAACGCTTAGGCATTGGTGTTATTCGTTCGCTATCCGGCCGTGAAGAGTCTGACGTCCTCGATTTGTCGTGCGGCCATCAGCAATTTTTATGTGTAGTGATTCGACTAGCAGGCATAAGTGTATGAAAGGCGGAATAAATGCCATTTTGGACTAAAGAAGTCTGCTGGTATGCAGTGGTTGGTACATCATTGGGACGGGAATAAACAGTGCTTAGACGGGACGCTGACGAGACAACGCGCCGATGCCGTCAGCGCCTCGTCGGTCCTCCTCACTTTAACCATTTCAAGAGCTGTTTGTTCCCATTTGAATGCCTTTTTGATTGTTTGCACTGCTGTATTGTCGTTCCTTTTTCCCAAGAGCACGCGTGAAATCCCACACATCACAAAACTTTTTCAAAAGATCTGCCCTCTTTGTTATTTTTTTCTTGAGGAAAGGAAACCCCATCAACATTGAATTTGATGCACGCACTGTTTCTAATATACAAGAACGCGTGTAAATTAGGCACAAGCACACATTTTTGCCGCCATTTTGTATGTAAGAACATGAGTATTGCTTCTTCCTTTATCTTTTAGAGTCTTTTGGGCAGCAAGGAATAGAACATTACTAAGATAGCCAGATGCCTGTAATCTAGCAATTTGTCTTGAAAATGAATACGGCATTGTGTGGTGACACGACACAGACTGCAGTTAACAGAGGGTTTACAGCGATACCGGATTTGTCAAATTTACAGTGCCAGGGCGAAAGAACGTAATGACGTTTTTTTTCTTGTTGTGGGAGAAAAATACCAGCATAAATGTCTTGCAATAAAAGACACGGCAAGATAAAGAAACTGCTACAAACTAACTTGAGTAACTTCATGCGGGAAACTCAGCCCCCGCCCTTCCTGCACGAAAAGACCAATTACGTTAGTCATTTTCTGCTCAAAGAATTCAGTCAACTAGCAAAAGATAATCATCTGAGCGCCTTTGATTACAAGGCCTTCCAAGTATTCTTCCATAACCCAATCCAAGCAACTAAAGTTATGCGTGGCTCTGCTATCGCAAACTCCAGAGATCTGTGGAGCTGGGAGAAGGCCAGTAAAGTAGCGCCAAACCACACACTTAGTCAAACTTTTTCTGGGCTTCCCCAGCTCCACTGGTCTCGGGTGTTTGCGCTAGCAGAGGCACCCACAATTTTTTTTTCACGGCGAGAAAGAGGACCACCGAAGCGAGCGCGTGGGTTTCTATCGAATAGCAATGACGTCACACCACCTGTGTGCCCGCCGCGCCACTCCTTCTCCCCCGCTAGACTCCACCCTGGCCGCGTCACAATACTGCGCGATGCTATCTTTATACTCTGCTTTCACGTTCCTCTTACCTCTCTCCCCCGTCTCGCCGAAACTGCGGACGTCAAGAGAAACCCAGTGAGGTTGTAACAGCTCCATAGTAAAAACATATCGCAAAGGACCGGTACCACTTCAAAACCAATACAAATGACATAATTTTGAGCCTAATTTTTTCCCCTCAGGTTACCAAGCTTGAAGTGAGGCAGACGTTAAGAAGTTCCCTAAAGCTTTCCCCAGGCGTGGTAAAATTTTTGGTAAACGAGAGTTCATAATTTCTCTTGGCGATAGTGATTCATCTTCATCAGCATCAGCGGTCTTTATGGCCACTGCAGGACAAGGGCCTCTCC